>NC_072807.1:31566640-31870156 GCF_028583425.1 Eublepharis macularius | reverse complement strand
AAGGTAAGTACTCCAAGGGTGAAAAAGATGGTATGATGGTAAGTGTATTCACGTGGATTAGCTCCTCTGCGTCTCTCCAGGGTGTGTTGGAATGAGTCAGCATCAGGTGAGCCACCAGTCCCTGAGGAAGTCGTCCTGACGAAAGCTGCCGCTAAGCCGGTTGCAGTTAGGACTGTCAGTGGCTGCCCGACTTCTGTACCAGCTTCGGGAAGATTCTGTAATCATAAGAAACAACATGAATTACAGAAGACTTTTGTGAATACACTTACCATCATACCATCATTTTCGCCCTTGGAGTGCTCAAAGAAGAAACAGAGTGGGGTGTGGAGCCCCCTGTGATTAATGAACTGATTCAAAGAGTTCTGGAGATTCAATTAGTACTATGTACAATGATTGTATTTATGAGCATGATTGTACTGTCTGTATAAACAACATATTTGTATTTTGACATTGAAGAGAAATAGACATAGTAGTTTTGTTAGATATCCGGGTGTTTTTCACTCTGTGTATTTTCTGGAGATCAGCTGTAATTCTGGAAGATGTAAAGTATACACCATAATCATTCCCCCTGGCCCTTGGCTCTGCAGGCTTTCTCCTGTAACTCTCATCTGGAGACGAGCTGTAATTCCAGAAGATCCCCGGGCCCCACAGGGAGGTTGGTGACCCCTCCTGTGATGTTCACTAGGCTTAGAGGGAATGACTGGCCCAAGAGTGCACAAGGAGGTATTCTGTGGCCAGCAGCGAATGATCTGAACTTCAGACCAAGTCCCACTCTCGAGCACAGTGATCCATAACACAGTGCCTACTGGTGTGTTTTCTGCCACCTATGCCCTTCTTCCTCAATAGGGTTACCAGGTGCCCACAGATGGCGGGCAAACTCCTGGGGATTTGTCCCCTTATCCACCAATCGCTGAGCAATCAGAGGGAGGGGGTAAATTCCTGGAGCGTGCCCGCAGTGGCACGCACCCTTCGCACTGGCCGCGGGAGCATCTCTGTGCTCCGATTTGGGCCCAAATCGGAGCGATGGAGTGCTCCCGTGGCCGGCGCGACAACATCACTTACAGAAGTGACATTGCCACACACTTGGTATGGTGACGTAACTTCCGGAAGAGACATCATCATGCTGCCGCCGGAGCGCGCATGCACTTCCCAGGCCCTTATCCTCCCACTGAGAGGATAGAGGAACCTGGCAACCTTATTCCTCAAAGTCTCTTCCCCCAACCTAAAGAGCCCATCTTGGCTTTCCTCCTTTTCACCGCAGCAGGAGTTGCTGCAGAAAAATCTTTGTGTTTCCAGGGACTGCCCATTTGGAAACAACTAGCTCTACCAGGATGCTTGGCTTGGAACCATGCAATATTTTGCAACTGGCCCCTGCTCCGATTGATGTCAGCCATCTTGTCATTGGCCAAATCCCCCCTCCCTGGATCAGCCATTTTGTGATGGCACACACTTTCTGTTTTCAAAATTCCCAAAGAGCCCACATCTAGGGTTCCCAACCTCCAGGTGGTAGCTGGAGATCTCCCGGAATTACAACTGATCTCCAAGCAACAGGGATCTGTTCCCCTGGAGAAAATGGCTGCTATGAAGGGTGAACTCCATGGCATTATACCCTACTGAGGCTCCTCCCCTCCTCAAACCCCGCCCTTTCCAGGGTCCAGGCTCCAAATCTCCAGGAATTTCCCAACCTGGATCTGGCAACCCTACCCACAGCCTTAGCAAGATTCAGGACTCTGTTCTATTCTCTATACAACTCTGGCTCACAAGAGTTGTAAAGAAGGTAAAGCTATGGTAGAGAACTTCTG
Source organism: Eublepharis macularius (assembly GCF_028583425.1). NCBI lineage: Eukaryota > Metazoa > Chordata > Lepidosauria > Squamata > Eublepharidae > Eublepharis > Eublepharis macularius. The sequence goes on along the minus strand of NC_072807.1, from coordinate 31,868,354 downwards.
CTTCTCTAGAACCTTTTCGAGACAGTTGTATCTGATAATGCATCACCCTGCTGGCCAGAACTTTACTTGTGGGGGAACTTAATATTCACCCGAGCCCAGATTCTAGGGCACAAAATTCTGTGGGAAATTCTTTCAGGGTAGAATTATTGAAGACGAACCACTTTGTGTGCAAGGCCGGTGTGCACTCTATCAAACCCGGCTCTGCCCTTTGGAGACACTGGCCTATTCAGAAGTGCCCCCGTCTTTGTTCCCAGTTATAACAGCTCATTTGCTATTGTGCGCATATGCTGGGGGTGAAAGCTGGACAATGTTGGAGGAGCCGTAAATAAAAGGATCGAAGGAGTGTCTCGACAGGTCAGTGACAGCTTGGTGTTTTCTTAAAAAGCCGGTCTCACAAACACCATGAGAAGTCATCTCTTTTAGCTGGCAGAGAGGTATAAATTTCTTCTCTGCACCTTTTGTTGTTGCCAGAACTACGGAGAAGAAAGAGACTTCTGGTGTGAGGGGAAAGGGTGGGTAACCCCCAGACATATTCAGTCCTTCACGGTAGGTGGGAGGGAACTGCCCTATGGACGAAGAAAGGGAGACGTACGGCAACAATGGGGAAGCAAGGTCTTCAAGCTTGCATTTAGAGGTCTTTCTGAGGCCTGGACCGTCTCACGTATGGCTTTAATACAAGAGCTTTTAATCGGTTTGGAACTGGGAGGGTGTCTATCTTACAGACTGTGGACAAAGAGAGACCCCACCCAACTCTGCTTTTCTTAATAGGACTATGTTAGGCTATGCCCCAGATATCTGCCCGGGCTCCACAGCTGTTGCCACCCATCCCACCTCCCAGCTGGGCACCACCAGAAAGAGGAATGACAAAGGGGTTAGCCACTTTAGTCTGCTGCAACCCCAGACAACAAGAGTCTTCTGGCAACTTAACAACTAACAGATTGATTGTGGTACAGTTTTTTTGTGAGGCAAACGCATCTGCTGCTAATCACATTGCATTGGTATCATAACCCGTCCACAAGGCAGAGGGTGTTTGGGGGTAAAAAGTGACAGAAGCTGTCTCTTGGATCTTTTAGAGCAGTTCTAAAAGGAAGTCAACGGTTTAGCATCCGAGGATGCAGTTTTATTCACTAGAGAGGTTTGGTTGCTTCCATCTATTGTTGGATATTGTGCTATGGCAATCTTTTGCCACTGGGTTGGATTTTCCACCCAGGTAAAAACCAGTTCCAAATGATGGCTCTAGCATAAGAGCAGTGCTATATCTGACAACATGTGAATGCAGCATTAATGTTCAGCTTTCAGACTTCCATCTGTTGCTTATACGTTCATTCATTCTTCCCCAGTTCTCTTCGTTTTTTAATCCCTGACTTCAGTTTTTTATGGTCTCCAATCTCCATCTAATTTAAGCCCCTTCACTGAAATTGTTCTTGGTGAGGCCAGTTTATTATAATGCATTTCTGTTTCTCGGTAACATGTTCTTTGTCCTGTAAAACGTTTGTCACGTATGACATCAGAGATTGCAAAGCTCCTGTTTTGTCTTAAACAAGAGATGCAGAGTTTCTAATCAAGCAGGCATTGTGGTTAGCTCAGACTAAAAACAGTGATGGTTGTTGTGGATTTTCCGGGCTGTATAGCCGTGGTCTTGGCATTGTTCCTGATGTTTCGCCAGCAGCTGTAGTTCCTGACGTTTCACCAGAACTGCGTTTAAGCAGCTGCTGGCACAACCTCAGGAACTACAATGCCAACCTCAGGAACTACCACAACCTCAGGAACTACAATGCCAAGACCACGGCTATACAGCCCGGAAAATCCACAACCATCGTTCTCCGGCCATGAAAGCCTTCGATAAGAACAGTGAACTTCCAGTTTTGATCTGAGCTCAAGAGATAAAAGTAACCCTGTGAGTTATCACTGCCCTTACATCAGAGGTTTTTTTGTCTGTAAAGTTATTGAACATGTGCAGAAAATGTGTATGGCACTGACAACTCATCAGCTTCCTAGGTTGAAAGAGTTGTGAGTCCACTACTGTGAAGCTTTGCATATGTGTGTATTTCTGTGTCTCTCTCTTGCATAGATCCAGAGGAGTTAGCCGTGTTAGTCTGTAGTAGCAAAATAGTAAAAAGTCCAGTACCACCTTTAAGACTAACCGACTTCATTGTAGCATAAGCTTTTGAGAGCCACAGCTCTCTTCGTCAGATGCATATCTTTCTTGCCTATCTCTGTATCTCTGTGAATGTTTGTTTCTTCTGAGCGTGCTCCTTTTCTCAAATAAATGGTCTTTCGTAGATCATTGTTTTCAGGTTCACGTTGTAAAACTGCCATTACATTCTGAACACATTCACTCCACATTTGTTGTATCATTTTTTAAAAGATTTTATTTTTAAAAGAAAATATGTGAAATAGGAAGTGCATAATAAAAGATTTTACAAATAGTAGGTTGACAATTGAATTGAGACTTATACAATCTATATAAACAATACATATAGAGTGATTTTGAGACGTATACAAACACTGTGTTTAAACATTTGTTGTATCATTTCGACCACAGGAAATACTCCAAAATACCTCCCCAGAGAGGAAAATGCCAGCCCCCAAAGGGAGGCCGAAAAGGAGAATGAAGTCTCATCTACTGGTCTCCAAAAGTTGCCAAGATGGCACATGAAGGTATTTTGAAGAGTTTTCCTGTTTTTTATTTTTACATTGTTCATTTTGAATGTCCAGTAAGTAAAACTGTCATATATGCCTCCAGCATATCTGCCATGTGTTATGAATTTCTTGCAGCAGTGTGTAGTGTACCTCTGAGAACATGAAGACGGAACCTGTTTTGCTGACTGGTTGCTAGCTGCTTATCTTGTAGGTGTTTTGGTTACCATTTCCTGGCCGGCCTGAGAACATGGCCTTGAAGTTCCAGCTGAGACTGCACCAACCTCCTAAGAGACTGAGCAGAGCTAATCCTTTCCCTCCTCCCCTCTCTCCTGGCTCCCTGGCTCAGCACACCAAAATCCTAACAGACTTTCTTTCCCACTGGGGAGGCATGGACTTTGTCCTATAATTAACCTTGCTTTGCTACCTTGAGTCACTTCAGCCAATGATCCTGTCTGACCATCTTGATACTGGTATTCTTCTTTAATAAAGTATCTTTAACTCATATACCTGAGTAATGCAGTGAAGTGCTTGGGGAAAATACCTGGCAAGACCTGACAAAAACAGTCATTCTACGCTTTTATCTTTTCTCTCTATTGAATGGGAGGCGGGGGGGGGGAGCAAAGTCATAGTTCACCTGGGTGGCCAAAAAAACCCCCTAGGGATGGCTGTGTCAAAGTGTCCATGCATCTTATTGCAGTGTTCATTACAAAGCCCAGTAACGAATGCCAGTATTATTATCCCTGTATTACAGATTGTGAACCAGTAGCTTCTTAGATCACCATTCATTATGTGCATTATCAGCTTCTGTTGGAAACCAGCCCGATTCAATCATTTGATAAACTCACCGCACATCAATAGTCTATGCTATAGACTTTGGCAAGTTTTATGTTTCAATCAAGAGATGGGTTACAAAGCACAGCGGTTACAGAGCACAGAAAAAGACACGTCCGGTGAGCCTGGGCATTGCTTATTGCCTCAGCCTTGCCTGGTAGAAACATGATGGGTTGACGCTAGCTTTTCCACTGTAGAGGGAGAAAGTGCTCTTTATGACACCCGCAAAAAGACTGCGTTGGGGATCAAGAGCCTTGCGTGGACATAAAGAGCCACATGAGAGAGGGCAGCGGGGCATCATCAGAAAAGCTAGTGAGGTCTATTCCTGTGTGCTGAATCCACGGCTCATTTCGAGGGGGAACACGCAGGAACACAGTTCCGGCAGTTCCCCAAAGAGGTCACATGTCAGGTGGCCCCGCCCACCTGACTCTCGGCCATTTTGGGCCCGTTTTGTCCTGGATTTGGGCTGAAACGGCCCACATCGGGCCTCTGATGGGTGGTGGATCACTCTCCTGACTATTTTGGGACCCTTTTCGGCCATTTTCAGCCCCTTTTTGCCATTTTGGGCCCAATTTCGGCACTGAATGGCCAGGATTAGGTCTAAAGCAGCCAGGATAGGGGATGTCAGGGGTGTGTGGCATATGCAAATCAGTTATGCTAATGACCCATTTCCGGTGATGCTAATGAGTTCCTCCAGCTCTTTTTCTACGAAATGACCCCTGGTTGAATCTATCTACAAACTGACTGATCCAAACGTAAAACTTCAGCTCAAATAGCCTGGAGTGGCCATGAAATTTCACAAGGTCTGTATTTTCAATCAAGGCTCAAGGCCCGCTCAGTGCTGTTTTACCGGCAAGTCTATGCAAAGCGTCATCTTCTCTCGGTCCTGCAAGGAAGAACAGGAACTCGTGTTCAGCAAAATGTGGATTTGGTCGTCAGTCTCCAATGCGACTTGCTCCACAGCGCAGGCTGCAGGCTACCTGAACACCACCATCGTGTCCTGCTCCCTTCCAGGTCCGGCCTGATCGCAGCCAGACTGGACTGCTACCTTTGTCAGCGGTAGTGAAAGGGGGTGGGAAAGGGCTCTCTCTGACTAAAAGCAACTGGACCACCTGCTGGCTTCTGCCCTGCTACATCCCTGATTGCGTTTCTTTCCCGCTGTGACTCATCAACACTATTAATCAGGTCTGCAGCCAGAGACAGTCCAAAGGGAGCGTGTTTTGCAACTGCTGGTCCCTCGCTCTCAAATCAAGGAGCGGTCTCCCTAGCGAGTGCCTTCGGTCAGCCACGGCATGGCTTTGGCCGTGGAGAATTATGCAGACATTTGAGGGTCACCTGCATGTTCATTTCCGACACGTCTGTGGCTCAGCCGCTAGGCCATGTGCTCCATCAAAGGTTTGTTAGACCTGTAACGATTTGCACAGGGCTGCAGAAGATAATTTCCAAGTGTGAACCCCATAGATCGCTGTGTTGCAACAGCCTCGGAGTATCACATGACCTGCTCTGGCCTATGGCTGTTAAAAAGCTTCCATGCAGCTGGCAAGCTTGTCGTATCATCCTTCTAAACAGCAGAGCAAGAGCACAAGAAGTCTCTTTAGCCCTACTCTTCTCAAATAGTAATATTGCAAAGATACACTCTTCAAAGAACATAAGTTTGCTTAGGAACAGTGCTGTAATAGACATAGCATTTGGGAAATGAAGATGGAATTCTTCTGTAAAACCACACCCTCCAATATTTGACAGGCAAGCACAGGGATGCATTTATAAATCACCAAAAATCTCCCCCCCACACACACACACACACAGGAATTCACATTGCTAGAGGCTCTAGCTCACTTCCTTCACCAGTTACTCACTCTGAGCTGGATAGCCCAGGCTATCCCAATCTCATCAGAAGCTAAACAACCTTGGCTGGAATTGGATGGGAGACCTCCAAGTAAGACCAGGGTGCTTATGCAGAGGCAGGCAATGTTAAACCACATCTGTTAGTCTCTTGCTTTGAAAACCGCAGCAAGAGTTGCCGTAAATCATCTACAACTTGATGGCATTTTCCACCACCATGAGTTACTCACGGAGTTACTATTACTGCAAAATAGCTTCTCCTCCACTGAGTTGAAGGCCAAACAGGCATCTGTTCTTTTGATTTAAGATGTACTTGAAGGGGGGGCACATAGAATCATCCTTCGTATCTATAGTAAACAATAATTCACCAAGCCAGTGTAGCGTAATGGTTAGAGTGTCAGATCAGAATCTAACAGACTCAAGTTCAAATCCCCATTCTGTCATGGAAGCTTGCCGAGTGACTTTGGGCCGGTCTCTCCCTCTTAGTCTAATTTAATTCACAAGAGCAAGAATTCAGTAGCACCTATAAGACTAACAAAATTTGGAGAAGTGAGCTGTGACTCACAAAAGCTCATACCCTACCGCAAATTTTGTTAGTCTTATAGGTGCAACTGGACTTTCACTCTTTGCTACTGCTACAGACAGACCGACATGGCTACACATCTTGATCTAATTAACATCAGATGTTGTGAGAATTTCCAGCACCTCTTGAAAATGGTCACATGGCTGGTGGCCCCGCCCCCTGATTTTCAGACAGAGGGGAGTTTAGATTGCCCTCCACACCATGCAGCGTGGAGGGCAATCTAAACTCCCCTCTGTCTGGAGATCAGGGGGCGGGGCCACCAGCCATGTGACCATTTTCTCTGAGGGCAATTGAATGAATTTATTTGTGGTCATAGACACCGAGGGCAATTTAAACTTTAAAAAACTCCCACCTTGTTCCAGCTGACCCAAAGTGACATCATTGTGTGGTCCTGGGAGCGTGCGCGCACTTTGTGCACACGCATGTGGTACCAGGGGCACCACCTCCTGCCAGGAGTTGACCCCTGTGCTGGCAACCCACCACCTCTTTTCCCAGAAAAAAAGCCATGATGATGATGAGGATGAGGATGATGATGATGATGATGATAAACTGGAATAGAGAAGAATGATGTAAGCCACTTTGGGGAGGAAGGTGTAAATAATAATAATAATAATAATAATAATAATAATAATAATAATAATAATAATAATAATAATAATGCACCTCAGAAGCTGCACTGAATGAAATAGTGGTGCTTTAGCCCTCATACACATTAACATGTGAGCCACCGACAATAGTTTTCTACTTTCTCCATCAAAAATTTTAACGTCTAGTAACCTTGGAAAGGGAACTGAAATGGAAAGAATGACACACTTAGTAATTCTAATTTTTTTTACATGTGTCAAAAGCAAGAATAAAAACAAAATTGGGACACTGAGTTACCAGGGGACATATCAGAAAACAGGGGCTGCCCCTGGTAAACCGGGTGAGTTCCAGTAGATGGAGATACAATTTCCAATTGCCATTCGCCGTGGCTTTCCTAGATCTTGCTTAGGGACCTGGGATTTTTTTCTCATCACCAAGTCGCTGAAGCTAATCCATGCCTCCAGGATGTGACACCTGGAAAACAGCATCTTTTTAGCTGGCCTAGTAATTACCAGTCTGAAACTCTGCTCCTCCAGAGATGCCTCTCAAAAGCCTCCCTGTGGTTATGTTCCTAAATATATGTTTTTTTAAAAAAAATTTAAAACCTTGACTTATTTTGTTGTTGTTTTCCAACTCTAAAAGCTGAGCTCAGTGACAGAGCTTGAACTCCAAAAGGTTGCAAGTTCAATCCATAATATCTTCAGTCAAGAGTATTCTAAGTAGTTGGACTGGAAAGATGTGTTTATTTATTCATTTCATCATTTATACTCCATCTTTCTCCCTTGGGGATCCAAAGTGGCTTACATCATTCTCTTTTCCTCCATTTATCCTCACAACAACCCTTTGAGGTAGGTTAGGCTGAGAGGGTATGATTGGCCCATGGTCACCCAGTGAGCTTCCATAGCAGAGTGAGAATTCAAACCTGCGTCTACCAGAGCTTCGTCTCAGGGCCAAACTACAAGTGACAAATGACACAGGTTGGACACTTGCCAGCTTCCCTCAAGTTTTGGCGGGAAATGTAGGCAGCTTGACGGAATGTTGGACAAGTGACAGTTGAAAAGTCCATTGGACAGCAGTCGGAGAGCCAAGCTGCAAGACCAGGATGCCTACATTTCCCATCAAAACTTGAGGGAAGCTGACAAGTGTCCAACCTGTGTCAGGCGTCACTTGTAGCTTGGCCCTCACTCTAACCACTCGATCACACTGTCCTTCATATGTATGTGTTAAGTAATCACAGAGCTAGTAAAAGGCAACCAAAATGATCATGGAGTTGATCTTCCTTACTAGAAAAGCCTTTTTAATTTAGATAAATTGGGGGAAGGTCACCCAATGAAACAGACTGGCAACAGATACAGGAGGAGACACAAAACACAGTACTTCTTCACACACATGCGTGATTAGTTTGCAAAACTCACCCCCGTGGGATATGACAATGTCCACTAGTTTAGACAGCTTTAAAAATGGGATTTGACAAATGGGATTTGACAAATTCTTGGAGAACAGTGGCTATTGGCCACAGCAGCAAAGTGGTACCTCCAGGTCCAGAGGAAGTCTACCTCTCAATGCCAGTTCCTGAGGTTCAACGGTGGGGGGAGTTGGAAGCATAAGGCTGTCCAGTGTCTCTCCTGCAGCTCTTTCATCGCAACTGACATGAGGCCAGCCTCTTACGAAGTTGTTACCAACGTAAGTAACCCACTTTGTACTTCTCTACGGTTTCCTTCTCTTGGCACTCTGCCCTCTGGTTTCCACCGGCGGAGCAGCGTTCATTTCCTTTCTAACTGGAGCATATCTTCTATGTCAGGCTGCTGTTAAGAGTCAGCGCAGTTAATGTATTTTGAGCAGAGAGCTAGCCAAGTTAATAAAACTTCTCTCCTGGCTCCACTCAGGCCATGACTGGAAAGGGAAAAATCGTGTCAATAAGAAACGCAAAAAGAATGGAAGAGGCCATATTGAAACCGGGTGTGGAGGGTGGCTGAAACCTCGGAGCTTCTGCCTATATTCCTGTTCCTTCTGTGTCCCACTTAGGGAAGGGTAATGTTAACATTCTCACGCCGTAAAGGCACCTATGTAAGTGGATACCTTTCTGCAGGGCTTTTTTCTGGGAAAAATGGTGGGGGAACTCTCAAGAGGGAAATGAGAAGAAACACATCCGATGCACTGGGTGAAGCCGGCGTGGGGGGCAGGCGTTTGAAAGCCCCCCCCTTTTTTCTTCCGCTCATGAGTGGCAGAAGAATGGGCACTTTCAGTTTCAAATGTCCTGCCATCGGCTTCACCCGATGCATCTTGCAGAGATCAGTTACCCAGGAAGAAATGGCCATTGGAGGTGTGCAAGGGAAAGGAGCTGCAGGGAAAGCGTTCCTGCTGAAAAAAAGCCCTGCATTTCTGAATATCCAGAAAGGGGTGGATTGTAGCCTCCTTCCCCTCTCCTCCCTTTTAGGTCTCTGCCCCCTAATTCTCATCAGTTGTTCCATGATTTTAAAACAATATGTTTGAGCAGGACTCTTACCAGTTACATTCCTTCTAGGGTTACCATCCTCCACATAGAACCTGGATTTCTCCCGAACTTACCCTTGATTTCCAGACGACAGAGATCTGTTCCCATGAAGGAAACAGCAGCTTTGAAGAGCAGACTCTGTGGAGTCGCATAATCGCTGAGTTACCTCCCCAAATTCTGCCCTAACCAGGCATGGCACCACAAATCTCCAGGAATTTCCCAAGTCCAAGTTGGCAACCCAATCACATACTCAAAAGTGTGTTAAAGGCGGAACTCTTATGACGCTTCGTACTGTTACGAGGGAGGGATTATGGGTCAGTAGTGGAACATGCTTTGCGCACCAAAGATCCCAGGATCAACCCCTGGCACCTGTAGGGATGCTCGAACACCTGCTGGTTTGGCTCATGTCCTCTCCGTGAATCACAAAAAGGAAGACTTTTTTAACAGACTGTCCAGATCTCAGACAAGCCCCTTGCAATGGTTCTGGAGTCATAGGGAAGTGGGACAACCCATTAAGGAAGATGGGAGGGGGACTCTGAAGAGAGCGGGCATCATATTCCTAGGTCTGCTCTGCAGTCCCCTCTCTTGCCTTTTTCTATGTACTTGCTTGGCAAAGGGATTAAGCCTCTGGGTGAATAATTTGAAAGGGGGCAGGAGAGGAAATGCCCTCCTCTTTCTCCATCTGTCCTGTCCTCTTATGAGGTTCTCCACTCACTGTAGCATCAAGGGTACCAAAGACAAATGCTAGACAACTCAGCTGTATTTTGCGCCAAATTTTTCAGGAGTTTAGACTCTGGAAGGGCTGCTATACCTTTCCCCAGAAGGGAAATTCAGCCGGTTTTGGCTTTGATTGTCACTCTAGCAACTGTGACCTAGTAACTCTAGAGGGCTTTAAGGGGCAAGGAGCCGAGGGAGGTGGGGGCTGAATTTCACATATCGATTGGAACTAACCAGCCGGTTATCTGGCTGCAGGCTTCTAGTAAATAATTAAATGGGCCTCTGTAATAAAGGGGACGATTCAGCCCGAGGTGCTTAAATGGACAAAGGTCTTCCAAGAACATGCCCGAATCCTTGTTAATCTTCACCCCCACCCCAGGCCACCCTCCACCCTAAAATGCTCCATGAGTGATGCTGCCTGCAGTTCTAACCTCATTCATTCCTTCCCTGGAGACTTATATTTCACACTGATTCCCCAGGGGATGAGCTATCTAACTCATCAAGAGCAAGATTAAAGTCCAGCAGTATCTTAAACACCGGCAAGGTTTCCAGGGTATAAGCATTCGAGAGTCAAAGCTCCCTTCATCAGATACAAAGGGAGCTTTGACTCTTGAAAGCTCATACCCGGAAATCTAGTAGTCTATGCATCTGACGAAATCTACGCATCTGACAAAGAGAGATGTGGTTCTCAGAAGCTTATGCTACAATAAAGTGGATTAGTCTTAAAAGTGCTACTGTTTACTATTTTGCAACTACAGACTAGCACAGCTAACTCCTCTGGATCTGTGACCCTGGAAATCTAGTTAGTCTTTAAGGTGCTGCTGGATTCGAATCTTGCTGTTCTATTGCAGATTAACACGGCTAGCCACTTGAAACCAGCTCATCAATAAACTCTCTTATTTTATTTGCATCCTTTCCTCCTCATACCACCACAAGATGGTTAACAACTATTAAAAGGCAAGTTGAAAAAAAAAGAAAGAAATGTGGCCATGTTGAAGAGCAGAGAATAACCAATAAAGAGAGCAGAAGCTGACACAGGAACAAAGACGGCAGCAGGGACTCTAACTGGCCATCCTAACAATCCTAAATTTTAAAACCCCAATCATATAAAAGCAGGTCTGCAACCAGCAGATGTTCAAACCTGGCCACCATCCAAGTGACTAATTCATTTAGATGTAACACACACACCCCTTACAAAAGACCATTTTGTGCACCAGGCAGGAAACAGGAAAAGAGGGCAGAGGCCAGGCCACCACTGGTAGGTAGCCCCTTTCCAGACCTGTGGAGCTATCAGTGGGAAAGCCCTGGAAAGGACCGCGAAGGGCCTCACTGGATGGTCTGTTGAGAAGTTGGCAAATGAATGAAGTTGGCATTGGGGCACTTCAAAGGAGACATAGTCCTTTCAGATAGGGGAGACTTCATAGATCAAAGCCAGAACCGTAGACAGAGCCCAGAAGCAAATGTCACCCACGCAAAGGCTCCAAGACAGGTGTAACTGCAGAGGATGGCAAGCCTTACTCAAAGGGAAGCCTTCCATGTTCTGAAAGGCAGCCCCATGTCGTCAGAGGTGCTTTGGATGTTGTGGGTACCCACTGTCTCTCTCTCCCCCCTTTGTCTCCCACCCAATTACGAACCAAAGCCGACCCTGCTTGGCTTCTGAGATCTGACGAGGTCGGGCTTCCTTGGTCTATCCAGGTTAGGGCTCTGCAAACCCTACCTGCCGTTGTGCTTCTGCAATTTTTTTACGTCCCTAAAACTTACCATAAATGATAGAACACCTGTAATCATATACAAGTCCCTCTTGGGAAAAGTGGGCCCTCTAGTTCTATCACAGACGGGGGACCCAGGTCCTTTGACAGAGTGATTGATGCGAGGTAAGATATGGCAGGTTGACACACCACTGTTTCAAAAGGGGGAAGCGGTGACATTCCCAGGACAGAAAATAAACCTCTGGTGACTGCTTATGTGCCTTCCTCTCTCAAGCTCCAGCAAGCTGGGCCTTCCCTGTTCTCAGCTCCTGTTCTGCTTTAGCATGGCACCAGGATATAAGGAGCATGCTCTCCCTTAACAAAACCGATCTTTCAAGGACTTGGCTCCGGTTCCAAGTTTGCAGGGGAATGGATGTTAAACCAAGGGTCTCCTTTGTGGCAGATCCTGTAGGACACTTCAAAAGCTGCCGGGGTGATTGAGCATCCCTCCTGCAGCTGCTTCCCAAACAAGGAAAAGAAGCAGCCGAGACCCGATGGAATGGAAGGGGGGAGGGAGAAGCAGCCGCCGATCTTGGCACGAGCTGCCCAATAAAGATCCCCAAACACTCGACTCCTTATTGAACCTTCAGTAGGATTGTTAATTCGCTATCCGCTTCCCAGCCTAGAAGGGAAAGTATGTTATACCCCAGGGCCAGAACTGATGAACAGAGCCATAAATCAGGCAATTTACAAGACCAGCAATTAAGAAACAAGCAGACAGAAGGGAGAAAGCGCTCTCTGTAATAAAGGCAACGACACCACTGGCTCTTGCAAGCACACAGGCGAAGGGGCAGGCGTCCCTGCCACCCTTCTGCTCGGATTCTCCCACCAGCCTCCCTCCTGTTCCTCACTACCCTCCCCCAAACATCCTTCTCCATAGATCCCTGGGGTTTGCGACGAGCAGCCGGCGGATGCATTTGTCACTACAGGTGCAAGGATTATCTGTCAGAACAACCCCAGGAACCTAAGCAGATTTTAGGAAGGATTCCAGAATTGCAATCTATAATTCCCCACTGGAATGCACAGGTGCTTTGGTGGCAGCGGGGTCTGAGAATATCTGCTTGGGCAGGTCATTTGAGGATTGGGGCCAGTGAAAAGTACAGGCTGGAGCAGATCCCCAACCACGTTTAAGGCATGAACTCCAGGAGTCAGAATTGCAGCACATACTAGCAGGTAGGAAGCTAGAATTAGAGATATGAGATTTGCAAGCACTCGGGTGAAGAATACGAATACGAATACAAATACGAATATAACTATGCTTGTCTCTGCTGGTTGCAAACGGTAACAATAAACTTGTAGCTTGTGCTTGTCTTGTGCTTGTCTTCTAGACAGATTAGTGTTCACTCGGAGCGGTGAACAAAGTCAGTGTAATTATTATCCCCACAATACAGCTGGGGAGCTGGGGCTCAGAAGAGCGGCTTACCCCAGGACACGTGCTGAGCTCATGGCAGTTTTGGGATTCAAACCAGCAGAGTACTGGTTCACAGTCCAACCACTTAACCACTATGCTACAGCAACTCTGTATTGCACATGTAGGTTCAAAATGGGTCAAATAACTCCTCTCCCCACTCACCATTCAAGTTTAGACAAATGGCTTACCTCTTCCCCCAAACCACTGTCCTGAGCCAAATCAGGCCTCTGTGCTCTTTTAAAAAGCAGTTCTCAGCAGTTGTGGTCAGGCTGTGGGAAAATCCAGGGAGCTCTGAGAGCTCTGGAATGTCTTGCCATCAGAAGTCAGGATGACCTTAACTGGAATAGAATTTTCTAAAGGCTCTCACCCTTATTTTTTTTCTAGTAGGCATTTTGGATTATTTAATTATGTTTATTGCTATTTGAGGGCAAAAGGCGGATTAGAATAAAATTGTTGTTTGATCATCAGCAACAAAAGAGGATTCTTGTCCACAAATGCTAAACACATTGGCCATTCTTTATGGCACTCTTCGTTGTTCTTACATAAATCAGGGATCTTTGAAATTATTTCTGAAATTGCTGGCACTGGAGGGTTATCTGGGCTACACTGAATATTCTCCCAGCTTCAACCCGAGTAATGTTTGTATGGGAGGGTTTCAGCTGTTTGGATCCTGTTTGCTGACATCATTTCCACAACGTGCTGGTGTTTGATTTCCTTATGACTGCAAAATTCTCTTCCTTAGAATAGTAATTTGGGACGATCACATAGCCAACAAGATCATCTCGCAATGCCAAGTAGCCAATCAGATTTGGCTACCCAAGGATGTCAGTGAAGGACAACAAATGAGCTATCTCTAACTGAGGAGGACAACATGGACAACCCCACATGGGCAACCCCATAAAATTGGGCAGCACGTGATGACAGCACAAAGCTATGTAGCCAATCAGACTCAACTATGCAAGAGTATCAGCTATGCAACTGCAAACCCAACCAATCCAGTAGAAAAGAGCAAGAGTCCAGTAACACCTATAAGACTAACAAAATTTGTGGTAGGGGATGGATTTTCGTGAGCCACAGCTCACTTCTTGAGATCTTGGAGTCATCATAGATAACTCACTGAAAATGTCAATACAGTGTGTGACAGCAATAAAAAAGGCCAACACTGCTGGGGATAGGAATTAGGAAGGGAATTGAAAACAAATCAGCTAGTATCATAATGCCCCTGTATAAATCAATGATACAGCCTCATTTGGAATACTGTGTACAATTCTGGTCACCACAACTCAAAAAAGATATTATAGCACTAGAAAAAGTGCAGAAAAGGGCAACTAGAATGATTAAAGGGATGGAACACTTCACCTATGAAGAAAGGTTAAAGCGCTTGGGGCTCTTTAGCTTGGAGAAATGACGACTGTGGGGTGACATGACAGAGGTTTACAAGATTATGCATGGGACAGAGGAGGTAGAGAAAAAGTATTTTTCTCCCTTTCTCACAATACAAGAACTCATGGGCACTCAATGAAATTGCTGAGCAGTCGGGTTAGAACAGATAAAAGGAAGTACTTCTTCACCCAAAGAGTGATTAACACATAGAATTCACTGCCACAGGAGGTGGTGGCAGCTTCAAGCATAGACAGCTTCAAGAGGGGATTGGATAAACATATGGAGCAGAGGGTCCATCAGTGGCTATTAGCCACAAGGTATAGGTGGAACTCTCTGTCTAGGGCAGTGATGCTCTGTAGCCTTGGTGTTTGGGGGGGGGGCAATCAGTGGCAGGGCTTCTAGCATCCCTTCCCCACTGGCCGACCTCCCGAGGACACCTGGATTTTTCGCCACTGTGTGACACAGAGTGTTGGACTGGATGGGCAATTGGCCTGATCCAACATGGCTTCTCTTATGTTCTTATGTTCTTCAGGTACTTCTTCAGGTATCTGAAGGTATCTGAAGAAGTGAGCTGTGACTCACGAAAGCTCAGACCCTACCACAAATAGGTGCTACTGGACTCTTTCTCTTTTCTACTGCTAGAGACAGACTAACATGGCTACCCATCTTGATCTAGAACCAATCCAAAGAGAGGGTAATGCATTTGAAACTGGGGAACGTAGACAGTCTACGTCGATGAGAAATTCCAGGGTCTTTCAGCTGAGTGCCCCTTCCTTGCTACCCAAGTTACTGTTTGTAGAAAACGCTGCATTCAGTTCTCGACACACCGAATATCACATTGTTTGTATTCATATGACAACTTATCCTTAGGATAAAAGATGTGGGAGCCTAGTAACTCTCGGGGGAGAGGGAATGAAATCTCCCTTTTCTTTTTAAAAAAAGACGGTCAAAATATGTGTCATCTGTTAAAGGAAAAGTCTGGTACTTTGGTATAGCTCTAAAACCTCCAGTTCCCGATGTGGAGAACGACAGGATAAAAAATAAATAAATATTTGCTTTTAAAATAATAAAACCTGCCACCTACTAATAATCAGTAATTGCATCAATAATTATTTAATTTTCAGCCAAGCCAGGGATCAAACATATCCTGATCATTCCAGTTTTCTAATTAAAAAAAAAATCTCTCTTGAAGCTTAACATTGCGTGAGGGTTATCTTGCTATTTAGTCGTTCATTTCAAAAGCTTGTAAACAGATAGCAAGTTCTGGTGATAGTTCTCTTGGAGTGATTCCATACACGTTGGATAATGCACTTCCAATCTTCTTTATAGATCATTTGGAACAGATTTTTTTGTGTGCAGAACAAAAAATCCACCTCAAACAATTGATAAAGTGCATTGAAAGTGCATTATCCAACGTGTGCGGAATCAGCCTATATTTTCCTTATCCCTTCCCCATTCCATCTTCAAAGCTTGCAGGCTACATGAGACTTGGCACAGGTGAAGCCACAGTGCAACAATGGAATTGTGGTCTTGAAATGACAATGACTCATGGATGTATCCAGGGCTTTTTTTCAGGGAAAAGAGGGGGTGGAACTCAGTGGGTTGCCAGCACAGGGGGCAACTCCTGGCCGGAGGTGGTGGCCCTGGTACCACATGCGCACATGCAAAGTGTGTGCATGCTCCCAGGATTGCGCAATGATGTCACTTTGGGTCAGCTGGAACAAGGAAAGGAGTTTTTTAAAGTTTAAATTGCCCTCGACAAAAATGGTCACATGGCTGGTGGCCCCACCCTCTGGTCTCCAGACAGAGGGGAGTTTAGATTGCTCCACACTGCAGCACGGATGGCAATTTAAACTCCCCTCTGTCTGGAGATCAGGGGGAGGGGCCACCAGCCATGTGACCATTTTCAAGAGGTGCCAGAACTCCGTTCCACCACATTCCAGCTGAAAAAAAGCCCTGGATGTATCTGGTTAGAAATGAGAACAACTTGTGATTCCTTGCTGGGGGCATGAGATTTCCATACTGCTGAACATGGTATGTTTACCTGTCCCCTACGAAGTTCTCAGAATGCCTAATCTCCTATTTTGCCACCAGCCTCTGCCTTCTTTCCCGGACCTGGAGCAAAACTGAGAACAGAAAGGTTGCTAGAATGGAACTCTTGAATATTGCAGCAAAGGAGGTTCAGCCCCTGAATCTTCTCCCAATGCTTCAGATTTTGTTAAGAGTATATCCAAGAAGAGACGGATGCAGGGCCACCTTAACAATGGATCCACCCTGCCCAGTCCCTGGCCCCTCATCGGTTTTACCACAAAGTCTGGGGGGGTTGCTAGAGAGCTCTGGTGACATGTGATGCCACTTCCGGTTACACAACCAGAAGTGATGCTGCAGCATTGTGCGTTGAGTGGTGGGACACCACACCACATGGCAAGGATCAGATTTGTGAAAGAACTTTTGTGGGACTGTGCACAGGAAACATTTCCCCTGAACAAACCTCAAAGGCAATACTCTGCCAGTTGGCTGCGGCTTTGATCTTGACCAGCAAGGCCGAGAGATTAATTAGAATGCTTTCCTTCAACCTTGAATTTCTAAAGACAATTACACAGACACACACTCACATCCATGTATCCACAGACTCCCCCAGCGAGGGGTCTGGGAGGAAGGAGGTTGGCAGCTCTGTTGAGCTCTTCCAAAAGGTCTTTGAAGCAGCTCCAAAGTGAAATTAACTAATTAATTGCAGAGCAATAGAAAATAAAGCTAAAATGATATTTGTCTAAAGAGGCTACCAGGGATAGGAAGAGATATTAGTAGGAGACGATTAAAGCAGGCCAATAGCCAGAAATTTTGTGGCAAGGAGGCCCAAGAGTATAAGCTGAAGGAGGGGGTGCATACAGAACAGTCAGAACGTAAATACTGCTAAGTTGCTTAATGCCGCTAAAAGTTAACTGCTTAATAAGACAGTAATTTCATAACATTCCACTGCTCCCAACAGTTTAACTATGCAATAGGGTTGTCAGGCTGTGCCTAGAAACCAGTGAGAGGTTTGGGGCTGGGGATATGGGGGGAGGCTACAACATTGCAGCCCCTCCATCCCTAGTCCCTCACTGCTACCTGGTTTTATCATAGAGTTTACGGCAATTCCAAGAACTACCTGCAAGCTTTCATAGCAGAGTTGAGATTCGAACCTGGGTCTCCCAGATCCCAGACCAACATTCAAACACCACTCCAGTTATGAAGTTAACTTGCATGCCACTCATAGAAAAGATGTGGAGGTGTCAGTTCCTCTTAGGTTTTTCTCGTTCATTGCTCTTTATGACCTTACTAAGTTACGTACTACTACCATTCCTGATATGCCTTTTCCTGTCCTTGCAAAGCTTATATCCAGAGAGAAACACATTCCTAATTAATTATCCCATTCCACCAGATTTCTACAGTGACCACCACCATTGTCTTGGCTCAGAAGCTTCTAGCATTTACATACAACGGGTTCATCGGTACTCAGTACTAGTGTATCTAGAAACACTATATCAGTGGGTATAGTTTCAGGTGGGCCGCCATATAGGTCTGTAGTAGAAGAGCAAGATTCGGATCCAGTAGCACCTTGGAGACCAACTAAATTTCCAGGTATCTGATGAAAGGAGCTCTGACTCTTAAAAGCTCATCCTCCAGAAATCTAATTGGCCTTTAAGTTCCCACTGGACCTGAATCTTGCTCTTCTACTATAGGCCGAGCCCTGACCTGGCTAGCACAGGAGAGCCTGCTCTTGTCAAATCTTAGAAGCTAAGCAGGGTTGGCCTTGGTTCCTAATTGGATGGGAGACCTCCAACAAAGACCAGGGTTGCAGAGGCAGGTTATTGCAAACCACCTGTGTTAGTCTCTTGCCATGAAAACCCCACCAGGGGTTGCCATAAGTCAGCTATGACTTGAGGACAGGATTTCATTCATTCACTATTGGCCAACACAGCTACCCATCTGAAATTAGATTTCCAGGGTAACACTCTCACGAGTCAAAGCTTTGGTATCTGAAAAAGGGAGCTTTGAGTCTCAGAAGCTCATAACCTGGAAATCTAGTTGATCTCTAAGGTGCAACTGGAGTTGAATTTTGTTATTTTTAGTTAATAAATAGTGGCAACAGCCATGTTGGTCCATAGTAGAAGAGCAAGATTCAGGTCCAGTACCTGGATAGCCCAGGTGAGCCTGATCAGTCTCAGAAGCTAAGCAGGGTCAGCCTTGGTTAGTAATTGGATGGGGGACCTGCAAGGAAGACCAGGGTTGCAGAGGCAGGCAATGGCAAGCCACTTCTGTCAGTCTCTTTCTTTGAAAACCCTGCCAGGGGTCACCATAAGTCAAGTATTACTTGAGGGCATTCTCCACCACCGGCAACCTTAGAGACCAACTAGATTTCCAGGGTGTGATCTTTCGAGAGTCAAAGCTCCCTTCATCAGACACTTACAGAGTAGAAAAGGGTAGGAGTCTTTAAAATCCAGGTAGAGGGCTAGCTTCCTGACAACCTAATTTGCAATACCCTTCCACTATCTATCGGATCCAAATCTTGTTAGTGGATATGAATTTGATATGATAGTGAAGTTACCAAAAGGGTCTTTTTTAAGTGTATGTGCTCTGTGGTTATCAGTCTTGTGAACGCTCTTGTGGATCAAGAAGAGAGAACACTGGAGTTGACAGAACGCCGGGCTTTTTTTCAGCTGGAACACGGTGGAACGGAGTTCCGGAACCTCTTTAAAACGGTCACATGGCCGGTGGCCCCGCCCCCTGATCTCCAGACAGAGGGGAGTTTAGATTGCCCTATGCGCCGCTCGGCAGCACGTAGGGCAATCTAGACTCCCCTCTGTCTGGAGATCAGGGGGAGGGGCCTCTAGCCATGTGACCATTTTCTCCAAGGGCAACCCACTGAGTTCCACCACCTCTTTTCCCAGAAAAAAAGCCCTGACAGAACGTGTATAAATAAACACGAAAAAGGCAGAAGAGCATTTCTCATGTGAAACACTAGCCAATCAGAGCAGAATAACTCCCAGGGAGGGGCTATAACTGTTTGTTTGGTGCTTAGACAGAATCACGGAAGAGAGGTCCATCAGCAGCTACCAGCCACGGTGACTGAAGGGAGCCACTACGGCTGCTACAGAGGCTGCAGACCTCTGAACCCCCGTGCTGGAAGGCAGCCGCAGGGAAGAGCCTCGGCCTCTGGGCCATCTTTGTTTTGCTCTCCAGGGCAACTGGCTGGCTACTGCATGAGAGAGAATGCCCTGGACTACATGCCCGCTAGTCAGACCCTGCAGGCTCTGCTGACGTTCTTTAAAGGACATTTTAATTACGAATTCTGTTGCAAAACAAGATTGAGGGGAATGCACTGCCATCGTGACGACAGATGTTAGAGGGATAACAAACACAAGATGTAAGCTGTAAAACGTAGCAGTGTAAAGTGATCAAGCTTTAGTGTGACTAAAGTATATCCATCAATATTACGGGGGACGCTTGAGCAGTCAGATCCTCTCGCAAAGCTGTCGTGATTTGCTCATTTCGCGTTAGGGTTAATGATCAGAGGGTTGGCAAGATCAGACCCAGTGCACTGGCTGGAAACAGGCAACGCAGCAGCAGTCTTGATGGAACTGTTGCCCCAGGCCAGATAGGATGGACAGAAGGGCAGCTGGAGGGAGGGGCTAGGGGCCCAAGATATTCCAGTGGCCCCAATCACTTTGCTGTCTATAGAAAGAGGCATGCAGGGAGGGACTGCAATCTGAGATACCAGCAAGCCAGGCCGTTTTGAGGCCCATGGAATAATAATAACAACAACAACAACATTTGATTTATATATCGCCCTCCAGGACAACTTAATGCCCACTCAGAGCGGTTTACAAAGTATGCCATTATTATCCTCACAACAAAACACCCTGTGAGGTGGGTGGGGCTGAGAGAGCTCTGAGAGAGCTGTGACTGACTCAAGGTCACCCAGCTGGCGTCAAGTGGAGGAGTGGGGAATCAAACCTGGCTCTCCAGATTACAGTCCTGCTGCTCTTATCCACTACACCAAACTGGCTTGGAGTTGGCAACCTATGGGATTTGCTTTCATATGGATGTTTGGGTTGGGTCTGGTGGTATGAAAGGGATCCCGGCAGGAATCTTTGCCCTGGAGCCCCTGGTGGTTCTCAGCTGCCCAGAGGGAAGAAAGATATTGCAGGAAATTGCCTTGAGAGGCAAGGCAGGATCAAAATGAACTAACTAAGGTCAGCGTGGGCCCGTTCACAAAAATTAGAGCTCGGCAGCTCAGCCACCACCACATCAAAACTCTGCCGTGCAAATCATCCTCCTACGTAAACAGAAGGGAGCCCAGAAAACCCAATGTGCAGCTCTAGGAAGAGAAATTACCTGGACAACTGAGTGGACCTGGAGAAGAGTTGGGAAAAGAGCAAAGGTGTGAGCGGGGAAAGAACTGCTTCTGCAGCACAGTTTTCGAACGCGTTTCTCATCATGGTTGGAATATTAGCAGAAAGCTTGGGAGGTACACTGCACTTCTCTCAGAGGCAGATACTCTCCCCGCTCAAACGACTGACACTGGCGAATTTGCTTCCCTCTCTATAACCACTCAGTGAAATTTTAGAGCTACAAAGGGATGCCTGCAAATGGAATAAGGGAACAATCCTCTAGAATAGGTTGCCCACATGCAGCAGAATGCAGTTGAGGAGGTAGAACGGGCTGACGGGTATTGTTAGCCGGAGGGGATTTGTATCCAAAGGTGAGAATATCCCTCCCGTACCTGCAGTGAAATTGTCCATTCGACCTCCTTAAGCATTTGACTACTTCATTCTCCTGCATGTGTGAACTACCCAGTACATCTATCCATTATCCGGGATGTTTTTATCCCCTTCTGCCGCCAAGGCCAAAGTGACTTACCCAGTTCGCCTTCTCCATTTTACCCTTGCAATAGGGTAACCTGATAGTTTAGCTCGGACCAAGGTCACCTAGCAAGCTTCCGGGAGCAGCAGGGATTTGAAGTCAGAGCTCATAGATTCAAGTAGGCACCCTAACCACTTCACTGCACTGGTTCACCAGAGCAACATCCGCAAGGCGGCTTTCCCACAGACTTTCCTTAACTAAGAGTCAAAACACTTGAGATGCACAGGTGAGTGTTGCATCCTGCAAGGATCCCTGGGAATTGTAGTTAAAAGAAACCAGCCGCTTGATGTGAATTGCAGCTCAGCTAGGGAGAATCGCAACTGGAGGGACTTTCTCACACACACTCTCTCTCTCTATTTCAAAAGTCCTCTGGGAGCTAAGGATGGGAGTGTGGGGAGTTTGGGAACAACATAACAAGAGTCAGGAAAAAAGCCAAGGTGTTTTGCAAGCAAGAGAGAAACTCAGTCCCTCCCATTCTTCTTCTCCTGGCAGGGTCCTGTTACAACCCACTCCACCCCACCACCCTGTCTCTGAGCTCCTGAAGGAAAACCAACCAATTGGATTTTTGAAAAAAAGAGTATCTCTCCAGTCAAGTGGCTGTTCTTTGCAAGAAGATCCACTTCACTTAGTTTTCCTCCAGTTGCTTGGAGAGGGGCAGGGTTAGACTTCCACTCCCAGGGACACTTGCAGGACCAATCAAGTGCTCTTCACGTGAAATTTGTCTCATGTGTTTCCACTAGAGATAGGCATGAACCAAAATAAAAACCAAAGTTCAGCACAAACCAGCGGTTCATCAAAGCCCATTTCTGATTAACTGCCACAAACTTTAGGCCAGTTTGTTTGGTTCATTTTTCAGTTTGTCACTGCAGACAACCTGGTGCTGATCAATCAGTTTCCTAGGCAACGGGGGATGGGCTTTCTGCAGACCTTCTGCTGACCTGGAAGTGACCCTCTGATGACCCAGATGTGACCTTCTGCTGTCCCGGAAGTGCCATTTTCACAAACCAAATGAGCCGGTTTGCGAACCAGGGCAGATTCTTGAAAGTTCATGGTTTGTGGTTCATGAAACACAACAAACCACAAACCATATGGTTCACTTTCCCCCCGGTTTGTGCCCTTCTCTAGTTTCCACTTTCAGTCCCTCACAGCTTCCGTTTTCCCTCCTGTACCATCAGAGGGCTTTTTAAAAAAATAGGTAATCGCTATGTTGTTATAATGCTATAGTAATTGCCAGTTTCTTTTAAAAGCCTAGAAGCACTGGCAAGGGGGGGAGGTGGCTGTGTGTGTGGGGCCTCGGCAAGGACAATGGCACAAACATGGAGGGGACCTTTGCGCATAACAGTTTCCTGTCCACATGGCGTGCAAAAACTCACCGTGATCTTTCTGAAAAGTTTGATCTAACCATATTTGGGAAAGATTGGAGCAGAGTACGGGAAAACCTGGAAAGCAGACAATTAAGGGATGATGTGTGGATGCTCCAAACACACCTGCTCCAGTTGGGATGCAAAACCAAGAAAAACCTCCATGTGGTTGCCGTACCTTTTTAAGTCTCCCTAGAAGAGAACACCATCTGCGTGCAGAATGTTCAGTCCTGACCACTCCTGCTTAAAAGATCTGCCATAACAGGAGCAGAAACGTCTCTGCCCAAGACAGGAGCTGCTGCCAGTCAGAGTAGACGATGCCGAACTTCATGGACCAATGGTCTGACACAGTATATGACAGCTCTGTATGATGAATGGAAATAAATCTTGGAAGAAACTCACCCAGGCTTTCAAGAAAACCTGTAGATGCAGGACACTCAACACTGAAGGCTTAAGGAGGCCTCAAATGGTATTTTATGTGCCAAGCCTTTGTTTTCCAGTCTTGCATTGTAGCTTTCAGGAATACCAAATGTCTTTTGAAAAAGACACAGAGCGGCCGTGCCAACTTTCTTTCACGCAATCTGGCGCTCCCCCAGAACGCAAGAGTTCTGGGAAGATTAGTGCTTCGCAATAAACCATATGCTCAATATCAGTTTTCCTTCCAATGCCAGGACGTGCCCGCTAGGAATAGAGATTCAGGAGGGCGGGGGAGAAGACTTTAGAAGAAAAACCATCAACAATGAAATTTCAAAGAAACGTAGCCTACAAACAGATTTTCACCTGGTAATGCAATCTACCACTAGAGGGAACCTTGGAGATCCCTGTTGCTAGGCAGATTAAAAAGAAGAAACTCCGGGACCCATAATTAATAACTAATGGGGGCGTAGGAGGAGGATGGGTAAGGATGGTGGCTGCTTCCTCCCACTGCTTGGAGTGCTTAAAACTGCTTTGTGAGGATGTCCGATGCCAATAAAGCAACAATCCTTCTTTTTGTCTGGAAAATCCCCTAAACCAGCTCCTTCTATTTATTTGCAATATCATTTCTCTCTTCCTTCATGTTTTAACCCTCCTGATAACCGTGTGAGGAAGGTCATCATGGTCGCTAAAGTGTTAAGTTTTGATTGATGGGTCTTAGTTCCTGCTGAGATAGGAAGTCCACCTGGCAACTTTGGGCCGGTCACTCTCTCTTGCCATTAATCTACTTCATAGGATTTTTGTGAAGATAAAATGGAAGAGTGAACTCTGTATACACTGCCCTGAACTCCTTGGATGATAGGTGGGGTTAAAAAAAAAAGAAGATTGGTTCAAGATCACCCAATAAGTTTCATGGCAGGGATTTGTAGATTTCTATTAAACCTTTGGACTGATGTAACTCTCAGCCAGTGAACGCCATCTTATGATGCTTCAAGAGTACAGACTACACTTGGCATTGAGTGCTGGAATATGTTGTCTTGCAAGCACCGCCATACAGGGAGGTGAGTGGCACATGCACAAAGTTGCCCATCTGAAGCTACATCAAAGGGGGAAAGACGGAGAGACCCGCCCCCCCCTCGCCGCCACTATCAACCAGGCCGGGACCATTTGGCTCTTCCCCTCCCAGAATAGTCTCCTCCCCAGCAGCTGTTCAACTTGACTGCCATGGAATCATCTATGACAGGGGTGGCCAAACTGCGGTTCGGGAGCCACACGTGGCTCTTCTAGACATATTGTGTGGCTCCCAGAGGTCTCTGAGAATCACCATGGCCATACATTTTAGTTTAGTTTATTTCCCTCCCTTCCCTCCCTTTCCTCCTCTCTTTCCATGTCTTTCCCTCCCCCTTTCCTTCTTTCTTTCCATGTCTTTCCCTCCCTTTTCCTTTTTCCCCTCCTTCCTTCTTTCTTTCCATGTCTTTCATATTTTCAATAAAAATATTGGGGTTGCCAGGTCTGACTCAGAAAATACCTGAGGACTTTGGGAGTGAAGCCTAGCACTTTCAGGACACTCCTCCAAACCCACCTTTTCACCTATCACTTCAATGCATCATGTCTTGCAGCTCTCAAACTTCTGATATTTTTTCTGTGTGGTTCTTATATTAAGCAAGTTTGGCCACCCCTGATCTATGAGTTCTCAGTAGCCAAGGAGACGTGATAAAGATCACAGATATCTCTAAAAGGTAAATTGTATATGTGTACACAGACCTGGTTCAGATCAGAGCCATATGGAGACAGGGAGAGGCGATTTAATAACTTTCAACACCTACTGGATTTTGCTGATCAAAACCAGACTATGAGCTAAGCTACAAGAGACGAATTACATGAGGAGGAGCACGTGAAGGGAGTTGCAATGTTAGCCGGGAAGCTGAGTTTTAAAGAGATCGGAAGGCTTCGTCAATTTCCCCTCTCTACAGATTGCTGCTCAGGAGGTTTGTTTATTTCCTCTTCCCCTCTTAGAAGGGAGGTGAAACTGACAAAGCCTTGGGGAGGCAAAGAGGAAATTAACAAACCCTCTGAGCAACTATCTCCCTGGCTTTGTAGAGAGGGGAAACTAACAAAGCTTTCTGATCTCGGCTAACATTGCAACTCCCTTCATGTGCTCCTCCTCGTGTAATTAATCTCTTGTAGCTTGTCTGTACGTGTGCTGATGGTAGTTTTTCTAAAGAAAAAAAGAAGTGTCCTTTAAAACCCTGTCTTTTTTCATCTTCAAAGGGGGTGGATCCCTTTTGATTAGCAAAACTGAGTTCCCGTTGAATAAATCTACTTTGCTTTGCTGATTATTTTAAAGCTGTACTAATTTTTTTTTAAATCAACCCTCCATGAACTGCTTCTTCTGTACTAGTAGAATAGCAGTAGTTATGTTTGAAAACAGTCTTCCTTGAAACAGGACAATGAATGGCAGCTTCCTCTTTAGACAACTTTCTTCTGGGCAGTTTACTACTACAACTTGGCCTTAAACTCTGGTTCTCTGTAATACACAAACATGAGAAGCTACCATCTACAAAACCAAACATAGGTCTACCAAGGTCAGTGTTATCTACTCTGATGGGCAGCAGGTCTAATCACCTCCTGGATCTTATTAGCTAGAGATAGTGGAGGCTGACCCTGAGACCTTCTGCATAAATGGTAGGGTTGCAACATTGGATCCTTGCTAATGCTACATCTTTGTAAAATCCTATGACATTGTTGTGGAAATGTCCTTGATGCAGTATGGAAATGTCCTCAATACTGATTGTACTAATTTCATGCTATATAATCCACCTTGAGTCTCAGTGAGAAAGGCAGACGACAAATAAATAAATAGACAGACAGACAGACTCTATGGATCAATCAGGGTATTCTAACATAAGATTGTGCTTATATATTCCTGATCCTGCACACAGCTACACTGTCCGGGATTTTTTAGCGTTTTCTGACCATATTTTCTCCTAGGTATGAATGTATGTATATAGATTTATGTAAGTATGAATTCATTTGAAATGTGGTGCTGGAGGAGAGTTTTGCAGATACCATGGACAGCCAAAAAGACAAGTAAGTGGGTACCAGATCAAATCAAGCCTGAATTCTCCCTAGAAGCTAAAATGACAAAACTGAGGCTATTGTACTTTGGTCACATCATGAGAAGACAAGACTCTCTGGAAAAGTCATGAATGCTAGGAAAAGTGGAAGGCAGTAGGAAAAGAGGAAGACCTAAAACAAGAAGGTTGGACTCAATCAAAGAAGCCACGTCCTTCAGTTTGCAGGATTTGAGCAAGTCTGTTAATGATAGGACGTTTTGGAGGTCTTTCATTCATAGAGTTGCCATAGGTCAGAGGTGACTTGGCGGCACATAACACTCACATGTATGTATCCATCCATCCATTCATCCATCCATACCTGGGAGATTTTGCCAATACATATCTAATCTGTGCACAAGTATGTTGGAACTGTTCTCTTTGGAGTTGTTTTGGGGCAGATTTCTCCCCCACCCTGTTTCTTCCTTTTTTTAAGACCACATTTTAAAGTTTGAGTCTTTTAAAGAGTAAAAGGAGGCTGAACAGTTTTTAAGTGCAAGATTCAAGTTCAGCAACACCTTGAAGACAGGGTATAAGCTTTAGAGAGGTCAGCTGAGCTCCCTTTGACAGATAAATCTCACTGTGTGTTTTGGTTCTGATATTTCGCTCTAGGTTCTTTCTCTCACTTCTGTGTTATTAGACTGAGAGCAAAGAGCAGGATTTTTCTAAGTCTAGGGTGAGGAAACACTTGTCAAAAATGAGTTCTCTTTATCCTTTGGGCAAAGAGATGGGTGTTTTGCAGAGGAAGTCCTGCAGTGGAAAGAACGGAGCATAATATAGTACAAGTCCAGAGGGGAGGAAGCGGGGGAGGGAAAAAAACGATTTAGAAATCGAATCCTAAAGAAGTCAATGAATCAACAAAATTACATGTTCCATTTCGGTGGGTGTCTTGGCAGATTTACAACATCAGAAGGGAGACCCCCACCAGCTAAGATCCAGACAACTCTGTAAATCCTCTCCCCTTTCACGAATAAATAAAGTGATGCTGCGATACGAGGGATTGGAGAAGGAGAGAATTCCCTGCAGTGTGAGAGAGAGTCATCTGCAGTCGTTGTATCTTAGCCAAAGGGCTCCTTTTAAATGAGCTTCCCTAATCAAATCCTAAATCTGGGAGCTTATTTTATAACCAGATCAGAGTATCTCTGGGTGGGGGCTTGTGAGAAAACCACTTTGTCAGCTGAAAGGATCTCTGTGCCTTGCAGTGTTTTGTTTCCAGGAACACCCTGCTCTCAATGTAGCCTCATCTGTGGGAGCCTTTTCACTCTCTTACGGCCTTAAAGAGGCAGTCGGACCCACCTGCTGATGGATCTCTGAAACTCCCTAGGGTTTTGTGGGATGTACCTGAGTGCCCCCCCCCAAGGAATTCTGGGCACATTACCAATTGATGCCACCTGATGGACTATTTTGCTTGCTCCAATACATACAGATTTCTTTGGAGATAATTTCAAATTTCTCCTCCATGCTGCTTCTGCCCAATATTTATTATATTTGTTTTCTCCTTTCCTGCAAGGAGCTCTTTTGACTCCAAAATCTACATTTCAATTATGGGGGCAACTCAAGCCCATGAGTCTTTCTTTTGTACCATTTTTACTTCCTTGTCCTAGAATTGATGATGTTTTGCTCCAGTATTTTTTCTGCTCTGTCTTGGATTCTTGCTAATGCTATGTCTTTTAAACTTGTATCTGTTTACCTTATGTTATTGTCAGGGTTTTTTTTCTGGGAAAAGAGGTGGCAGAACTCTCAAGAGGGATATGAGGAAGAAACACACAGGATTCTTTGAAATAATATTATTTTCATGCACTATTGCCGAGTATTTTCAAGAGGTGCCAGAACTCCGTTCCACCGGGTATTGTATTGAAATGTACTTGATACTGATTGTATTAACCTCATACTGTGTAATCCGCCTTGAGTCTCAGTGAGAAAGGTGGACTATAAATGACGTAAATAAATATACAAAGTGGGTAATACTGTCTACTGATTGCAAAGACCTGATGTATAGGAAGGCGGAGGAGGAGGTGGAGAAGGAGGAGGAGAAAAAGGAGAAGAAACATCAGCAAACAGTTGTGTAATGCCGACCATTAAAATGGGCAATACTAAAAAGTTGACAATGACAATGTTTGAAAACAGAGGAGGAGACAAAGAAAGGAAGGCTCTCAAACAAGAATGTGCAAAAAGGTTTCACATCATGTACTAGAACACAACTTTTGCATAGCCACAATGACCAAACTGCACAAATGTTCTTTTGCAGCTCCATATTTTATGCCTGGTTGCATATTTTTTTAAAAATCCCTGTAAACCTGCTACTGGGTTCCGGACCCTGCAATGCCAGTCCTTGGTACCAGTCCTGCAAAATATAATCTACCTTGAGTCTCTGCGAGAAAGGCAGAGAATGAATAAAGTAGGAACATAAACACACACACCCCTCCAAATCCTCTCATCACAACAAAAGGTTTGTTAACTGTATGCAGCTCCACCCCCTAAAAAATCCTCAAAATAGGGGGTGGGGTGGAAACCCATAATATGAGAATCTCAAGGCCAGACACCAGAAAGGTTCTTTGGCACTTCAGCTAGGAGCTTTTAGAAATAGCATTGAATGGATTGATTTGGAAGAGATCCTCTAACCAGCTGAGATTTTAGAACTAGAATTTACTAAGTTAAGATTTTCTTTTAAAAAATCAGTTGTTTCTCTGAGTAACAGAGCCTAGGAGGATGGGTAGAGCCGAAAGATCATAATATGGAAATTATACCGGGAAGCATCTTCCCGACTTCCTGTGTATGGCTGGGAACAGGCCTTCTGGGCATCTGGGTGTTTGCATATCTTCTTTCTGTTCTTCTGGGTTCAATTTGCATACTCATCAAAGATCATTTTGGGTCAGTTTGGGCAATTCTCTAAATTAATATTATAATTCCTGACTGATGAAGTTCAGCTACATGGGTTTTTAAATCCCTTCTGTCTTTAACAGAATGCTTAATGCACTATCTGCTACCATTGAGAAAGGGTTTTCAAAGATCTGTCGTCGGTAGAAAAGCCAGCGCTGTGGGGCTCAGGAAAAAAACTAGATTTGCTATGTCATGAAAGCTTTTATGGCCAGGCCACATTAGAGAAGGAAGAATAATGGACCACCTGTCAGCTGGGTCCAGGGTAGAAGACTGGGAGAAAAATACTACGCCTTTCTTGCATTCTACGGCTCTGAATAGGTCACCAGGAAAAGTACAGTGTCCGTATTGCTTTGGCTTAGATCTTAATAATAATAAATATAATAATAAAATTTGTTTTATATACCACCCTTCAGGACAACTTACTGCCCACTCAGAGCAGTTTACAAAGTATGTTATTATTATCCCCACAACAATCACCCTGTGAGGTGGGTGGGGCTGAGAGAGCTCTGAGATCACCTAGCTGGCTTCAAGTGGAGGAGTGGGGAATCAAACCCAGTTATCCAGATTAGATTCCTGCCACTCTTAACCACCACACCAAACTGGTTCCAATTACTCACTCAAGTTGGGGAATTACCAGTACACAGCCTCAAGTTCCCACCTCAGTGGCATCCTCCCCAAACTCCGCCCACCTCGGGCACCACCATCACCAAACCTCCCAGCCCTTGCTGCGGCAGTGGTAACCCTACTTGGAGTTCTAGCAGATCTTGATAGTGCTAATAGAACAGGCACCATCCTTCAAGAGCTTGTGTGGCCAGTTGAAGGTGTTTTGTTGCCCCGAGCAAGGCACACCTCCAAGATCCAAGCCAAGCCTTGTCAGGAAGGCTGACAGCACAGGCCCAGCCGTTGTTGCCAGTCACCACACCCACACACCTGATGGATGGAATCCAGCTGACCCCTGTGGTACATTGGCATCCTTCTCATGGTGCCTTCCCAAGCAGTCACTTGGGTATCTTGAGAGCTGGCAATGGCTGCCTACTACTCTCGGCGCAGCATCAATAGTTCACAGCAGTTCCCTTCGTACTGGTAAGTTGACAGCCTGCATTGCCAGTCTCGGCTGGCTCTCCTTGCCATATCGTGCATGCTGCCTTGTAAAGTTTTTGCTGCTGAGAGCAGGACTGTCTCTACTCACTGGACAGGTCACGTGGAGAGTGACAGATTTTCCAAATCAAGGTGGAAACCAAGGAGATTGTGTTACCCTAGTAGCTCTCTCTGTATCCCACCCTGGACCTGGAAGTCATATAGTTGGTGGTGAGCTAAGACATTCCTCCTCAGGAACTCTGTGCCCCCGTTTGTTTGGTTTTTCGGGGAGGGAGTTTGAACCACATTAAGGCAAAAGGCAACTGTGAGCCAACGTGGTGAAGTATAGTATCAGACTAGGATCTGAGAGACCCAGGTTCGAATTCTCCCTCTGCTGTGGAAGCTTGCTGGGTGACCTTGGGCCAGTCACACACACAGTCTGCCTAACCTACCTTCCAGGGTTGGTGTGAGGATAAAGTGGAAAAGATGAGATCGATGTAAGCTGTTTTGAGTTCCCATTGGAGGAAACGGCAGCATATAAATGAGGTAATGGGCTCGTGGGCCTATTATAGTAGCACAGCCATCTTCTTCATACCAAAAGCATCTTATTTCTTGGGGAAGAGGATTGCTATTTATTAGCAACACCAGATAGAGGCTGGTTTTAAAAAGAGTCATTTGCCCCACAATGGGGACACCAGCAATGTCATTCAATAGGTTCAGTCACAGCTGTAGGGGTATTCCCAAGAGGACGGCTGGAAAGGCCTTCGCCTCTAAAATGGGACCTTCTGAAATTAAGTACTGAAGCCATTTCTTTTCCTTTGAAAGTGACCTGGATGATAAATGATCCGTCCCTCTTTCGGGTGAACTTGTAGGGGAGATAGATGCTCTACTGTATGCTAGCATTTCCCTCTGGAATTGAGGTTGCTGTGTTTGAAAAACACACTCTGAGATGGCGGGTCTTTGCATTCTGCAAAAGCAATCGGTGTTACAGCCTTCATATTTGGGGGACGAAAGCTAGGGCCAGGGCTAAGCCAGGATATTCTGTGTTCCATTTACGATTTCAACAACTCTCTTTATAAAAGCGTGTTGGAACATCACAGCTTTCTCTTCTGATCATCTCTCCCACCTAGCACTTCTCCAGTTATTTTTTTCCCCTTGTGCGCTACTTTCATCTTCCCTAATTCTTCAGTTTTTGAGGATCCAAGTACAGAAGACACGCTGGCAGGTCTTCCCAGAAGTTTTTCAAGGGATCTCCAGGTGTCATGTTCCCCTTTCAGTTTGGTATAGTGGTTAAGAGTGACAGGACTCTAATCTGGAGAACCGGGTTTGATTCCTCCCTCCTCCACTTGAAGCCAGCTGGGTGACCTTGGGTCAGTCACAGCTCTCTCAGAGCTCTCTCAGCCCCACCCACCTCACAGGGTGATTGTCGTGGGGATCATAATAACACGCTTTGCAAACCGCTATGAGGGGGTGTTCAGTTGTCCTGAAGGGCGGTATATAAATCAAACGTTGTTGTTGTTGTTGTTAATAACAACAATACAGGAAGATCAGCTCTGATTAGCAAAACCCTGCAAGCTTGGAAAAGTTGCTCCCCCCTCTAAGCGCATACCGTGGCCCCCATTGGAATTGGATACCTGAGCAGTTTGCTATTACCCTTTAAAATACACTTTGATACCAGCTGTGCCGGCGTAAGAAAAACTTCCCCCAATTTAATTAAGTTATTTTGCATATATTTTATTTTATTTCTTTCCTTGATTTATACCCCTGCCTTTCTCCCCAGTATGGCTCCAAAGTGTCTCACATCATTCTTGCCTCCTCTGTTTTATCCTCACAATAACCCTGCGAGGTAGTTAAGGCTGCAAGCAAATGGAAGACTCTTGTATGCCACCCTGAGTTATTGGGTGGAAAGTGAGATTATGAGTGTAATAATTTTTAGCTTTAAAAAAAAATGTTAGTGAGATGAACAAACGTACTAGTGCAACTCTGCATACAGCCATTTGAGTTGCAGCTTCGGATTGTGAAAATTCCCAGAGATTTTGGATCCTGTAGAGGGCAGGATTTGGGATGGGAAGGGACTTTAGCAGGGTATAATGCCATTGAGTTTACCTCCCAAAGCAGCCATTTTCTCCACAGGAAATGATCTCTCTGACCTGGAGATCAGTTGTAATTCCAGAAGATCTCTAGCCACCACCTGGAGGTTGGCAGCCCTCGTCTCTATTAAGCCAGGTTGTTAGCTGAGTAAAGTACTTATGTTTGTTATTCTGCCAGAGGTTTTGTGCTGGCATGCTAAACTAAGTGCGCATACCTGCTTTGCGCAGGTAGAGGCCTAATATGAATGAGACACAGAGGGCTTGTAAAATCATGTGGACAAGTTATTGTCACCTTCGAATCAGCCCTCATTATTTGTTTTGTATTGTCAGAGTGGAGGGGAAGGGAGCGGATGGGATACAGGTTCGCTTTCAGCTGCGCCACATCAAAAGGTAGCTCTTTGGCAACTAAATTTTCAAGAGCGCCAGTTGGGGATTTTAGACTGCCTGTTCGAAGCTGGGCTGCCTAGTAAGAGTTCGTATTTTAAAATTGCATCCAAGAAAAAGCCCCTTACTGGGCCAAGCCAACGGCAAGGGCCGAGGAAACAGAAAAGCAGTGAGAACTGTAGAAACTGACCGGAGAGAGGGATTTGCCGTGAGAAGAGCTGTAGCCCTTAATGCAAACAGGCTGCGGGGCTGCAGTTTCTCCCCCTCCCCAAACATTCCCCCCTCCCACAGCATGGTAGGTATGGATACACAGAGATATTTATGTGTGCAGGCAGGGAGACGCCACTGGTTCCTGGCGGCTGAACAATAATCTTTTCTTCTCCTGCTGCCGGCACCGCCAAGCTTTCTGTAAACACCTAACCCCAAAAATGTGCCTGTGGATTTGAAACAGCAGGGTCTGTCCTCGAGCTGCCAAGCAACAAAGTCACCCTTATTGGGTCTTTTTTTTTTCCAGGGAGAGGGGAGCGAGAAAAAGAAAGGGGTTCGTGCAGGCCCAACACAGAAAACGCCGATGAAGGGTGCATCTGAACTGGCATTTTGAAGAGAGCCAGATGTGGGTCCAGTACACAGCTGGGGAGCGCTCTTCCGTTCTCTGTCCACACGTGACAGCTACTTCAAATTTCCTTGCCTCCCCATTTTCCACTCTCATTCATTCACCCTGCAGATGGATGTAACAAGGGGACTGCTGTAGGTTATATCGTGTGCTTTCAGCTTCCGGGTGTGGGGGGGTGTCCCCTCTTCCTGCATGCCTAATGTCAGCTGGACATGTGAATGCAACAGTATGGAGGTCCTCTGTCGTGAATTCATCTTCCCAGCCTGACCGTTTCCAGGGACGGCACTATTAGGTCTCCCATCTAAACTATCTAGGGGACTCCAATTGGTGCAAAACGCTGCAGCTCGACTGTTATCAGGAGCAAGAAGCAGGAGCATCACTTCCATCCTGCAGTCACTCCATTGGCTACCCATTAGTTACTGTGCTCAGTTCAGGGTATTGGTTATCACTTACAAAGCTCTTCACAGCCTTGGTCCAGCATACCCATGGGACCGCCTCCCTCCGTATGTTCCTCCACGACAGCTTCGCTCTTCTGAACAGGGTCTCCTGCAGGTGCCACCCTGCACATTGGTGAAACTGACAGCCACCCATACACAAGTTTTCTCTCTGGTGGCCCCTACCCTGTGGAATGACCTGCCTGAGGAGGTCAGGACAGCCCCCAGTCTCCTAGCTTTCCACAAACGATGCAAAACTGAATTATTCAAAAATGCTTTTTACTCAAATAGGAGGGCCGTATTGTAGGGAGGGGATCTCAGACGATCCGCTAATGAGTTAGGAACCAGAGACCTCACCACTGTGTTGTATTGGATTCCTACTAATGCTATGTCTTTGTGAACTTGTATCTATTTACCCTATGACATTGATTATGGAAATGTTCCTGATATTGACTGTACTAATCGCACACTGTGTAATCCGCCTTGAGTCTCAGTGAGAAAGGTGGACTATAAATGACATTAGCTAGCTAGCTAGCTAGCTAGATAAATAGCCAGCTAGCTAGCTAGATAAATAGCTTATAGCTTATTTATAAATAGCTAGCTAGATAAATAGCTAGCTAGCTAGCTAATGTCATTTATAGTCCACCTTTCTCACTGAGACTCAAGGCGGATGGATGGATGGATGGATGGATGGATGGATGGATGGATGGATGGATGGATGGATGGATGGATAGATGGATAGATAGATGGATAGATAGATAGATAGATAGATAGATAGATAGATAGATAGATAGATAGATAGATAGATAGATAGATAGATAGATAGATAGATAGATAGATAGATAGATAGATAGATAGATAGATAGATAGATAGATAGATAGATAGATAGATAGATAGATATTATTCCCGAGGAAGCATGTACTTCTGTTGTTTGTGCTCTGGCCCTCTTGAACTTCTTCTTTCCCAGATCGTCGTTTGACACTCCACACTGGCTCAACTGTGTATGAAAAGGCACATCACTTAAAGATGCTACAAAAACAGCACCAAGGAAATGAAAAAACTGAGAACGCCGGCATGGAAAAGCTCACCAATGACCAACATTGCAAACGACGAGAAATGATAAAGGGCGTCGCTGTTCATCCCGAGGTCTTATGGCCTTCCGTTATGTGCCTTTCACTTAAACAGCACTTTAAATGTTCCAAATGTCTCCTTCTACACGGACTCTCTCTTCCAAGTGTCCACAGCTATTACAGCTAATGACTTCACCTGCCACTGTTTATGTGCACTGAGCTCCACGGGGAAAGCCACCATCAGAACAGAGAGATTTTAGAAGGAAAACATTGAACATGACTGTCATTTTGTCTCTGAATTATCCTAGGAGAGAGGGGGAGAGATGTATGCATATTTATTCCTTTAATTCCTGCTGCTCCTCTCGATCCAGAATCATCCCCAAGGCAGTTTACATAAAATAACAAAATACAATTAGACGGCTGATATGTCAGCTTGCGTGTGGGTGAAGTTAGTCCGGATTCTTCGTTTACTTGCCACAATTTTTCACAGCTTGCTTCTCTTTTATTTTTGCTGGGGACTCTTCCATAAGTTACAACTCCGACTGGACACCAAACCACGGTATGGAATCCTGAATTGCAGGACAGATGTAAAAGATCATTCACTGGTTCAGCACAAACAAATTATGGTTTGCCAAAAAACCAAGCGGGAATTCACTCACTCGTGAAGCGCAACGGGATCCTGGGAGTGAGCCTGAAGAAGCTTCCAAGCTCACTTTCATCCTGCCAAAACATTGGCTTGGCATTACATCTGGAATCATGTCTGCATGTGTGGTCAAGTGCTACTTTTAATAAGGAAAGAAGACTTGATGCTGATACAGGTCTCCGAATCTGTCATAATCCATAACCACTGTTAGAGAACAGCAGTTATCCTCAACCTGACAGCAAGCACAACGTACCGGGTAAGTTGCTGGCCTAGGATCTGGATGACCCAGGTTTGATTCCCCTCTCTGCCATAGAAGCTCGCTGGGTGACCTTAGGCCAGTCACGCAGACTCAGCTTAACCTACCTTGTGGGGCTGTTGTGAGGATAAAAAAGGAGGTGAGGAGAATGATATGAGCAGCTTTGGATCCCTGTTGGAGAGAAAAGCAGGGTATAAATGAAGGAAATAAATAAATAAACATTACACTTGTGAGCGCCGTGGTGTCCACTGACAGATCTCCTGGTGCCCACTGGCTTCTTCCCTAAAGCAAAGAGCCCAGTCTTGACTTTAATCCACATCACTGGAGCAGAAGATGCTTCAGAAAAGCCCAGGGGCATCACCTTTGGTCGGGAGTGGCCATTCTGAAATACCTGCCCCCATCATAGGAGGATGCCGGGCTTGGAACCACCCAATTTTTTGTAACTCCCCCCCACCATGGCGATCATTTTGTGGAGACACCCATTGTCCCCTCTTTTCCAGGTTGTAGTTTAACACTCTACACTGGCTCAACTGTGCATCCCTTAAAGATGCTACCAAAAAATGGTACCAAGGAAATGAACAAATTGAGAATACTGTCATGGAAAAACTCACCGATGACCAACACTGCAAACGACAAGAAATGATCAAGGGCATCTCTGTCCATCCCGAGGTCTTATGGCCTTCCATTATATGCCTCTCACTTAAACAGCACTTTAAATGTTCCTCAATGAGGGTGCCAAAGTGTGACTGCCCCAAAAATCAACCACTGAGCATCATGGTCGTGTAGGAGTTTAAACAGAGGCCTCCCAGATCTCAATCCAACACGCTACATCTTCCAGGCTTTCTAAGATCCCACCAGACATGCAACACCTCCTTACATACAATGGATCGATCATGTGAACAGAATGTCTGGATTTAGCATGCTACAAATCCTTGGTACCATCCAACACACTGTTCCCACTGGAACCAAAATAGTGGGTAAATATTAATAATAAAGAGCACAGAAATCCCTCACTGGCTAGGTGAAGGCACTACTCTGTTAAGGGGATAGAAATAGCTTGTGAGGAGGGCAGGAGAATGTATTGTATCTTCTTGTGTGTGGCACTTTTGAGCATGGGACATGTGAAGTACACATGTCTAGCAGATCAATCCAACAGGGGAAAGCATAAATAGGATTCATCATTGGAAACAAATCACATTCTTGCAGCTGATGCCAGCAATTATTTAAATTAAATATTATGTTTCATTAATTGGAAAATATACAATTAATAAACATCTCTCTCTCTCTCTCTCTCTCTCTCTCTAAAAAATTAAATCCTGCTGCAAAGATCTTATTGCAGACATAAATCTGTTTTAACCTGTGCTTCGACATGGGAGAGGAAGAAGTGTCTGACTGGATGCGTGTGCGCATACATGTGCCCATGTGCTGGTTTTTGTTATGGAAAGTACAATTTTTATGGAGGAATTGTATCGTGCTCTAGGCAGCAGTTATATTCCCTAGGAGCCTCTGATGTGAAGAATATTTACAACCTTGTCTAGCAAAACTGGTTTAACTTCAAGGGGAGGGGGACCACAACTGTATTCCACAATGCAAAATCTATTTCTGAGCATTGTTCCCATAAGCCATTTCCGTAATAATAATTCTTAGGGTTATCAGGCGGCAACCTGGAGATTAGCTTGAAATCCACCGCTGAATTGAGAGATCCTGTCTAGATCTCCCACCCACCCCGTGGCTGTTCTTGTCTTTGTGCTCTTAGTCTCTCAGAAGCCAGACTCCAGATGTGCCATAAAATAGCTTGGATAAGCCTTCGAACAAGAAGATTTGGGAAGAAAATGGCTGTTGGAGTGACAATGCCTAAGTCGCTTAATTCAGGAGCACAGTAAAAAGTAGAAGGAGATAAGTGAAAAAATGAGAAGTGAAAAGTAAAAGGAGAATCTCAAAGCAGCAGCCTGGCTACCTTTGTAATTATAACTGAGGAAGACTCATACAGGCCGCTCCACCTTTCCTATTCAACTTGTAGGGTTATTCCTGAGAAGTAAAATTGAAATATGAGAAGGGGCTCCCACTGGCTCACCGTCTGGTTTGAGTGACTGCAAAAAAAAAAAAATAGCATGATTCTAAGAACTAAACTACACGAGACAAATTACACGAGGATGCTCAAGTGAAAGGAGACGCAATGTTAGCTGGGAAGTGTAGTTTGAATTTCACCTCTCTCTACAGATCGCTCCTCAGAAGGTTTGTCAATTTCCTCTTTGCCTCCCCAAAAGCTCTGACAATTATTAACAAACCCTCTGAAGAACAATCTTTGCTGGCTCAGTAGAGAGAGGTGAAAGTCAAAATACGCTTCCCAGCTAATATTCCATCTCCCTTCACTCGAGTATCCTCGTGTAATTTAGCTCAAAGAATGAATTTCTATGCTGCTTGGGTACGGAGAGACGCAACATGCAAAATAAAGTTGTGTTGCATCTGTTGTGAAAACTGTAGGCCTCTGATATTCCCCACATTTGTCCTTTTAACATACACACAAGTACGAGCTCAGTTCTTTTTATAATTTAGCTGTACCAGAGGGTGGTGGATCCGTTCCAACAAAGAAAGAGTTGAATCAGTCACTTCTTGTATAACTGGATGTGCAATTAGGCAAACAATGTATAAGGCCAACAGTCTGTTTCCATGAGTGCAAATTCATACGGAGGTGCCTATACTTAAAAACACAACACAGCTTTCGTCCTGCAGTTTCATCTCTGGCAGGGCAGCAAATTGAAGGCTGAAAACTGAATTTCAGGGGAGAATCAAGAGTCGTGCTGGCAAAGTTTTCAGTTTCGGGTCACGCTGATAGAATGGGCTGCTGTGTCCAGAAAGGGCTGGCACAGGGGTTCCAGCAAATCAGAAAACTGTCATTTTCCACAGCGTATTTAACAGACTCTACACAGACTCTGCAGTAGTCTCAGAATAAACAAGGCCCTCAAAAACAAACGCCCGCTCTGAAATACGCCACTGCTGTATTTCCTCAAGGCAGTGCTAACAGTTATGGAGGCTTCCTCCACAGTTTGCCAGGATTAATCCTTTCTGTGAGTGAGTTTGC
This sequence comes from Eublepharis macularius, assembly GCF_028583425.1. Taxonomy (NCBI): domain Eukaryota; kingdom Metazoa; phylum Chordata; class Lepidosauria; order Squamata; family Eublepharidae; genus Eublepharis; species Eublepharis macularius. The sequence goes on along the minus strand of NC_072807.1, from coordinate 31,829,793 downwards.
CGTGGGTTAGTTCCAGCCCACCTCCTCCTGCCCCAGGCGTAGTACTGATTGGTATATTTAGGAGCTGGTGTGCTGGAGAGAGGTGGGGGGGGAGGAATTTTAAAAAGGTTTGCTTCTTTAGTTCTGGATATGTTAGAACGGCAGTACTCAGTCCCCAGCTCAAGGAGAGAGAGACTTGCAATTACCGTCCAGCAAAAGAGATACATATGCCCTGGTTGTGTGAGACGTCTCACCAAACACACAAATACATTAATATAACTATGAAGTACATCCACTATCATTTTTTAAAATTACCAGACTACTTTGGAGTATGTAGGGTTTTTTATTTATTTAATTTAAACATTTCTATGCCACCTTTCCACTCAAATACGGTTCCTGAGTTGGCAAACATCAAAACATTGTCTCTTCCCAACGCCGTTGAAATCTTAGCCAGGAGCCCTTGCGTATCTGGAGCGAGGGGATGGGAAGGGCTTCCCTCTCTACTGTCCCATTTTCCCTTTAGCACGAGGAACAGGCCAGCGTTTGGAGTTCTCCTGGAATTCAGTTTCCAGACTGCAGAGACCAGACCCCTGGAGAAAATGATAGTTTCAGAGGGTGGACTTTGCAGTCTAGGAAAAACTGAAGTCTCTCCATAGCCACCCTTCCCAAATCTAGAATTTCCTAAGCCAGTTTTCCAAGAGAGGCCAATCCTAGAGCCAAGTCCTGAAAACTTCCAAATTCTGCCAGTGTGAAAGGCTAAAGGGACCTTCAAAATGTCCTTAAAAGGCAAAAACCAAACCGTGATTCACCAGGGATATGTGCCAGAAAACAGGAGGTTTTCCCTGGATAAAGAGGGTTCAGTGGGGCTGTGTGGGGAGCTTGCTTGACTTCTACCCTGCAGAACAGCACGGGATCTAATTCACCCGGCCTGTCAGTGTGATAGCACTAAAACCACGCATTAAAAAACAGCAACAGCCACCACCAAGTTTATGGCTTCATGCAAATCAGCGACAAATATGCACAACGCCATCTACAAATATGCAAATCGCCTCATTAGCAATTTGCATAAAACATTCCTGCAACTGGGAACGTGTCTAATCTTTTCTTCTTCTTCCCGAAGATGACAATGCGAAACAAAGAGCATTCACACTGCGCAGCGCATAAATCACAGGACAACAACTAGGCCTACACACTTGCTCTCGCTCTCCTTTCTGCTAAGAATAAATCTTATTTATCCAGGTTCTGGTCCCTACTCTGTCATGGAAGATCACTGGGTAGCCCTCCCACTGTCCCCGTTTGTTGCCTGCTAGCTCACTGAGGGCTGGTAGGAAGGGGAAAGTTTTTAAAACAATGCCACACTAGATATTCACCGGAAGTGATGTCATGTCACATCAATGTAACGTGTGACACTGTAAAACACTACATCATGACAACTATAACACGGAATGCTGTTGTAAGAAGCCCGGCTTCAAACCCCTGCTCCCTTATAGACTCCATTGGGCAGCTTTCTGCACAGCATTGTCTGCCTGCATACCTACCTCGCAAGGTGCTTCTGAAGATAAAATAACATAACCTCATCTGTGCCGTCCTATGTTCCTTGAAGGAAAGTTGGGACATAAAATGCTAGAGAGGTCTCAAAATGTTTGAAGTCATAAGGTTCATCTCTGCTATCAGAGATGAAGCTTGGCAGACTCTGAGCGGAAATGGAGCTCCTTGAGAACATGAGAGCCCAGCAGAATCAGTGTTCTCATTTTCTACATGGAGCAACCCAATGTCACAGGGTAGCCCATAAGCAGAGCCTGCCGGCAACACTGGCTGTCCGCTCTCCAGCATCTAATAATAACCAGAGGCATTCTGCTTCTGAAGATTCCAGGCTCTAAATAACTATCCAACGTCCTTTTAAATAAAGCAAGCAAGCAATGGCCTTCACTACATCTTGTTGCAGTGAGTTCCACAAGACCCTTGTGAGAAATTAGACAGCCCTACTGCCGAACAAACCAGCCTCGACAGACCTGCTGCTCCTCCTTCACCATGACTTGGTCTTCTCAAACCATCTAAACCAGTGACCCACCACCAGATTCTGCTGCAGTGACTCGGTTAAGTTCCTGTTGGGTGTAAAAGCACTTCCTTTTGGTCCCTCCTAAATTACAAGTGTAGCCACCCTGTCCCCCTGGGCAGGGTTGGCCCTGGGTGGCTGAGTGGGTGCAAACTTCCAAACAGGTCCGGGTTGAGTCAATTAGTTTTCTTGCCGTACATACAGGGAGGTAAAACTGTTTACATTGCATGCTGTGATGCGTCATTTTCTTGTTTAAACTCCATTTCCGGGTTTCATTAAAGTAGCACAGGTTGGCCCACACTGCAGGGCATTCTCCCTGACTCCTCCTCTCTCTTATCCAGGCCTTGATTCACTCCTCCCTTCTCCATAATTTCCCAAGCTTAATTATTTTACCCTTTTTTTAAACAGCTGCACCCAACCTTAGCTGATCAGATGAGGTTTAAGCTATGAGTTGATTAAATCTGCCTACATTTGCATAAAGGATAACTTTGAAGGAAAAGGCATTCTTTCTTTGTTCTTAGGGAGTTCACACAAACACGTTGCCTTTGAAGAGGCATTCCCTTCCCTGTGGGAGTAAAAGGGGGGAAGCCTCTTCTAAGATAGCACCTGCCATTTGCAGTTTTTAAATACAATCTTTGAAATAATTAAGCGCATAATTAATCAGCAATTCCTTTTTAGGCAATTAGAAACCCGTTTTTAGCAACTGATAAAGTCAATCAATAAAGTAAAGGTGCAGCCCTTTAGAAGTAAATCCCATTGGACACAATGAGACTTACTTCCAAGTAAATTCCAGAGAGGCGGCCCTGTCAGTCTACCGACAGTGAAACAAAACATAACTCCAGAGGCACTTTAAAAACTAACAACCTTTATTCCAGCATGAACTTCTTCAATTTTCTGGATAAAAACGAGGGAAATTATTTTCTGTCTTTCCATTGCACCTGAGGAGGTGACCTATGTCTCAAGAAAGCTCAGGCTGCAATAAATTTTGTTAGTCTTTAAAGTGCCACTGGACTTCTGTTTTGTTTTTCTCCCAGTATGCATGAATAGGATTGTGTTAAGAAGGTTGCATGGGAGGGTTGGTTACTTTTGTGTGTGTGTGTGCGTGCACGTGCGTGTTAATGCAGCTATTCATCTTGTCAGGAAGTCACTCTTGTCAATTTCATCAGTGTATCCCTTTAGAAGTAGGCCTGGTGGCACAGAGTAGTAAGCTACAGTACTGCAGCCCAACCTCTGCTCACAACCTGAGTTCAATCCTGGCAGAAGCCACATCCAGGTAGCCGGCTCAAGGTTGACTCAGCCTTCCATCCTTCTGAGATCAGCAAAATGAGTACCCAGTTTCCTGGGGTAAAGTGTAGATGACTGGGGAAGGCAATGGCAAACCACCCTGTAAAAAGTCTGCAAAGAAAATGTTGTGATGCGACGTCCCCCCATGGGTCAGTAATGACTCGGTGCTTGCAGGGGTGGTGCAAGGGTTTTCGGCGCTCACGGCTGGCCAGTTGGGTGCCCTCTCCCCCACGCGCAAGCGTGCACGCATCGGCGTGCGCGCCCACCGCCACCGGCCCGATCGCTGCAGCAGGCGGTTGTGATGGTGCGCGGGTGGTCTCCAAGCTCTCCCGCTCGGTTGCCTGCACTGCCGCAGATGCCTGCCCGTGGCAGCTGCGCCTGGCCAGGGGGGTGTGCTGGCGGCAGTGGCAGCTTGTGGCAGGAGGGATAGGAGGCTGCTGCTCTGTGGCGCGCACTCCCACCCCCCACACCTCCGCCAGCGCTCCCTCCAGCACCCCACGCCTGAGGCCACTGCCTACCTGGCCTCAATGGGCGTGCTGGCCCTGGGTGCTTGCACAGGGAACTACCTTTACCTATTCCTTTATAATAGGAGGGAAATCAGCTTATTTCACATCCTATGAACCCAGGAAGGACCCATCTCCCCTAATTCAGCACACTGGCCTGTATCCCCCACTCCTCTCCGCCAGATGGGAAGCCTTTATCCAGCCAAAACAACCTTCCTTTGACAGAAGTGGCTTTTTCTCCAAATAAGAGGGCCACCTAAGTCGGAGGAAAGCTTCAGCTTGGCTAAGCAGAGTGGCAAGGTACAAGGCACTGCCTCAAATGCGTCAAAGTGTGCTTGAGCAGACAGTCACAATTTTGCGCATCTAGGGGTCTGGATAGACTGAGAAGATACTTGTCTATTATTCTGCTCTGTACGCCATTCCTGAATCCCACAGCCCTGCATTTTTCCGCTGTACCAGCGTGGTGGCTCCAGCCCTCCCCTTCTCCCCTTCTCCCACCCCACAGCCCTCCCACACGCCCACCTTTTGCATGTCTAATTCCCTCCCCCTCTTTTTTGTTTAGTTAGCTCCAGAAATGCAGTTGGCCTTTCTGAAAAACTCTGTATTGATCTCTGCTTTGATGTACTCCAATAAAACACATTGACAGAAACTATTTATGTTGGCCGGGCCTCTAGTTACAGCAAACCTCTCTGGCATGTATAAAAAGAGGGTAAGCGTCCTGCCTGTAATTCACAGATTAGCTCTTTCAGCTCAGGACACCAGCTTCATTCAATCTACCACCGCGATTAGGATCGGAAGCGATTTCCTGTCTCTCCCTGCTCGTGGGCTTATGGTGATGGATCAGTTTCGCCTTGCAAGGGAGAAAAGGACAGCGGCAGCCATGGTGTGGGGTGGGGGGTAGGAGCCTGTTTCCTTCTTTGCTCTCTCCATCGCCAGGCCATCCTTTGTCGATTGTGCAGCAGCAATACAGTCAGGGATGATTTGGTGGCAAATCTTGCGGCTGGCTTCTCCGCCCCTTCACACCAATCCTTGTAATGACCCCAGACACAAACTGATGGATTCAAGTAGAGGCTGCAGCAAAAAAAATTCCTCTACTTAAATTCTAAACTCTCCCTCCTGTAAGGGCAACCTCACCCTGGGCCCAAGATCAGTGACGTAGCTAATGCTTTTCATCGCCTGCACAGCATTTGTTCTGAGCGGTGCTGAGACCTGCCAGCCTCTCCCTGCCACCCACCCATGCCGTATAGCCACTAGGTTTCCACTGAAAATACCCAGCACTGAGAGCCAAGCTACAAGTGACGCCTTACACAGGTTGGACACTTGTCAGGTTCCCTCAAGTTTTGATGGGAAATGTAGGCGTCCTGGTTTTACAGCTTGGCTCTCTGCAACACCAGGATGCCTACATTTCCCATCAAAACTTGAGGGAAGCTGACAAGTGTCCAACCTGTGTCAGGCTTCTCCCAATACAGCCAATAAATGTCCTGCCTGGATGAACAACCTTCGTCAACAGATGTTTCACAATGCGTCCCAAGTTTTCCCCAGCATCTCTTGCATTAACTTGCACTTGAGGACCTCAGCAGCTCTAAGACTGGGGTTGTTTAAGTTCTAGTTAATGTACTTCATTTCTAGCCCACCTTTCGGAACCCCAAGTGGCTTACACCATTCTTCTCCTCCATTCATTCTCCTCCTCCATTTTCTCTAAGAGGCAGCTTAACTTGAGAGTGTATGGCAAGCCCAATCGAACCTGGGGCTTCCATATCTTAGTCCAACACGCTAACCACTCCACCATACTGCCTGTCTCTCCCACTACTTGGAAGAGGCAGGTTGGGGGCACCCACATGTCACCCTGTCACATGTTGATGGGGTTGAATTCAGAACCTAGAGGGGCATAAGCCACTTTTGGAGGTGATTAGTTTTCTCCCTTTTTCCTTTGTTTACAGTGGCTGTTTCCACATGGCTTACCTTATTCTGCAAAATAGTGAAATCTCGCATGAAATCGCATGAGAACACACTGTTATCACGCGAGAAGACGTGACAACAGCTTCTTTGTGCGAGATTTTGCGTGAGATTTCGCTATTTTGCAGAATAAGGTAAGCTGTGTGGAAACGGCCAGTGTCCCAATAACACAAATGTTTCAGCCAGGGCTTTTTTCTGGGAAAAGAGGTGGTGGGACTCAGTGGGTTGCCAGCACAGGGGGCAACTCCTGTCAGGAAGTGGTGCCCCTGGTACCACATGTGCACGTGCAAAGTGCACGCATGCTTCCAGGACCGCGCAATGACATCACTTTGGGTCAGCTGGAACAAAGGGAGGAGTTTTTTAAAATTTAAATTACCCTCAGTGAAAATGGTCACATGGCTGGTGGCCCCGCCCCCGATCTCCAGACAGAGGGGAGTTTAGATCACCCTCCACGCCATGCGCGGAGACGATCTAAACTCCCCTCTGTCTGGAGATCAGGAGGCGGGGCCACCAGCCATGTGACCATTTTCAAGAGGTGCCAGAACTCCATTCCACAGCATTCCGGCTGGAAAAAAGCCCTGGTTTTAGCCATTCAGAAACGGAAAGAAGCAGGCTCCCTCGCACTCTCAAATCAGCCAGTGGGAGTGGGGGAAAGCCTCACTACTCAGCTTCATTGGCCCACAGCAAAGCAGTTGTGCACACTTGCTGGCACATTTGCCTTTTGCACATGGCTGTGAAGTGCCCCAACAATGAAGGCGAACAGTGGAAACTTCTGCAACACAACTTCCCAGCTCTGAAAGCAAACGTTTTGGGATGCAGGGGGGGGAAATGCTGATTTTTTTTTTTAGTAAAAAATACTTTTACCACATTTTAAAATGCTGGCTTCCTTCACTCTAAATGAAGCAGAGCGTGACAGATGAACCCTCTGTATGTCAATAGATACATTTGGCCCTCGTTGTGCCAACAGCAGAGATGTTTCCAGGCTGGTGGGAGGCTAAGATAGATGCCCTCCAATGCCCCCCTTAAGTATACTGCCCTTTCATGCACGCACACACATTTTTGGAGGAGGGAATGGAATTCAGAGCAGGCACAGCCTCTCTAGTTATCATCATCTCTTGGGTGGCTGCCCTTTAACATTTTGCTTGTCCAGTAGAATCTGAAAGACCTTAACATGCTTCTGGATCCAAATTTTGCCCTTTGACTGCAGAAGGACATGGCTATCCACCCGAAACTCCTTTTTACTTGTGGTAAATAATAGAAACGTTTAGGAAATTAAGTTCAAGGGTTTTTTAAACACATGGACTGCTTACCTATTGCATCATTTGGGTGGGATAGGGCTTACCTTCTCCCTTTTGAATACAACCTCTGCTGAAGAGCAGCTCTTTGATGTTCCTTAAAGCCCTGCTTTAGGGCTCGGGAAGAAGCTTATGGAGCTCAGAGGAGCAACTTAAAGGAAAATGGCTCCACTCTCTCCCAGCAGCAAATGGCTGCTCTAGAGTAGTGATGCTCAGTGGCTCAGGAACCACCTCTAGCTCTCTGATTGTGGCTTTTCTGAACACCATTCCCCAATGTTGCGCATACCCTATGTTTCAGGAAAATGGGCAAAGCTCTTGTCCAGTGGGGCTTGAAAGAGCTGCCATCGGTGGGATGGATAAGCTCTGAGCCTCCCTGAGGTGCAGATGTTATTGTTATTGATGGAAGCAAATGTGGTTCTTGGAGTGGTTGGTAATTGCAAATGTGGCTGTCCATGGCTCGTGGAATGAGTACCACTGACCTAGAGGCATCAATGAGATTACAGGGGGCAGCTGGAGCGACCATCCATTCCTGTGGGAGCAGATGGGTTAAGTTTCTCTGGTCAATGGAAGACTCTTTGCAGGATCAGGGCCTCTGTAGATACCCAATCATGCCAGCTCTTGATGCCAGCTTTGTTATGCAGGCAGGGCCGGCGCGTCCATGGAGGCAGGGCCGGCAGCCGCCTCAAGCGCTGAGACACTGGAGGGGGCGCCAGGGGCGGGGACGCGCACCGTGGAGCTGGTAGTGGCAGCAGGAGGGCTGGGAAGCCACCAGCACGCCGCCCCAGCTGCCTGCTGCACCTGGTCCACAGCTGCTGCACCGGGCGGGAGCGCATGCTGGCAGCGGCAGTGCGGGGCAGTCTGAGCAGCAATCTCCCAGCCCTCTTGCTCAGTTGTCCTGTGCTGCCACCACCTGCACACAGCTGGGGCCAGCTCGAAGTGGCATGCTGCGTGATGATGTCACATGCAGTGATGTCATCATGCAGTCCGGGTGCACGCATGGGGGCAGCAACAGCCCTGAAGCTGCCCCCGGCCTCAGGCGCCAGAAACTCTGACACCGGCCCTGTATGCAGGTGGAGCACAGCACGTGCTCAGCTTTTCCTGCAGCTGCCACAGACTCAATTAGTGGTGCGAGTTTGCTGTCAGAAACATAAATATTCTTTGCAGCTATGGAAAACCCTAAGGCGAGGGGGGGGGGAACCTGGAACACATTTGCATAAAGGCTGAGGGAAAACATGCAAGGGAGAAAGAAACCCCTGTGTCCCCCCACCTCAACTGCAGGCCTCTGGCAGGGCTATGGGATAGAGACGCTGGAGCCTGAGAGAGGGACATTTGTTTATTTAAATTATTTTGCCCTGCCCCTCCCAGAGGCGTAGGGACCAATAAAATACAACATCAATAAAATCCATCAAGGAAGGTCATTTAGTTCAATACACAGACAGGAGCAGCTAGTTCCTGTGTTCTAGCACAAGAATCGGGCCCCCCGCTGCCTGCGCTTGCCACGAGTGCGTCATTCACAAAACTCCCTGCCGCTTATAGTCAGATGACTCCAGGTGGAAGGAAGTTCCTGGAGCTTATCAAGACAGACACAAAAAGGCCTTCTGGAAATTCATTCCAGAGCCGCCAGCTTTTTTGCCAGACGGTTGTTCAATGTATGATTTAGAAGGCAGGGGGCAGGGGGTGAAGCTATTGTGCTTACTCCCCATTAGCAAATTTATAGGGATGCCATTAGTCAAAAGAGAGCGGTTTTCTCTGGGGCTGGGCATTCCGCTCCCCCCTTCCCCTCCGCACTTCTTTTTGCTTATCTAGCCGCAAGACAGGTACCGGAGGAAAGACAGGGGAGCAGCTGTCCTTACAAACACACACCAGCACCCCTCCGTCTGCCTCACCTGAATCAGCAGCTACGGTGCCAACGGGTGGGCACAAGCCTGCACCTCGATGCACACGTGGCACCCGCAGTGTTTCGTGCGTGCCAACTGTCTCTATTTTCTGGTCCCCATCCCTGACAAAGCATTGACTGTTTTATCCTTTTTTTGCTATTTAGAGAGATTCACGGGGGGAGGGGGAGGGGGGAGGGGGGATGCCTTTAAAAAAGAAATGTAAACGTGTATGCATAAATGCACTGGAGCACACTAATTAGATCATAAATGCTGTTAGATAGACGGAACAGCAGCAGCCGTTGACTTTACGCAACCAGCTCCATTGTCAGATTAACCATTCTAGAGCTTTTAAAAAAGAATGAGAGCCCAAAAGAGCCAGAAGGAAGATACACGTTTAGAAATATGTGCGGTATAGATACGTGCGGCCTGCTTCTCCAAGTGGTGAGATTTGCTAGGGGCTCAGTTTACGCAAATTGGTCCCCTCTTGGAGGACAGTGCGCTGGAGTCTTACAGCATTTTCGGTAATATTTGCTTTACTGCAGCCCAAGCTCTGCTCACGACCTGAGCTCGATCTTGGCGGAAGCCGGGTTCAGGTAGCCGGCTCAAGATTGACTCTGCCTTCCATCCTTCCAAGGTCAGTAAAAACCCTCAGTTTCCTGAGGGTAAAGTGTAGATGACTGGAGAAGGCAATGGCAAACCACCCCGTAACAAAAAGTCTGCCAAGAAAATGTCGTGATGCAATGTCCCCCCATGGGTCGGTAATGACTTGGTGCTTGCACAGGGGACTACCTTTACTTTTACCTTTTTATGAAATGTACAGGTAGTCCACAGGTGGAAGCCCTCCAAGAACTCTTACAGGGCTACAGATCTAAGCTGCCACCGGACTCAAATCCTGCTGCACTCTCAAAGGTGTTTCAACCACTTTCTCTCTCTTCCTGCCTCTTAGCATTTAAAACTGTGCTTCCCTCTCTCACCCCCCCCCACATCTGCCCACATCCTTCAGCAGGGAAGAGGGCATCACCTCCCGCAAGCCTTGATGGACTGCTTAATTAGAGCTATTAAGGTCCAAAGGGGCGGGGGAATACCTACGATACCTAGGAAGTGTTATTGCGCCTTTTGTTATGGAGGACAGATTCAGCTAAGGTGATCAGGATCCTTGCTAAGGATGCTCTGGCAATTTTTTTAAAAAAAATACATTAAAAGGAAATGGTGGTGGTTTGTTTGCCAACAGGCCTGCTTCACAAGCAAGCACAGGACCTGTGGAATGAATTAATGCAACACACAGCAGGCAGAAAACACCTTCAGCCGCACATAATAATGTTCAGCTAGTTATCCTCGGAGTAAGGAGAGAAAACCACGCAACGTTGTTTGCATTTTAGGGAATGTACTTAATTTCAATTTCAGGTGGGTACGTCTGTAGCAGTAGAACAATATGTAAGTCCAGAACAACAAAGATTGATAATTTTTTCCCCAGGGTATAATCTCTTGCGAGTCAAAGCTCATCACAACCCATTTTGACTAAATATACCCAGTTTGGGGCCGTTTCTGAACGGCTTACCTCAACTCGGAACACTGTGCAACATGCCGAAAAAAACACGGAAGATCGCATTTTCTTGCATGAGTTTTGCGCAATGTTGCACAACATCGCGCAAAACTCGCAAGAGAAAACGCGCTCTTCTGCATTTTTTTCAGCATGTTGTGCAGCGTTCCGGGTTGAGGTAAGCTGTGCAGAAACGGCCTCGATGTTGTTTATCCATTGTGCAAAACTAACCCAAGGGTCTCCACTTCTTGTTGACATGTCTTTTTCCGTGTTAAGTGTATGCATTTTGATGCCGTTTTCTATGTATAAATAAACAAAAGAATCAGTAAAACCAGCAACATGAAAAGCTGCCTTATCCTAGAAAGTCAAGAATAGTATTGTCCAGGGCTTTTTTTCTGGGAAAAGAGGCGGTGGAACTCAGTGGGTTGCCCTCGGAGAAAATGGTCACATGGCCGGTGGCCCCGCCCCCTGATCTCCAGACAGAGGGGAGTTGAGATTGCCCTCCGCACTGCTCAGCGGCGCGGAGGGCAATCTAAACTCCCCTCTGTCTGGAGATCAGGGGGCGGGGCCACCAGCCATGTGACCATTTTCACGAGGTTCCAGAACTCCGTTCCCCTGCGTTCCCCCTGAAAAAAAGCCCTGGTATTGTCTACTCTGACTGGAAGCAGCTTTCCAGAGTTCTAGGCAGAAGTCTTTCCCGTCACCTCCTACGTGATCTTTTTACCTGGAGACGCTGGGGATTCAAACCTGTCACCTTCTGCATGCAAAGCCAATGCTCTACCATTGAGCCAGGGTGGGCTGCCAGTTCCAGGTTGAAAAATTCCTGAACATTTTGGGGTGTAGCCTGGGGAAAGCAGACTTGGCAACCATTGCTTGCCGTGATTCTGAGAGTTAGGTATATTGTGATACCATCTCTCTTTTGTACTGTGGGTCTGTGATATAGATGTGAGTGGGCAAATCACTTCTGACACCATGTGGTCCATGCCACTTATGCAGAAGTATTTCTGAGGTAAGGTGTCCAGGCTATTCAGGATGAGTAAAGGGACCTCCCTAGGCTCTCTAACTAGCTACTATTTCACCTTGAAGACCTAAGCAACTCACCTTGAAGAGAGATTATGCTATGCAATCTTACTGTGAGCATCTTCCTGAGAAAAAACCACGTTGGATCAAATAAGACTTACTTATATGTAGAGCTGTTTAGGATTGCTCACTAGGGGAATGTACTACAGCATATTAGCAGGAGCAAAAATACACAGTGACTGGTACCAGTAGACTGGATATGGTGCAGAAACTAAGAAACCTCCTTTTGCAATCTAATCAGAGTTCTGAAACAATTTAAAAACGCATTGCCCCTAGACCATAGATCCAGAGGAGTTAGCTGTGTTAGTCTGTAGTAGCAAAATAGAAAAGAGTCCAGTAGCACTCTTAAAGGTGCTACTCGGGGGTTTTTTCATCAGTAACGCAGTGGAATGGAGTTCTGGCACCTCTTGAAAATGATCACATGGCCGGTGGCCCCGCCCCCTGATCTCCAGACAGAGGAGAGTTTAGATTGCCCTCCATGCCACTCTGTAGCATGGAAGGCAATCTAAACTCCCCTCTGTCTGGAGATCAGGGGACGGGGCCACCAGCCATGTGACCATTTTCGCCGAGGGTGATTTAAACTTTAAAAAACTTCCCCCTTGTTCCAGCTGACCCAAAGCGGCATCATTGTGCAGTCCTGAGTTCCACCACCTCTTTTCCCAGAAAAAAAGCCTTGGTGCTACTGGACTCCTTTCTATATTGGCCCTAAAGGCCATGTTGGTGCTGTCCTGAGGAACACCTTTATGACAGAATTTACCTCTTCAGGGAGGAATTATGGGGCATGGGGAATTGCATCTCCTCCTGACGCAAGCAGGCACTGACCGTCCAACTGTTGGAAGCAGCAAAAGGGAAAACACACATCAAGGCGTTTGGGGGCAGCAGGAATTTAAGGTCAGGGAAGTTCACGCAGGAAGGTCAGGCAATGAAATTGGAACCTTTCTGTTTTCCAAGCCCTTTGAGCACAACTGTTACCTCTTTTATTTTTAAAAAAATGGTTGCATACCTAACATTCTAGTTATGGAATGTACAAAGACGCCCTGTTTTGGTACATTGTATATGGTCATAAGTGTTTTCATTTTGGTCACTTGTGCTGTTCTGGATTTAATTCTATGTTTTCCAGCATTTTGGCATCGTTTTTAAATGCTGATCATGTACATTTTCTACACGAATAACATTAAACTGGCGTCCATTTAATGGGGAAAATTCAAGGCAAGGGACTGAAAGTAGGGTGGAAAATATAGACGTGATGGCTTGATTCACTCCATGCGGGCATATGTGCCATCAAGTCTTGCAGGCATATGTGCCATCAACAGACTTTTGAAAATTCTAGCAATTTTCTTGATGGCTTTCAAGGCAAGTGAGTATCAGAGGTGGTTTGCCATTGCCTTCCTCTGCAGAGTCTTCCTTGGTGGTCTCCCATCCAAGTACTGACCATGTGTAGTGTCTGAGATGTGATGTAATCAGGCTGTACCATGCTGTCTTCTCTCCCTAATTCAATCCGAAAACAAAAAAGGAAGGATTTTTGAGTCGAAAGGTGCACAATTCAGCAGCTTTCCTCAATCTACTGGAGCTGCTAGACTCTGGATCAGGGTTCGAACGCTCCGCTTCTCAGCATAATTGTAGCCTGTATAGATTGCCCAGTAATCTCAGATGCCCTTGTGCTGTTGAGAGCACCCCTCGCAAACAGCCATCTGTAGTTCCCCTGATGGAGCCAGATCCTGGGCATATTGAATCAGAAGTAACTCCAAATCCAGTGAAGTGTGCAAAGAATCCCAGCCTTAGAAGATATTCGAAAGCCCTTCATCCTTCTCCTAGCACCGAGTCCGACCCCACGAGAGTCTATTTCCTCTGCAATCTCTACAAACACTTTGACTCAGAAATGCAACAAAAGTCAGGGGATGAGAATGAACTGTAGTCCTTCCCTTCATTGCCTATCTAGAAATGTACTCAAGGCAGCTCACAAAGGAAAATGATACACTGAAGTCCGTCAAAGCAACACCATAAGAATTATCAATAACAAGCAAGTCATAAAAACACCACTGGGGTCTCTGATTCGATGATAGTTACATTGCTGTGGGCACCTATCTATATAATTCCATTTTTTTAAAACTCCACCTTTCCTCGAGGAGTTCTGGATTGCCTACACATTTCTCCCTTCTCCATTTAATTCACACCACAACCCTATGAACTATGTCAGGTTGAAAGAGAGACAGGTCTCTCTATAGTCACCTGGGGAGCTTCACGGTGCTGTGTCAGTCTGGAATTCATTTCAGAGCGGGAATTTGAACCCAAGTCCTAAGTCCATCACTGCCACCACCATACCAATGGTCTTCTCCCAATATCTCATCTATTTTGACTATTAAGAAAAGCCATTTGGGGGTTCATGGTCTATTTTTTTAAAAAAAACTCCTAAGAGTAGAAATGGAGGAAGCTGAGTAAAGAAGTATTGTCGGGGTTTGGGCAGGAGAAAAGCAGTGAAACGACACATTGGCAAGCTCAGCCGACTTTGGCGCCTTTCCGTTGCCTGGACTGGCAACCGGCCCGAGAACTGGTAACGCAGCCAGGTGGTAATGTGGCAGCCAGGAGGCAGCTCAAGCTGTTTGCCAGGGCGAAGAGCTGCTTTTCCTGAATTAATCATTCTTTCCATGTTTGGTTACATATCCTTGTTCAGCTTGGCTCCAGAGATGTCAGACGATTTATTCGGCTTCTGAAACGGACACATTTCTTAACCTTCTCTCCTCCGTGCTGCTTTCAATACATATGGGCACGTGTGTGTGTATATATTTGTGTGTGATCAGCTACTCAGTACAGTTGATGATTGTAGCCAGCCAGGGAAGGCTAGTGGGTGCATGGGCTGCTTAGACCTGAATTGCCAACTTTGGATTGGGAATTCCAGGAGATTTGGAAGAAGGGACTTCCATTTCTCCTAGACTCTATAGTATACCATAGAGTCTGCCCTCTGAAACTGGCGTTTTCTCCAGGGGAATGGATCTGTCACCTGAAGACAGGGCTCATTTCGAGGGGGAACGCACAGGAACACAGTTCCGGCAGTTCCCCAAAGAGCTCACATATCAGGTGGCCACTCCCACCTGACTCTCGGCCATTTTGGGCCCGTTTTGTCCTGGATTTGGGCCGAAACGGTCCGGATTAGGCCTCTGACGGGTGGTGGATCACTCTCCCACTCAGCAGTGGCCCAATCCTGACCATTTTGGGCCCCTTTTCAGCCATTTTCAGCCCCTTTTTGCCATTTTGGGCCCAATTTCGGCCCTGAATGGCCGTGATTGGGTCCAAAACAGCCAGGATAGGTGATGCCAGGGGTGTGGCATATGCAAATCAGTTATGCTAATGAAACATTTCCAGTGATGTCAAGGACTGGAGCGTGGCATATGCTGATGAGCTGTGCTAATGAGTTCCTCCAGCTCTTTTTCTACGAAATGACCCCTGCCTGAAGATCAGCTGTCATTCTAGGAGAAGGCCAGCCCTCACCTGGAGGTTAGCAACCCTCGCTTAGAGCAATGACTCTACCTTCTTAAGAATCTCTCCGAATGGATGGTGCATAATATTCATGACCTGCAGGCTCGGCTTTTGAACGAGGCTTGGAGATACTTCTGTTCACCATTTTTAAAGAAACCCCTGATTGTTCCCCCCCCCCCGCCCCTTCACTTCTTTGAAGCTTTCATTGGAACAGACGGAAGCCCTACCTAGCAAGGAAGGCTGGTTCCAAACCTGCCATGATCTAGTAGAATGTTGTGTTTTTTCTGCTGGAATTTTATTTTCCTACAAGAAGCCTGTGCCTTGTAAAACAAGCTTTTTAGCAGGAGCTGCACGCAGCTTTTCCCAGCTCCCAGGCCTGCCTTCTTCAGAGTCCCACCTCAAGGCCGACACCATCTTTCCCCCCTCCTCTTCCTTTTCTCCTGCAGCAAACTGCCTCCAATATATCAGGGTGCATAAAACACACTGGCATGTGCCAAGTGCCCGAGTGCAATTACCCAAATTTAGCATTTATTACAAATGAAGAGAGAGAGAGAGAAAGGAATAAAATGCCAAGCCTGCAGTTCTGGAGAAGAGGAAACACCCGGGCACAGTAAACGCTCCAGCAAGCGAGCGGACGTGGCTTGCATTTCTGCTTTCTGCGATTCCAGAGAAATGCCCGAAGGGGAGCTCGCACCAGAGAGAGATGAGCTGGACACGTGTCTGAAACTTGCACATCTTCTCCAGGCAGGTTCCCTTTGGGACATTACAGTGGAATTGCAAAAAGCGAAAGCACGGGGCGCTTTATGTAATAGCAAAATGGCGTTTAAGCCAAATGCAGTGCAGGTTGAAAAACATCCTCATACTCTCTTTCTCTCCCACCCCTTGGAATACACTGGCCTGAATCTATCATAGTCCTTCTCAGTGTTTTGTAACAGGAGTTTTGAAATGTGTTGCTAATGCGGCAGGACCTCCAAAGGACCGCTCTCTCGAGTCTGGCACGGCTGAGGCAGTAGCTCCAAAATGGCATATTGACTCAACGTTTTGCAAATGCACAAATTGGGCCTCTTGCTTCCAGTTCATTTTCACACGATGTCACTAGGAGCCTTTTTATTTCACCCACTATCGTTTATGCAATGAAATCACAACCTACATTGTATTGTCGAAGGCTTTCACGGCCGGAGAACGATGGTTGTTGTGGATTTTACGGGCTGTATAGCCGTGGTCTTGGCATTGTAGTTCCTTATGTTTCACCAGCAGCTGTGGCTGGAGAAACCTACATTCATGCACTCTAGCATTGTTACCTCCCAATTGTTAAATTCCTGGAAATTTGGGGGGAGGAGCATGGGGAGAGGAGGGTTTGGGGAGGGGAGGGACCTCAGTGGGGTGTAAGGCCACAGAGTTCACACTACAAAGCAGCCATGTCCTCCAGGAGGACGGAGATCTGGAGATCAGTTGTAATTAGGGTTGCTGATCCCCCGGTGGGGATGGGGGATCCTCCGCTCTCAGCCTCCTCCTCCTGCCACTAAACACCTGACCAGCAGGGGGCATAGGAACAGGCCTCCTAGCTGTGCTCCCAGCATGGCACAATGACATCACTTCCTGGAGTGACATCAGCACTCAGGTCCCAGGAACATTCTCAGGCTTCACGCTGGGTGGTTCGGCCCGTTTGGAGGCCCAAATCAGCCTCGCACGAAGCCTGGGAGCACTTCTGGGACCTGTGCGATGCCCTCGCTCCCAGAAATGATGTCACTGCACCATGCCAGGACCGCCCACGTGAAGATGCCAAAGGTCAGTGCCGGGTCCCCACCCTCTCCCACCAGGAGGATAAGGAGACCAAGCAACCCTAATTGTAATTCCAGGAGATCTCCAGGCCCTATCTGAAGGTTTGCAACCCTACACAATCACACAGGAGAGACGAGGGGCTCAACGGCAGAGCATCTGCTTTGGTTGGTTTTAATAGTTTGAAAATGTGATTTTATGATGTCTGTTTTAACTTGCTAGCTGCCTTGGTGTGTGACCCTTATGTATGTATGTATGTATGTCATTTATAGTCCGCCTTTCTCACTGAGACTCAAGGCGGATTACACAGTATGAGATTAGTCCACTCAGTATCAAGGACATTTCAATACAGAATCATGGGCATTTCCATAAACAATGCCATCGGGCGAATAGATACAAGTTTAAAAAGACACAGTGTTAGCAAGAATCCAGTACAGAACAGTAGAAATAATACTGAAGCAGAACATAATCAATTTCAGGACTAACATTAGACAGCATGGAGCACTGGTGGTACATGATAGGAGTGCATATTTTATGAGGGCAGAAAGGCAGGACATAAATTTTGTTTTAAAAATTAACAACCCCACAACCATACTTGGAGTTCAACCCCAGCATCTCCAATTAAAAGAGCCAGGGGGGCGGTGCGGGGAAAGACATCGAACGGAGATCTTGGAGAGCTGCTGCCAGAGGAGGCATTCCTGCCCAAGGTTTTTCCTCCATAGAAGGCAGTTTCATACGTCCATGTGACCAGTCCTGTCCCCCTTCCCGATCAACAGGGAAGGGAGTGGGTTGACCCCATTAGACAATGCACGGAACACCCCTTGCAAGAGCTTTCCAACGGCGCAGGCACCCTGCCTGCTTCCCTTCGCGCAGAGTGCCCCACTTTGCAATGAGGACACGGCACCTAGCCTTGCTCGAGAGGGGTGCTACATTATACTGTTTCTTACTCCGCCTGCTGAATGGAACTTGTGCCGAGAACCGATCTGGAAGGATTTCTCGGATCAGGCTCCCTGTGGGTCCCTGAACACAGGGATTTAGAACCAAGAGGGTTTTTTGCATCTGGCTGAGCTCCTGTCTTTCTATCAGACTGGAACCTAACCTCGAGGATTAATCAGGATCCTAACTTTAGATCAGGGGTGCTGATAACTGGAATCCATTCACGCTGCAAAAGACACCAGCTTTGGGGAGAAGCGCAATTTGAACAGGATGGGGAGGATCCACTCGCGTGAAAATAATGAGGCTTACCCAAGCAAAGAGCGCTATTTTTTTAACAATTTTGCTATTCCAGTGGGGCCGGCACTTAGTGGATAGTATCCATGACATCACTGCGAGCAATCCCACAAGTCCATCTCCCTGTATTTGTATCTTTTTAAGTGCTTTTGCATTTCAGAAAGGAGTTTTGTTGTTGTTGTTGTTGTTTGCTTTCGAAAACCTTAAATCGTGTTAGGGAAACAGAAAACACAGTCTGAGTCACATCTGTGCTTTAAAAAGTCTTAATTTTTTAAACAGATCCAGAAGATCAAGGGCAAAACTTAGACCAGTGTAATCCTCACTGCTTGCTAATTCTGCTTGTCTGTTGGGCCTAGCGCTTTCCAGGGGTCATTTCGTAGAAAAAGAGCTGGAGGAACTCATTAGCATAGCTCATTAGCATAACTCATTAGCATATGCCACGCCTCTTGACATCACCAGAAGTGTGTCATTAGCATAACTGATTTGCATATGCCACACCCCCTGACATCACCTATCCTGGCTGTTTTGGGCCCAATCCTGGCCATTCAGGGCTGAAATTGGGCCCAAAATGGCAAAAAGGGGCAGAAAATGGCTGAAAACAGGCCCAAAATGGTCAGGATTGGGCCGCTGCTGAGTGGGAGAATGATCCACCACCTGTCAGAGGCCCGATCTGGGCCATTTCGGCCCCAGTCCAGTCTGAAACAGGCCCAAAATGGCCGAGAGTCAGGTGGGAGTGGCCACCTAACATGTGACCTCTTTGGGGAACTACTGGAACTGCGTTCCTGCGTGTTGCCCCTTGAAATGAGCCCTGGCTCTTTCCATAGTGTTTAGGTGAAAAGCCTCCCTGAAAGCTGCAAGTACCTCATGCTGCAAAACTGCTGTAAAGCTGCCATAAAGCACAGTGAAAGATGCAACAGATTCCTTCTACCCAGCACTCATTCACAACCCTCTGGCAATATGGGGGGGAAATGCTAGCCATTCCCCATTAGTGTGCCCAGTGCAATAAGAAGAATCCACTCCCCCTGCAATTAAGTTGAGATGGGAGAATCTCACTTGTTCTGGCTAGGGTAAATGCTAGCAAATGACGCAAATGTCCCCCGGAAAAAGATGTCCCATCTGAAATAACACTCTGTTTGGTCAGTACAGCTCTGCATAGATCAATGGGGTATTTTCACAGAGGCGAGAAAGGGCCTGTGACAAGCCGAAGAACAACTGTCGAGGTTATGAATGCTGCCACGGAGTTCTTGCCAAGGGCAGCCGGCTCCTCTGAACCGCACTGTGTAATAGTCTGCATCATTGCCAGGTTTAATAAGTCTAATGAGGGCTGGCTGGCAAAGCATACTCCCCGGAGCTCAAGCCAAGACTTGCTCCATCGCCCGAAGACTCCTCGGAGTCCGTTTTTCTAGCAGGAACTGAAGCGCACAAGTTGTGCTGCTCAAGGCGAACCCTCAGTGAGTCTCCCTTCCTCACCCTGTTCCCATGCCTAAATTAACAAAAATGATTGAAACAATGCATCACACTCTGAGGCTGGGCACATTTACTTGAGAGTAAGTCTCAAGTGCAATTTAACTCTGGGTAACAGTCTTGGCTTTTAACCCACCCTCCAAGGAGCTTGCAAACATGGTTCATTCCCTCAAACACACACACCCCATTTTGTCCTCGCAACAGTCTTAGGAGCAGGGCTTTTTTTCAGCTGGAACGTGGTGGAACGGAGTTCCATCACCGCTTGAAAATGGTCACATGGTTGGTGGCCCCGCCCCCTGATCTCCAGACAGAGGAAGTTTAGATTGCCCTCCGCGCTGCTAGAGTGGAGTTTCGATTGCCCTCCACTCCAGCGGTGCAGTATTCAGTGAATTTAGTTGTAAAAAATCATAAAATGGAGGGATGTTTTTTTCAGAAAAGTTTTTCTGGTGTCCATTCTATTTTTAATTTAATTTATTTATTCACTTCATTTATGCCCCACTTTTCTCCCAACAGGGACCTAAAGTGGCTTACAATATTGTCCCCTTCTCCTTTTTATCCTCACAACAACCTTGCGAGGTAGGTTAGGTTCAAACTTTGTGAGTGGCCAAAGGTCACCCAAGCAAGCTTCCATGGCAGAACAGGGGATTCGACTCTGCCTCTCTCACATCTTAGTCTGACACTCTAACCACTATCCCACACTGGCTTTAAGGGTATTGAGAGCACTCTATAGGGGGTGAGGAAAAGTAGAGCATCTAAAAATATATAATAAAATATTACGTAAAGCTTTACAAATCATAAAAGTTGTGGACATGGCAGCAGCAAGGTCGCATTGGTCATTGCGGCAATGTTATGCATGCTCTCCAAAATAACATTTTTGCATTGCAGCTAGTATTATCTACTACATGGGATGTGGTGGTGGTGGAGAGTGCCCTCAAGTCAGAGTTGACTTATGGCGACCCCTGGTGGGGTTTTCATGGCAAGAGACTAACAGAGGAGTTTGCCATTGCCTGCCTCTACAACCCTGGTCTTTGTTGGAGGTCTCCCATCCAATTAGGAACCAAGGCCGACCCTGCTTAGCTTCTGAGATCTGGCTCACTTGGACCATCCAGGTCAGGGACATGGGATATAAGGCTAGAGATTTTCAGAAGTAGGACACTAATGTGGCATCTCTGTAACGAAAGAGTTACCTTGAGGAGGGGTGTCTGGATTTTCTCACAACCAAACAGCAATTGTGTATTTATTATGCATAAAACCCACAGGTCTGGAAGGACCAATCAATTCAGCCTTCTTGTGTCAGTGCTGTAGTTTGTTACTATTCCACAAGATGGAGTACAGCTGTCCCAATTCACATCTGCCTCCCGAATGCTGGACAACACAGGCCTTTCTTTCCAGAGGCCACTTTTTTTAGATCCGAAAAGTCAAAGTCCGTAGCTAGGAAACACAAACATCCATACATTAAGGGCAGGACAGCAGCGTATATTGCCGAATAAAAATCAGTACGCTAAAATAAGCAACGTTTTGAATGGCTTGGAAAATGTGAAGAATTTGTGTGCGGGTTCTCAACACTGGAGCTGGAAAATTCTGGTGAAATTAAAGTGCATGTAAAGTAGATGGGTTTTTTCCCCTCCTTCTTCCCCCATGAGGAACATGCAGCTGATCTCTGAAATCTACTAGGATCTGTCCAGGCAGGATCTGATTTAACCGCAGTTAGTCTGAATAGTGGTTTCATGGGAGGTATGAATATTGAATACAGACATCCTGGCCTGTTCCCCTGGTACTGCACTCCCTGGCTACAGAGAGGTGGTGATGAAATGAGCATTGAGCTAGGAAAACCAGGGTCTGAGTCATCTGAGAACAGAAACCCGGTTAAAGATGGAATGAGCACTGTGATGTGTTTTGATGCCCCTTCCATTGTCACTGCACATGCAGAAGCATTCATGCTCAAAACATTCAGTGCACTTTCCTTGTGCAAGCACACACACGCACTGTCCTTTCCTCCTCTCGCGCCACCCCAGGTTTTAAAAAAAAAAAATTGGTAACGGACCTATTGCTATAGAGGTACAGCAATGGCCGTTTTCACACATCTTTACATCATGCCAAACTCACAGAATGAGGGCGTCTTCATGCCGCGATTTCTGACGTCACCCCGTCATGATTCCATTTTCGTGGCGCAATGATGTCAGAAATTGCGCCATGAAGACGCCCTCATT
This sequence comes from Eublepharis macularius, assembly GCF_028583425.1. Taxonomy (NCBI): domain Eukaryota; kingdom Metazoa; phylum Chordata; class Lepidosauria; order Squamata; family Eublepharidae; genus Eublepharis; species Eublepharis macularius. The sequence goes on along the minus strand of NC_072807.1, from coordinate 31,808,066 downwards.
CCATGAGTTTTGCGTGATGTAAAGATGTGCAAAAACGGCTTAGATGTCAATTACAAATGGTTTTTAAAAGCCACAGTACCAACACAGATTTGGTAAAAAAAATATCCTGGAAAACAAGGAAAGTGAATGATTAGGGGATGACGTCATGTGAATACTCCGATGTCCCCCACTCTAGTTTAGTTGCAAAACCAGAACAAAGCTCCATATGGAAGCAACCTCTGACATTACTCACAAACACTTGCCAATAGGTGTGTAGAAGTCTTTGGAGGGAAGAAGAAATCCCTGCTTTCTCAGTTCGTTTCTTTCAAGCCCACCTGGGAACATGGGAGCCTAAGTTGGCAAGGAAAACTGGCTGCAGCCTTCCACCTTAGGCGTGCAAAAATGTATCTCTGCCGCTTATTCTAGAGCCTGCTTTGAGACAGGGAAGAAAGGGAGTTTCTTTTTTGGGGTTGGCCCTCTGTCTCCGAGGCGCGTCCAACCAGGCTTTCCGCACAGGCCTCAGCAGCTACAGTGAAGTTCACAAGACCTGACATTTATGCGAACAGGGGCTGTATCTGTGCTGACATCCAATATTCTGAGAATCATAACAAGCTATCGATCCCCCACCCCACCCCCGCCGCTTCAGGGCCTGAGCAGTTTGCCAGCTGGGGCAAGGCAGAAATCCACCCCCACCCTGAGAAGGGTAGGATTCTACAATTAGGAGCTTTATTAGAACTTGATGCTTTCCTCTGCCATTTCCGGCATTGGCTGGCTGCTTGGAGACAGAATTCTGGGCTAGATGGAATGCGGGTCTACTCAGCTCCGCTGGTTTTATGTTCTAATTCAAAATTTATAACTCTCCGAAGGACGCTCCACATTGAGAATAGCTTTGATGTCTTTTTGATCCAGCAAGAGGTGGGTGGAGCGAAATGTTTAACAAAAAGGAAAATCACATGGCGGAGTTCTTCTGGGACTGTACCATTTCAGAGTGGGGGGGGGGTTAATGTTTTCCCGTCTTAAACAATAAATGAAATCTGCCCTCTAGTCTTGAACAGGAACAGAAAGTTAGTGACTGGGAGGTCCAAACTGGAAGGCAAAGTCTAACCCAGAGTTTTTCCAACATGGTTTCCAGGCTCCACAAGCATCTCCTAGAGGTTCCTGGAAATTTTACTACATCCTGCCTCCGATGGAAGAGCCACTTAAGTTGGAGGAAGGCTGCTTCAACCTTGAGACAAAAGAAAAGGCAGAGAAATAAACATTTTAACAAATTAATTAATGCATAAATAAGTTTTGCTCAGTGGTAGGATAGGGGTGGGATCCACCCCCTCCGTCAGCACCCTCCCGGTACTAACTAAATTTAACAGCCGCAATTAGGAGGTAACCAGTTCTTCCCAGTCCAAGTGCGGGGCTCGCTTGTCCTCTGTGGGATGCTACCCCCTTCAGCCCATCCCCCTCCTTTCAGACCCCAAATCACAAAGAGGATATCCAGCCAATCTTTCCCTTGTCAGGCTGATAAAGAAGCTGCATGCCAAGTCATACTTCCTGCCTCTCATAATATCGATCCTTTTTGCTCCGTGTAAGGCTGCAATAAAACAATGTCTTAAGTATCTGCCAGGGGCTGAGAATCCTCTTCCATCCTCTACACTGTTGAGCTTTGTGCTCCCCCCCCCCGACATTTTGTCCCCCAAACCACGGGATTGCTCTGATTAGATGGATGGCATTCAGGGGTCAGCTACGTGCTGGCATTTTGAAATGCCACCCAGAGCAGCTAGAGCTAGGTGGAAAAGAGGTTAACACAATGCAACTCAAAGACAAGGATCTCCCAAGATGGAGCTTCAGCCCAAATCACAAACGTTTCTGACTTAAGTGGGCTGTGGTGGTGAAAAGTGCTGTCAAGTCATCGCTGAATTATGGCAACCCCTGCTGGAGTTTTCAAGGTACGGGACTAACAAAGGTGGTTTGCCATTGCCTGCCTCTGCCTAGCGACTCTGGTCTTCCTTGGAGGTCTGCTATCTCATTACTAACCAATAAAGAACGAAAACACTAAGACATAAACACATCAGCCACCAAAGAGTGTCCTTTATGCCTGCAAAGCCAGAAGTTTTTGCTCATCTCTGGTTGCTTCCAGGAAAAAAAAAATCCATGCTGGGGTTTACTTGAACTCAGAAAGGAGACAATGCCAAAGCGGAAGAAGGAACGCGGCCTCATATACCCCTGTCTAGCCTTAGCCTTAAGAAGGGCATCAGGAAGAAGAGAGATGAAGCTAGCAGAGGGGGAGAGTCTTAGACAAATTATCCCAATTAAAATTGGGTTGGAAAGATTTGACTATATTGTTTAATGAAAAGATAGGGACCTCCCTCTTCTCCCCCCCCCCAATTAAAATAGCTCTCACAGTGCAGGGAGCCCAAGTTTTGACTTGCAAAATTGTGAGGAGATGGAAACATTCCGTCCCCACCCACCCTCTATCTCCCTACATGGCCTTGACCGGCAGTAAACAGGCTTAAAGGATTTTTAAGGGTAGGGGTTGGATCCAACCAGCTTTTCCACTGGTGAAAAAGAGAAGATGACAGGTTCCCCTTGAGCACAAAAAGGGCTATTGAGGATCATGGGTCCTGCGTCGGTGGAAGCCATGTGGGACAAGGAGGGGAATGGGCCAAAATTGACTGGAAAACCTGGCTGGATCCAGCCCAAGGTGAAGAAGAAAAAGGTTGTTTCCGCAGTGGTGAAAACACTACCAGCAATGAGAGGCTGAAACTACCCACCCAACCAACTTTCTGGGTTTTGCTATGTCTGGAAAGAAACAAACAGAACTCGACAAGTTTAGTATAAGTTTACAGCGAATGCCTGAGAGAGGCAGGATTCAAATATCCACTTTTTTCCGATGGGAGACCTTCCTATTAAAGGAATATTTAGTAATTCCTAAGAGAAGTCCAAAGCCATTACTGCCATTGGCCTTTAGGGTCACTCCAAGGCAAGAAGTGCTTGCAGGCTCCGTCGTCTTAGAGTAAGTGAACAAATCTGTTAATTATTAGAGATCTCATTCTTCAGTGAAAGGAATCTGGAATCCATGCTGAAGACCACACAGACCGAATCATTTGGGAGACATAAATCTGAAACCGAGTTGCATGTTTGGAAGCTTCCCTTACTGAGCTTTGGGAACGAGCCATTTGCCTGCTTCTCTTAGCAGCCCAGGCTGGGAGATTTTATGCAGAGTCTCTTTTTGTAGTTGTTCATCCGTCAAGTTTCCTGCAAAGGAAGGAGAGAGGGATTTCACATGAGTCTCTGGTCGGCCTTTGGCAGCGAGACTCCAGAGGCCTGCAGGCAAAGCCCCTGATCTTTGCATCTATATTTATATCTATGCTCAAAGCACTTGAAGTTCAAAAGGAGACATTTTGTCTGCTACAAGAGGCCTGTGTGTTTGAAGATTTGGCTTTTGACTCCCAAGTCTGATCGTTCACTACAATTATGAACCTAAACCCTCCCCTTGCAAAGGGCTTTTACAACCTTGAATCACAACAGCTGAAGTGAAGGAAGACAGTAATGCCCGCTTCGTGGCACCTACCGATGCGTTCTTCTTGTTTCTTTCCTAAGACAAAGAGCCCACTGTGGCTTTCCTCCTCCACCTCACTAGAGCAGGAACCCAGAAGGGATCACCTTCACGTTTGCAGGGACCATCAATTTGGAAACAGCTGACTCCGTGCGAAGATGTCACTTGACCCTCCCAGCAGGCTGTGATCAGCCCCCAGGCGTGATTGGCGAATGGCGATCTGTTCTCAAAATGCAATGAGACCCCCCCCCCAGGCTTAACAATGTGTGGGAAATACTAGAGCCACACACAATAAGACTACAGCACAGGGGGGAACGCCAGGTCTGTGAAGTCACACCCTGCTGTTGCTCTCCAAGGTAGCTGTCCTTCCCCTAAACTCACTTTCTCTCAGCAAAGGTGATTATTTCTGACCTTTAAGCCTCAACAGGAAGGAAAGCATGGGAGCTGGGAAGGCTCCGCCTCCACCCTCTACTTCCTTCTCCTGCCGTGTCATTTCCTCTCCTCCAGTTTTGTAAGCATGAGGTATGAGTCATGTCCTGACATACAGATGGCACCAATGCACTGTCTGCTTAGCCCCTCCGAGGTCCAGAAAAGAGTTCTAGATCTTTCATCGCTAGGGTGGATGTCTCTGTCTGAACAGTGATGTAATTGAATGTTAACATTTTTAGAGGCTTATATGAGATTTGGTGCAAGGCATATAAGCAGCCAGCTTGCGTGAGCTCATAAAGTGGGGTATTGGCATGAGCCGATCATTTGCCTGTGGCCATTGCCTCACTAGGAGTGATTCTGCACACGTTGGATAATGCACTTCCAATGCACTTTATAGATCATTTGGAACGGATTTTTGTGTGTGCGGAACAAAAAATCCACCTCAAACGATGGATAAAGTGCATTGAAAGTGCATTATCCAACGTGTGCGGAATCAGCCTAGGAGTGATTGGATAATGCACTTTCAATGCACTTTTTCAATCATTTGAGGTGGATTTTTCGTTCCGCACACAAAAAAATCCGTTCCAAATGATCTATAAAGAGGATTGGAAGTGCATTATCCAACGTGTGCAGAATCACTGTAGGTCACAGGACACTGCAAATATGTCCCCAGATCTCCGCATGCAAGTCCAACCTGGTTCTTTCCCCAAGAGCTGCAACCAAAACAACTTTTTGAAGCCTTGAAAGTGTCTCATTTTTCTTCTGGGTAGGTTAACTTGTGCCGTCTTCAAAACGTTCAAAACGTCCTCATAAATTTTGACTAAATGGTGACCTCATTTAGAAACAAAGACATGAGCGTTTGGTCCTCCTTTCCCATCCTTGCTAGAAAGGCTCCCGTCCAACATGGTGTCTACGTGTGACCCCCGACATGATCTTCTAATCCCACCAAATTCCCAGCATAGCTGTCTTATGTACACAGCTTCTTCCTGTTGTAGAACCTCTAGTAGGACTCCGGCTGCCTGCATGCATAAACTTTCCCCCAACCCCTGCCCCACGGCCAGACCACGATCCCAATGCTTTCGATGTTCACTGGGTCCCAGATGTTTGCCGCTGAAACCTCTCCCTGCCCCACACGCACCAGATGCAGATACACGCAGGGCAAGCCAGACTTTCCACTGTGTCCAGGAGGCTGGCGGGCAACATTCTAAACAAGACACGCCATTTAGAAACCCCTCGTAAACTGTTTACCTAGCCCAGAGAGAGGATGACGGAACTGAAGCAGCTGTGACTTTTTCCTCAGATGCCCCATTGCTTGAACGTTTTCCTGCAACAGAAAAACAAGCAATTTGAACGGAATAGGCACAGTGGGGGTGGGGAAGTGTCAACTCACAGAATCACAGAGTTGGAAGGGGCCATACAGACCTTCTAGTCCAACCCCGTGCCCAATGCAAGATGAGCCTAAAGCATCCCTGACAAATATTCATCCAGCCACTTCTTGAAAACTGTCAGTGAAGGGGAGCTCACCACCTCTCTAGGCAGCTGATTCCACTTTTGAACTACTCTGACCATGAAAAAGTTTTTCCTATTATCCAGCTGGTACCTTTCTGCATATAATTTAAGCCCATTGCTTTGAGTCCTATCCTCTGTTGCCAACTGGAACAGCTCCTTGCCCTCCTCCAAATGACAGCCTTTCAAATATTTCAAGAGAGCAACCATGTCCCCCCTCAATCTCCTCTTCTCCAAACTAAACATTCCCAAGGTCCTCGGCCTTTCCTTGTAGGGCTCAGTCTCCAGACCCCTGATCATTCTCCTCACTCTCTTCTGCACCCTCTCAATTTTGTCCACATCCTTTTTGAAGTGAGGCCTCCAGAACTGCACACAGCACTCCAGGTACGGAGTACCAAGGCAGTATAGAGAGGGGCTATGACCTCCTGCGATTTCAATGCAATGGCCCTTTTGATACAACCCAAGACTGAGTTTGCCTTTTTTGCCACCACATCACAGTGACTGCTCATATTTAGTTTACAGTCCACTCTTACCCCAAGATCTCTTTCACATACACTACTACCCAGAAGTGTATCCCCCATCGTATATTTGTGCTTCACATTTTTGTGGCCCAGATGTAATACTGTGCACTTATCTACTCCTTCACTCTGTGAATTATTTTTCTAATATTCCTATCCTGAGCTATAAGATAAACCATTCAGTACCTAACTAAATTAAGGCTCAAACAAAGTCAGCCTTAGCCAATGGGGGCAGCTGCCCCAAGGCCCACATTTGGGGGGCCCTATGACCCCACGTTCCAAAACTGGGGAGAAAATAAGGAACGAGCTTCTGCCACCACGTAAACTTGCTGTTTATTGGGATCGGGCAGCTGGCTTACAATGGCAGCAATGGCTCACCCAACTCTCACAAGGTGAGGGTCATGCCATGCTTGGACCTGAGGCTAGGGTTGCCCAGTCCATGTTGGGAAATTCCCGGAGATTTGGGGGGTGGAGTGCAGAGATTGTAGAGTTTGGGGAGGGGGGGGCTTCGGCAGGGTATAATTCCATAGAGTCCCCCCTCCAAAGCAGCTCTTTTCTCTAGAGGAACTGTTCTGTGTGACCTGGAGATCAGTTGTAATTCCAGGAGATCTCCAGCCACTACCTGGAAGCTGGCAATCCTAGCTTGGGGTGGGAGTGATGATGGTGGGATGGCAGTGATTCTGGGACACGCCCCCCCCCTCCTGAATTTTTGCACAGAATCACTCGGGCTGCCACTGGGCCCAAAAACACTCCCAGGGAAGCCCAATCTAGATTTTCTTTTCAAGACAGGGTCATGGTTCTCCAAGAAGATGGGATGTGCCCTGATTTCCCAAAGCCACTCCGAGGCTGCTTTAAACTCCAGAAAAAATATGGATTATTCCACACATCCAGCCCAGGGAATAAGGCAACTGGAGAGAAGGGTCATATGGAAAACAGAACAGGATGAGAAAGAAACCTTCCTGGAACTGCAGGCCCATCCATAAGTGATGCCATTTTCTGTGAAAGATTATTTGGGAGGGTAGAAATATGTACCTCCAGGGATCCAGTCATGGTTCCCTAGAGTCAGGGGTTGTTTGGTCTGTAGAGAGGAAAGCTGGAAAATGGAAGGTGAGCCGGTCGGGGGGAAAGCACTAGAAAGTGGGGGGTGGAAATCAGACCTTGCTAGGAGAGGGATGAGTCAAATTCCGGGAAGGAGATGATTCCTAGGGAAGAGGAAAGATTAATCATTATTGGCAGCCGAGAAGGCACACAGCTAACAAAAGCCAATAGTATTTTTTATTACAGGCCAATTGCAGCCTAGCAAGCGACTTTGGCTAAGAATCGTTAAACCCTATTGTAAGAATAAATTTCCTTTGAGCTGAATTGTAAGAGGAGGGGGGAGTGTAAAATATCTCAGCAACGGGACCTAATGAAAGTAGTTCTTTTCTCCTCCTCTCCAGCCCCCTCGCATCTCGGCAGCCACCCCACAGAACAAATAAAATAAAATTTTAAAAAACTGCTCCAATTATTAAGAAGGAAGATTAGGTTTCAGAATGGAAAATATTTACTCAGGCCCAAAGCTGCCTCATTCGTTATGCACTGCAAGCCATTTTAAAGTTTTGTATTATAATTGGACAGAATAATGACATTTGCTGCCTATACAAATATGGATTTGTGGATATAGTTTGCCCACGAATCTGGTGGAGGGGGAGAAAAACCCCTCAGCTTGCTAACCTCAGGTAGCTATAATGCTTCTGTACTCAACCAGTAATGGCTCGCGAGGTTACACATTTCCTGGCACCATCTGACCGGGGAAGGTAAAAAATCAAAGATTTCATTAAACAAACAGAAATGTCCAACAGAGTACAAGTCTTTCGTGTTGCTTCTAAGTGTGATTTTTTTTTTAACCCTGGAGAGAAATACTCCCAACATGTGGGAGAACCAGGTAACATTTTCAGAGTCTAACAGTGCCTTGCTACCAACAATACATATTATGTTGTGTGTGTGTGTGTGGAGTGCAATTACGGGTCAAACCACTTTGGAAGGCTTTGGCATACCTCAAGAAATAACTTGGAAAATCTCAGTCCATCAGAGCAGAAAGAAACAAAGACTGACTTATACAGATGTGCCTGCTGCAGGCACCCATTGGCTAGTGTAGGGTTGGCCTGACTCCAGTCTTACATGGCCAGTGTTTTGGCCCCCAAAGATTAGAATCAATGCAGCCATTCAGCAATGCCCCCATTATTTCAAGTCCACATCATCCAAACCAGCTTCAGTGTTCAGGCTCAAGAAGGCCAATTCAGAGTCCACCTTTGGAGGCTGCGAGGTTAAAGGGACTCATCCATTTCTGTTGTTTAAAAGAACATGTCCTGTATGCACATGAAAGAGAGCACAACCATGACCACTGGACCCACTTTCCGAAGGCATGGCATTCAGCCAATGTCTGCCGTGACTGCTATATGCATATGACACTGCATGGGAAAGATTGTACGCTTGTATTCACGCAGGGCTCAGGGTTTACGCGTTAAGAAGTCCTCATGTCTATTGAGGAACACATGGTCATTCATTTCAAGTAGAGAACAAGTGGCTTTCTACTGCACGGTGACTTCGGGCACAGAACAAATGCTATACTGCAAGCAAAGCTCCCATTGACTGTGTAGTTATACTCTTTAGGTCAGACTCCAAGCATACACAGCCATACCCCCATCCAGATAGGCAGACTGCCAAGTGGCAGCCAATCAGCACTGTAAACAGTCAGATATAGGGGGAGGAAAATTTTCAGTTGCCCCGAGGCACAGCCGTTCACAAAGCTGCTTTCGTCTTTCCTGAGTTGTATTTGAGTCTTAAAAAAAAATAGACAGGGCGGTTTGCCAGCCTCCAGGTGGGTCCTGGAATTCTTCCAGAATTACAATTTAGTTACAGCCTACAGAAATCAGTTCCCTTGGAAAAAATGGCTGCTTCAGAGGGCAGACTCTATGGTATACCATAGATTCTAGGTGAGATTTCTCCCTAGTTGCCTTGTTCCCTTCTCCAGGAATTTCCAGGCAGGATTGGCAACCTGAAACTGAATTAAGTAGCCCAGGTAATGTGACAGCAGAGGAGCAAAGGGGCAGAAAGCTGCCCCCACAGCAGGAGGGTATGTATCCGTTCTTGGAAGGGGGCACATCTATATGCATCTTTGGCAGGGACCAGCTAGCATTCAACTAAAAACAGCTGTCAAGTCTGTGTTACTTCCTTTCAACTTCCAGCTTGAAACCAAGAATTTCCGAAGGAGGGGATGTACAAGAGGGATTCGTGCACGAACTCAGGTGTTCAACATTGTTTTCTTTTGTCTTTGGGGGAGGGGGGGCTGGCCAGTAGGACAGTACTGAAATGCCACTGATATTTGCCAAATGCAAAAACAAACAAGTTAACAAAGCAAGCCTCTACTTTCAGCTTTGGGCAGCTCTTTGTGTCGGTTTAAAAATCAGTGCACGCAATTTGGTGGCAGAATCGACGATGTAACTAGGTTAACATTTACGGTACAAACATACCTCAAAGACTACAGCGAGAAAGAGAGGGGGGATGAATGATCGAATTAGAAGCCAACATGTGATACTCTCTGCAATGGAAGCAGAGCTGACTCCATCTTGCCCTAATTCCCATTACTTTATCTGATCGTGCCACATTGGCAGGCCCTTTCCTTTGTATCAGGGGCTTTGGGGGCTGGCTCACTTGCTCTTCCCCAGAGCTGGTGTGTTACCCTCATATTCCCCAGAGCTGGTGTGTTACCCTCATTACCCTTAAGCAATGGGCTTAAATTACATGCACAAAGGTACCGGCTGGATATTAGGAAAAACTTTTTCACGGTCAGAGTAGTTCAAAAGTGGAATCAGCTGCCTAGAGAGGTGGTGAGCTCCCCGTCACTGGCAGTTTTCAAGAAGAGGCTGGATGAATACTTGTCAGAGATGTCACTGTGACACTGAGAGATCTCTGTCTTTTGGTGCTACACCTCTGAAGATGCCAGCCACAGCTGCTGGCGAAACGTCAGGAACTACAATGCCAAGACCACGGCAATACAGCCCGGAAAACCCACAACAACCAAAATTGTCAGAGATGCTTTAGGCTGATCCTGCACTGGGCAGGGGGTTGGACTAGATGGTCTGTATGGCCCCTTCCAACTCTATGATTCTATTCTATATTTCCCCTTCAAAAATGACAACCGATTCCTAAGAAATGTGCAATATAAACTCCTCCAGGCTGGGCCTCCATTTCCTCTGATTGCTGCACTCATCTGAGGTGAGGGAGGCAGTTTCAGGGTAAATCAATAAACAGCCTTTAGCAGGGGCTTGCAGTCAAGAGAAGATAGAAAAAGAAGCAGCCAGGCAAAGGTGACTTTGTTCGGTATTCCTCCTTTCTGAGCCGGGAAGATGTTCCGAGGCAGTGTTTTCACTGGGCCTGTTTCCTCTGGAGGAGAAAGCACTGGGGACTTGGGCTGCAATCCTATGCACGCTTTCCTGGGAGTAAACCCTGTTAAACGCCATCAGGCTTCCTTCCAAGTAAACACACAGGAGTTTAGCTGGCGGACTTTCTGTCTGTAAAAGAGAAGTCAGAGCTAATGATTTGTGGATTTGGAAATTAGAATTGTAAAGTAGGCAACAAATATTAGGCTCAAATATGGAAAAATGCAGATATCTTCGCAGTAAAGTCGAAGTTATATATTTAGTAAAGATACGGGTAATACGGAAGAGTTACTGATTAAGTAACGAGCTTAAAGAAATTCTGTAAAATGTCCAAAATGGCATCTCTCCCTCTATGTTTTTTATTCATTTGTCTTTATTTTTTTATGTGAACCTTTGTTAGATGTTTGTTGTAACAAAAATAAAAATAATGAACTGAAGGGGGGAAAAAGGAGTTTAGCTGGCGGGCTTTATTTGCAATAATGTTTTTATGAAATAGGCCAGAGACTACAGAAATTCAATACACAGGTAAAGCCTGCTCCCAAGAAAGCTCGTTTAGCCTAAGCCAACACCCAAGGCAGGCCCAAATGCCAAACCGACTTCTTTACATTCTTTGGGCCAGATTAGATGCCACAAAGGATTCATAATGACTGGATCTTCCCGGCTTTTTTAAAAAAGTAAAAAGGTAAATTACAGATAAAGGCCGCTTAAAGATAGCTTGCTTCTATTCAGCCCCACACTTTTGCTTTCATTGTGCCCAAGTCCAATCTTCTTCCTAAACAAGGCCCTTGAGTTTTAAGCCACCAAACTTCTTCGCTGCAAACTCTTTCAACAGCCAGATGTGCAAGCATTAAGATCTCCCTCCCTCCCCGTGCCCCTAGGAGACGGCTTTCGGTATATACTCCAAGCAGACAGAGCTCTGATAGACTCTTTCGGAGTTGGTGGACTGTTGGCTAAATACTTCATTAAGGAATTGTTGAAACACAGACTGTTTATCCTGTGGGGCAGTTCTGCACACTCAAGGATCAATGCAACCCATTGAGTGGAAGGGCTAAAATTACCTCCAGAAAGCTTGGCCAGGTTTTGCTCGCAGAGATGTTTTTGGCAGCTTGACTCGGGCCGTGAATATATTTGTTCTTCAAAAACCATCAAAGCAGGAACGGTAACTTACAGCTGGAATTTTAGACATGTTGTACCAGCAAAGAAACTCTTTGGGCAATCAGCTTCTGCAATACAATATCACTCTGGCACGGCAGGATATAAACTAAAGCATATGTTGAGGATTAGATGATTAGGGCCAGTTCACAGAGGACAACGGGCTATCTACTCAACGATCACTTGCTGGGTGACCTTGGGGCAGCTGCACAGTCTTTGCCTCCCCTACCTCACAGTGCTGTCGTCAGGATAAAATGGAGGAGACGAGAATGATGTAAGCCGGTTTGGGGAGAACGGTGAAGTATAAAAGCAGCAAATAAAAACAATAAAAATAAAAACACAGGGCAGGGAATAAGCTGAATAACATTATATAGGGAGAACACTATTTATTTTGCCAAAAACATGCAAGTTGGGAATTCATTTCATGCAAGATGCAGAATAAGCGTGCCATACTGCATACACCAGTGTGGTGACAGAGAGTGCCCTCAAGTCAGAGATGACATGGCGACCCCTGGTGGGGCTTTCAGGGCAAGAGACTAGCAGAGGTGGTTTGCCATTTCCTGCCTCTGCAACCCCGGTCTTTGTTGGAGGTCTCCCATCCAATTACTAACCAAGGCCGACCTTGCTTAGCTTCTGAGTTCTGATGAGATCAGGCTCACCTGGGCTATCCAGGTTAGGGCTCATACACCCATAGCTGTACTTTTTAGACAAAGATTTACTGTGCATATATGAAGCAGTTCTTTACTGAGTCAGAATACTGGTTCATCAAGTTAAATATTGCCTGCTCTTCCAGTACAGCTCTCTAAAGTGTCAGGCAGAGAAAGACCTTACTGAAAACCTGCTGTCTGAAATTTCTTTAGCTGGAAATGCTAAGTATTGAAGCCTAGTCCTTCTGCATGAAAAGCAGGTGCTTTAACCCTGAGCATGTGTAGAGATAAGTTTGCAGGTAGCCATCTTGGTCCAAAATAAAAATAAGTGTAATGTATTTTAACATAAATAAGTAATAATAATAACAACAACAACATTCGATTTATATACCGCCCTTCAGGATGACTTAACATCCACTCAGAGCGGTTTACAAGTATGTTACTGTTATCCCCACAACAAAACACTCTGTGAGGTGGATGGGGCTGAGAGAGCTCCTAGAAGCCGTGACTGATCCAAGGTCACCCAGCTGGCTTCAAGCAGAGGAGTGGGGAATCAAACCCAGTTCTCCAGATTAGAGTCCCGCACTCTTAACCTCTACACCAAACTGACTCCACCAAACCAAGTAGGAGGATGGAGAGGAGAAATATTCTGTTATATATCCTGTTTCCGATATTATGTATGCTCTTTAACATTACTTTCTGTCATATTATGTAGTTTTAATACTTTGTTACTTATTCTGTTTTCGATATTCTGTTTACTGTTTAATGTTACTTTCTATCATAAATTCTGTTTTTGATATTTTTTCTACAGTTTAATGCTATATTCTGTTTTAATAAAATAATTAAAAAAAAAACAAAATAAAAATAATGACGGTATTATATAGCATTCGTTTAAGACCAACCAAAGCACCATAAATCGGCGTGCAAGCTTTCGGATGCTCCAGAACTTGTTCGTCAGGCTGGACATTAAAAAAAGGAAGAAGAACAGACATGCAGGAAGAGCATCTTACATGAAGCTGTTTCAGGCAGCTAGCCATGCTGGTCTGCAGTGGAAGAGTGAGATTCAAGCCCAAGAGGTCCCTTCATCAGATCTGACAAAGACAGCTTGACTCTCGAAAGTGCACACCCGGGAAATCTTGTCGGTATTAAAGGTGCTACTGGACTTGAGTCTCGCAGTTCCGTGAAGCATTCCCTAGTCACCCACACCTGGCTCATAATGCCTAAAATAGCTCAGCACTGGTATCTCAGGAACTCCGTCTGCATTTCTTTCTTTGACAGGAGAAACAGTTATGAAACTGAGCCCCAGCAGAGAGCCGTGCATGAGCTCTCCCCCCAACTCAATCATTTTACTTCCGGTCCTTTTCCTCCCCTCTGTGCAAGGCTGGGGGTCTCCTAACCCTTTCCCCTTAGGTCACCACAACATGTAAATGCACATTTAACGTTCACCTTAACCCAGTGGTTCTATCAGGACCTCCAGAGCAGGTTGCTGTTATCTAATAGATGGGTCTTGAGACCAGGAGGGACGATAAAAAGGAATTAGCTGAGCTAGGAACAGGCAGCTCTGGGAGGCAAGTTTGGGTTTGCCTCTGCATAATATGCAACAACAAAAAACATCAGTCAAGAAATCCAACCTGTTGCTCAGCAATATTTATAAAGGGTAAACACGGAAAACAAATTAAAGACTTCTTCAGCGTCAGCTGACGCGAGATTGCAGCATTTGATGTTGGAATAGGGAAAGTGGCATGGAATTAACTTGCAAGTGAGCTCCAAAAACTATAGCCAGGCTTAGGAGCGGCCCCGCTTCCAACAATTTCAGAGCCACTGCCAGCCTTCGCAGAGCGGCTCCATAAAGAGCTGCCTAATGTGGACCAAGGGAAAGAGGATGGCGCAATCCTACCACTGTTGGCACCAGTCAGAAGAGCCTGCTACTCCATGTTGGTGGGCCTCTCAAAGATCAGCGGTGAGCCCCCCACCTCAAGCTTTTGGCAGCTGCTGGACATCAGCACTCAGTACTAGGGGTGCGTGCTTCAGGTTTCTGATTTGGGTTTTTAATCCAAATTGGGCCTAATTTGGGTAGATTCGGTATTCCCGAATTGGCCCCAGCATTGCTGAGCTGATTCGGAAATACTAAAGCAAAGCTTTCTGAAATGCTTCATAATGCTTCGGAAAGCTTTGTGTAGAGCAGCAGCAGCGGAAACACTTTTCTCGCTGTCTGCAAGGCAGCAAGAAAAGCGCCGCTTTTTATCTTCGGTGTACTCTGAATCTTTACGGAGCATACCCAAGTGGTTTAAATACCCAAATCCCAAGTCAGCACTGCCCCTACAAGCAATTCTGAATGCCACCTGTAAGGAACAATTTTTTAGAGTCAGAGAACCGAGTGGGTGCAACATGGCAGAGTTTAGGTCTTGTATGGCCAGAAATTCCTATACTCCTGTTTTGACACCGGTCAGGACAGTAGCCAGGGAGAGATGAGGTATTCAGCAGCTGCAAAATATGACAGTGTTTTAGAGAAACATCCCCCACCAATCAGCATTCTGCTATAAAGCAGGAAATTCTCCCAGGAGAAATCCAGGTATCATTTTCCTGGGTGGCATATTCATATGCAAGGCAGGAACCCAGCCAGGTAGCATTCTGCACCACCCGTGATGGTTACCTGCTACTCCGCCAGCCACATGGGCTGACTAGACACCAGGGTGAGCTGAAGAAGGTTTTATAGGCTGATCTGGAAACACCAGAGTTTCCAGAGCGAGTTTAGACATGGCACAAGGAGGTGCCGTTCATGAAGGAACAAGCCCCCAAACCCCAGCGGGCACACAGGACTAGTTTGTACAACGCTCTGGATCTAGGCCAATGGTTTTATTTTTTATCAAATACAAGATGAGAAAGCCATATAGGTAATTAGAGGGAGGAGAGGCAGGCAACAGACGTCGGGTTGACTGCACCAGACGAGCGATAACCTTGAGGTCTTTTGCTCAAAATAGCATTCCTCTTGCCAAGATGGTATTGCCCATTCCCAGCACTCCAGCCAAAGAAAATACCATGTAATCAGAACAGCATACTGTTCACTGTTTGCATGATGATTGTGCTATCAAAATCCATTCTTCTGAAAACCAATTCTATCAGGCTGGCATAGGGTTGCCAGCTCCAAGTTGGGAAATTCCTGGAGATCTGGGTGTGTGTGTGTGAAACCTGGAGAAAGTGGGGTTTGGGGAGGGAAAGGACCTTGGCATGGCATAATTCCATAGAATCCACCCCCCAGAGTAGCCATTTTCTCCAAGTGAACTGATGTCTGTGGCCTGGAGACCATCTCCAGCCACTACCTGGAGGCTGGCAACCCTAGGCTGACAGCCACTGCCAGGGTCGACCTGCCACACCACAAATGGATCATGGTGCTCCCCTCCCATCTATGGAATCAATCTGGGATGTTTGTAGGGCCTCTCGGCAGCAGCCTCCAACCCCTGCCATCAGTCTGCCACTCTGTAGAATGGCAGGGGGGAAATGAGGTGAATGTCGCCATGAATCTGATGGTGCGGTGTCACTTTTGGGAGAAACATGCAAGTGATGTCATTGCATCGACAAAAAATTCTAGGCTTTGCCGGAAACTCTATGGCAAAACCATCACATTTCCTGTGAATCTTAGAGTGTTGCGCCAATGTGATGACATCACTTTTGGGTTCACCAGAAGTGATGTCATGCTATTGGAGCTATGGCATACCCCGTTTCACTGCCCACCCAATTTCCCATCTGGTGCCAACCCAACCCCATTTTTTCGCTAGAGCAAAGACCTTGGCACTTTTAAGCCTCAAAGTCTCCTTGATCTGGTAATCACTGGTTGCAGTTTAGTTACCCTTTCTTCATTTATTTGGTTACATAAATTTACTTTGTTGGACTGCAATTTCTTTTTTTATATGCTTTCCTTTGAGGTCATTGTTCAGTGTGCGCATGCTCCAACCACGCTTTCTGTCTTTCTTGCTTTTCTGGCAAACTGTTGAAGCCGGAAGGGATTTTTTTTTCCAAGGGAGAAACAGACAGGCACAAAGTCAACACAAGAGTTAAGAGCATGTCGGCCTGCTGAGTTCAGTGGGCTTAATTGCGGTTAACTTCATTTAGGACAGCAGCCAAACACAATACATGGGAACACAAAACCCTCTTGAATGTAGCGGGAAAGATCTATGAATTGGAGGCACAATTAATCAGTGCAGACCTTAAGGCAAATAAAACTGGATCCACTAATCAATAAGCCGGGTGTGCTATTAAGGAGGGAGGGAGTGGGAAAGCTCAAAGCCGATTTTGTACCAGTCTTCTAAAGAAGATGAACAGGGAGGTCAGCTGAATACTGAACCCAGCATGACAGAGGGAATCATTGGCTAGGTCAGGAACAGTTCAGAGAATATTTGGTTACCTTCAAGGAATCCAACTTCCTACTCTGCTGTGCCCTGAAAGAATGGGCAGAAGAAATCTGAGCACCAACAATAATCATCCTGGGGAGGGGAAAAAATCAATACAGGAGACATGCAAGTTTCTGGCTGCCCAGGGAAACACACACACATGCCCAGTTCACAAAAAGTGGAGGAATTGGGGCTAAGGTATGCACTCCTTTGCCCCCCAAAAACCCATCAGTGGCTCCAGCACTGCAGAAGAGAGGGACTTCACTCTTTCTTCAATCAAGGTTACTAACGCCTGGCTACCTTAAGCCCCAATAGGAAAAAGAAAGAGATGTGCAATATGCATACCTGTCTTTTTTCATCTACTGTGGTTTAAAGGAGCTGGGAGTGGGTGGGGCTAAACTCTGATCTGGGAAACAGAATGGGGGGCAGAAGAGCTAGCTCCCCCTTTTCCCAACCCTGATCCATATCAAAACCACCCCCAGCTATTTTAAAAGAGAAAATACATCTGTTGTATTTTTTATCCCACTCTTTCTCAAGGGAGGTCAGGGAAGCATACATGGTTTTCCCTCCATGTAATTCTCACAACACCCTTGCAAGGTTTTCTGAAAACAAAACCGAATTATTAAAAAAGGCTTTTTACTCAAATGAGAGAGCTGTCAGAGCTGTATTGTAGGCAGAGGGTCTCAGATGCTTTGCTAATGAGTTAGGGACCGTAGACTTCACCACTATGTTGCCTTACATATTATCTGTTGCTTTAAATATGTACTTCTATGTACTACCGGTGCTTTATGTTTGCTTTATGTTGTCTAATGTCAGTCCTAGAAGGCTTTATGTTCTGTTTCAGTATTTTCTTCTACTTTGTATTGGATTCTTGCTAACGCCATGTCTTTTAAAACTTGTATCTGTTTGCCCTATGGCACTGTTTATGGAAACGTCCTTTACACTGTGTGGAAATGTACTTGATACGGATTGTACTAATCTCATACTGTGTAATCCGCCTTGAGTCTCCGTGAGAAAGGTGGACTATAAATGACACAAATAAATAAAACGTTAGGCTAAGAGAACGAGAGAAAGCAACTGGCCCGAGATGACCCAGGGAGTTTCATGGCAGAGTGGGAATTTGCATCCAGGTCTTCCCATCTGATCAAACTACTGCATTACACAGGCACTCTGTACTTCGCCAGGATTTCCAAATGGAGAACTCCAGAATCATGTATAGCTTGGCCAGCAGGATCCGGGGATTTACAAACCAGCTGTCCTGGGAAGCTGCTAGAAGCAGCTATAAACATATTCGTAGGCATATAAAAATAGGAATGCAAGGGAGTTACTAATAGCAAACAAGGTGCTTCGGTGACATCATACCATTCAAGCACTTAAGCAGAGGGTAGCTCAGTCCCAAAGGGACAGGAAGGCAATAGAAGGAAATCAAAACAGCCTTCTTGAGTAGTACTGTCCAAACTTAGCCCCTCTGCGAGACTTTATATACGTCAATAGCACATGACTGGCTATCCGATATAACCTGACCTCCCAGGTGAAGTGGATAATAGGCTATTCTGTCCATCTTTGGGCTGCAATGACCTTTAGAACCTTCCTCTAAACAGAAGCCTGCTGGAGCCAATAGCTCCAACATCTGGCAATACCACGCCAAATTTGCTTCTTTGCTCAGAAAGCTTGGACCCTCCGACATCTCTTACAATGGATCTAAAAGTTAGACCCTCCTACATCTCTTACAATGGGTAAAAGCTGCTGTGGTGTGGTGCTTAGATTATCAGACTTGGATCCAGGAGATCAGGATTCGGCTCCCTGCTCCATCACTGGGTGCCTTTGTGCGGGACATCACCTTTCGGTCTAACTTTGCAGCGTTTTGGAGCAGCTGACGATTGCGGCTCCGAGCTCCTAGCAGGAAGGCCAGGACAAAAATGCAATAAATGAACCCCAAATTCCAGAGTGGCACGTGCCTTGCAAAGAACCCCACCTATCTGTTTTCGTCCTGCCTTTCGTCCAAGCAGTAGGCACAGTTATCTCACTCATCTTCCCCCTCACAACAGCCCTGGGAGGTAGGTTAGACTGAGAGACAATGACGTGTCCAAGGCCGCCCCACGAGATTCACAGGTGAGTGTTCTACTTCCTTTAGTCCGTTGGACTGAGAAGTACAGACGAAGGAAGCAGACGAGAGTGCACCAGGCTGACTGGTAGGCCTGAAGTCATCCAGTGATCATTATAATCTGGGTTGCCCAGGGTCTGGTCCCACACATTAACCACTACACAACACTGCCCTATTTGCAAAGATCTAATGATCTTTGTTAGGGAGCCATTAAGATTGCTTGGCAGGCTCCGTTCACACAAACCTGAGCTGCTTCTGGCCCTCGAAATGCAAACATAGCCCTGGGAAGCCACTGTGCACCTGCCTTGCTTGCCAAAGTTCCCAAATTTGAGCTCCAGTACCTCCAGTTAAAGAGAATCGGGCAGTAGGAGATGCAAAAATCCTCTGCCTGAGAACCTGGAGAGCAGCTGCCAGTCAGAGTAGACAATACTAACTTGGACAGACCAAGAGCCTGACTCAGTATAGGGCAGCTTCATGTGAAACGTCACTGGTAATAGGAAGCACGCTAATCTCTTTCGTTGGACTAATTTCCCCCCACACTTCAAGCAGGTATACAGGACCCATTTTGGCTATGAATTATTCTGGTCTACGCTCATTAGAATGTAGACACAAAGGGAGCTTGCTGATTGGCTGTCAGTGATGTCATACCTTGGAACAACAGGAAAAGATACAAACTCCCTGCCCCCTCCCTTTCTTTTGTGTGTGTGTGGGTACATATGTAATTTTATATTATTATCTGATTGTGGCTAGACATCTTCACCAGCAGAGCCTTTCAGAACTTACCTATAGGAAGGGACTTGCCTCCCAGCAGCGGCTTTTGTTCCTGTGTTTTACGAGAACTCAAGACTAGAAATATTCACTTGGGAAAGCACTATCTTTCCAGTGCCCTCTCTCATCAGAACAAGAAAGAGATCTGTAATTTTTTTTTGCGGGGGGGAGTCATATATAACCTAGAATAAACCACCAGCAGCCAGAGAACTGTTCTGGGTGCTTTTCTTTAAAAAAAATCTTTGTAAAACTGTGTAAGTTGCAGCTGCACCGGGAGGTGATTTACCACAAAGAAAGAGATCTATTTTTGATCTCTGTGACCTGGAGACTCCCTAGCAGACAGAAGTCAGAAAAGAGCACAGCTGAGAATTGCCTTGATGAGTTTAAGAATTTTAATTTTCTCTGACATCTCGCAACAAATTTTTCAATTAAAATGTTTAAAGCTTGTATGTGTGTGCCTGATATAGATATATCTTCCACATATATGCCTAGTACATTTTTATCCCACCTTTTCTATACAGAACTCAGGACTTGTGCATGCTGTTTTTCCTTCTTCATTTTAACCCTGCAATGGCCCAAGGTCACCCAAGAAGTGTCATGGCATTACAGGAATTCGAGCCCAGCTCCCCAGAGCCTAGTTCAACACTAACCATATTAGGGTTGCCAGGACTGCCTAGACAAATGACAGGAGATTTTGAGAGTGATCCCTGAGGAGGGTGGAATTTGGGGAGGATGTGACATCACTTGCAGGTGATGTGTAAGGGATTTCCCCTAATCTCAGTGGTAAAGACCATAGAGACATGGGGGAGTAGATTCCTCAAGCGTCACTATGGAGGGATCCTTTCTAGCACTGGCTTCCTGAGACTCTTTAATTGGAGGTTGAAACTGAGATCTTCCACCTACACAGTGCTCTGACCTGGATAGCCCAGGTGAGCCTGATCTCATCAGATCTTGAAGCTAAGCAGAGTTGGCCTTGGTCAGTAATTGGTTGGGAGACCTCCAACAAAGACCAGGGTTGCAGATGCAGGCAACGGCAAACCACCTCTGTTAGTCTCTTGCCATGAAAACCCTTCTGGGGCTCACCATAACTCAGCTATGACTTGACGGCAATCTCCACCACACCTACAGAGCAGGTGCCTTGCATCACCGAGCCACACACCCCTCCATCTGCCCTCTCACCCCTGTATATGCAATACAGTGTAACCAAGCTTCTCTGTCACTAATTTGGAATATATGAAGCTGCCATACTGAGTCCAACCATCCAGTTAGATATCTCCTTTAAGCAGGGGTTTAATGACGTCACTTTGGGTCAGCTGGAACAAGGGGGGAAAGTTTTTTAAAGTTTAAATTGCTCCCGGCGAAAATAGTCACATGGCTGGTGGCCCTGCCCCCTGATCTCCAGACAGAGGGGAGTTTAGATTGCCATCCACGCCGCTGAGTGGCACGGAGGGCAATCTAAACTCCCCTCTGTCTGGAGATCGGGGGCGGGGCCACCGGCCATGTGACCATTTTAAAGAGGTGCCAGAACTCTGTTCCACCACGTTCCCACTGAAAAAAAAGCCCTGCCTTTAAGCAATCCATGGGTCAAACATTATAGATATCTTTCTCCAAAGCACATGCCCTGCACTTGCACTGAATGGCTTGGTTTCCTCCCAGCCCCAAAGGATTAAGGATCCCGCTTGTGCGTGAACTTTAAACAAGGTTAAAAGATCAAGAGCTCAGTCAAAGTTTAGGAAAACAATTACCTGGAGCTGTGGCTCCACCTCCTGCTGTGGACCGAGCAATATCTCACAGTTACATTTTTAGCCCCTCAGGCATGAGATGGACAAATCCTATAAGGATTTACTTACTTATTTTTATGGCTTTATGTGTTTGGACAGGAGTTACAGTGCAATCCTAAACAGAGTTACACTCTCCCAAGCCCATTGAGTTCAATGGAATTAAAAGGGAGTAACTCTGCTAAGGACCGTGCTGTAAAGCACTCATTCCAGCCCCACAGGGAAATGTACAATGCAATCCTAAGCAATTACAACCTACCAAGCTCATTGACTTTCATGGGCTTAGAAAGGTATAACTCCACTTACAATTGTGCTGTTAAACTGCCAGCAAAGACTTCTTCCAAACTGGCAACACCAAGCAGTACAATCCTAAGAAGCGTTACTCCAACCTAAGCCCATTGGTCTTACACTGGAGTAAATATTTTTAGTATTGTAGTGCAATTGTGGTAAACGCTGCTGCGATGAACACAGAAAGAATTATCTTCTCGGAAACACCCAGATGAGCCCAGCTAGGCCATTTTTAAGAATGCATGTAACCAAATCATTTATTGACCTAGTCTGTTTTTACCTCACCCTTCCTCCAAGAATCTCAGAGGAGCGACATATCTGATTCTACCTGGTTTGCCGTAACCGTGTTGTGTTTCTAGCTCTCTCAAGTCATGACCTGCCATCTTGGAGAAATCTTTCACGCCCTTGTCCAAAGAGTTGCTTACCAGAAGAATTACACGCACTTCATTCAGAGGTGTATATCAGACAAAGGAGAAAGGCAGGAGCAGCCCCTGTCTGCATGATTGGATTTGAGTCGGTATTACGGCCAGCTAGCTCAGCCACAGAAAGGTGAAGGCTTAGCACCAAGGGGCAAGAGGGAAAGTTATGCAGCATCCACATCAAACAAATGAGGATCGTCACAAGCCCTATAATGCTTGGCTGTCTAACATTTCATCCTTCCCAATTCTACCCCTCCCCACCTTAGCTTGAACCAGCAGTGGACAATTGCATCTGCGGTACCGGCTCTGCTTTTCTTTGGTCTCCAAGAAGCCTCTACAACGAGAGAATCTGGATCTTAAGCAAACCCAGAGAGTCTGAGCGTCTCCGGTCAATGATATGACAGCCTCAGTTGTCCTAACAGGGCACAAAGCACACTCAGAGATTGTTAGGAACATGGAAGCAAGAGAATTCAAGAATGTGCCCTGGAAGAAAGGCTAAAGGTTGCCAAGAGCTGCCATTCCTGGGACTGCCACTCATGAATTCTGACACAGGAGAGTGTGTGTCTATTCCGATCGATTGCCTGGCAACCCTGGTTTCGTTGGAGGTCTCCCATCTGATTACTAACCAAGGCTGACCCTGCTTAGCTTCTGAGATCTGGCGAGATCAAGCTCACCTGGGCTATCCAGGTCAAGGCAGAAACCTACCTACCCAAACACTGTGGTTATCCACTGAGACCTCCACTTCAGGTACCCTTGCCTTCTGAGGTTGGAAAGGGGGTAACCAGAAAGGGGGACTTCACAGTCACTGTGCCAAAATTATGGAATTCCCTCCCCAGAGAGATTCATTTGTCCCCTTCTACCACTGTCTTCCCCCAGCAGGTAAAGACTTCTTTTGTTCCAACATTTGATTTATATACCGCCATGCGGGACAGCTTAACGCCCACTCAGAGCAGTGTACAGTGTGTTATTATTATCCTCACAACAATCACCTTGTGAGGTGGGTGGGGCTGAGAGAGCTCTGAAAGAGCTGTGACTGACCCAAGGTCACCCAAATGGCTTCAAGCAGAGGAGTGGGGAATCAAATCCGGCTTTCCAGATGAGAGTCCTGCCGCCCATAACCACTACACCACTACACCAAGTGTGCCTGGGTTATACCACGTCAGACTGTAGGCGAGGGCTTGCATGATGCTCAATTTAAAAAAATCCCTGCACACAGACATTTAGGAATTGAAGAGTTAGGGTTGTAGTCTAGCTTTCCCCTGAAAATTGGGTTGCTGGCACAACAGACACGAAACAAAACCTTACGCTTTGTTCTAGTTAACATGCTCTTGGCAGAAACGAGAAGTGAACAGAGGGGCTGCAGCAGAGCTGGGGAGACTATTTCTGGATTGATTTGTAGGGCTCTCTCTTCACTCCTGGTGCAACCCCACGTGTTTCCCTTTGGCTTTCCAAAGGCTGTTTACGGAGTCAGATGCGCGAGCAACAGACAGCCGAATCTGGCTTCTCCTATGTACTTGCCACTTTGCTTGAGAGGCAAGTTGTCCTACCCATTAGATCCTTAATTAATTTGTTTTTGATGTGTCAATCATCTTCCCCTCCTCACTCGAGGGCATTATTGGATTATAATACATAGTAGGCTGCTCTGAGGGTGATATGAATCAATTCCCCAAGAGTGGGATGGGGTTTAATTAATCATGGCTGTCAAACCAGCACATTGATCCCCTCCTGCGTTTCGAGGGGGTTGCATTGGGTGGAGGTGAGAGACGGAGAGGCAAGCGGAGGGAGACCGGATTGTTCAGCCGTGTGCCAGAGCGATATTTTGAAAATCCAGTTGATGCTGGGAAACATGGACGGACGGAAGGAAGCCAGACATGAATGGGAGCTAAACGGACCCTCTCTGTGTGTTGTGTGAGATTTCTTTTGTCTGCCTAGCCAATTGCCAAGCAACTGAGCCGCAAAGGAAAGCAACTGACCATAATCCTGGGATTTTCACCAGAGATGCTTGTCTTGCTCTGTGCATTAATAGGTTTCAGAACCACGGCCCTACATTTCAGGGTTGCCAGAGGGAGAATCTGGTTACGATGGTAAAGCCGAAACAAGCCCAAGCCTTCCTTGATTTTTTTTCCTGTTTAATAAATGTGTGCCGGAAGACAGCCAAAGGACATCGGAGCACTCAGGACAAGGGAAGGTGTCCTTGTGTTCAACTCGGCCGCTTGCTGTCTTTCATCAGCTCTCCCCTTTCCGTACCCCCCTCCCCTGCAAGGGTAGCCTGGCAGGAATCCAACAGGAAAAAGGGAGAGAGGGGGGAAGAAGTCTGCCATTTGAAATGGTGGGGGTGGAGAGGGGCTTGGCAACCATACCCCGTTCTCACAGCAGGGGAAAAAAGAAGATGCCCACCCCAGCAGCGAGGGCACGGAAGAGGCAGGCCTTTCACTAGCAATCTCCCCAGACAAGGCAGCTAGTCCACCGCTTCCTGCCCACGGGGCTCCCCCTAATCTCTAGAGGCAGGCCCGCTGTTAGAGGCACACTCATCATTGGCACAGCAGGCGCAACGAGATGGGCGTGGGAGGCGGTGGGAGCGATCTAGCAGGGGGTTAATAGAAGGCCCGGTGCCAATTTGGAAAAAAAAAAAGAGGAGAGTTGCCATAAGCTGTGTTTACCCCAACCCGTAGAAATGAAATACTGCACCGTATGGGCTTACGCAGGTTTCATCCAGAGAAAGGGAAAGAGATGAGGCAATGGAAAGGGGGAGAGGAGGAGGGGGGGGAGCTATGGCAAGCAAGACGATTCCCTCCAAGCAGGGCTTTTAACAGCACAGTCTACCAAGTGGAGATTATGCCCAGAAGTGTTTTTAGGGTTGCCAGATCTCCCAGAATAACAACTGGTCTCCAGACAACAGAGATCAGTTCCCCTGGAGAAAATGACACCTTTGGAGGGTGGGGGTCTATGGCATTGTACCCTGCTGAGGTCCCTCCCCTCCCCAGCTTCTGCCCCCAGATGCCAAGGAATTTCCCAGCCTCGAGTTGGCAACCCTAAAAGTTGCACGGCAAGGCACCACTTTTTTTTGTTTGGTTTTGTTTTTTTAAACAGTGGCTTCTAAGCCCCCATTTTGTGTAGTTCTACTGGGGGCAGAAGGGCTTTGTATCCCTCTACTACAAAGCGTAACCTGCCCAGATGGGGTTTCCTGAACAGCTAGCTACTTCTCCCTGCAGGTTCCTCTTGTAACATTGATTTTAAAACTCTAAGGAGTATCACACATACACATGGCATCGAAAATAATTCATGCATTTTGATTATGTATTAATAATGACAGCATTTATCTGGCATTTTCATGGATTGGATGCATTTCTCATATTATACTTAATGTTACTATACTACACATTATTATGCATTACTTCGTGTTACTTTACTATACTCTTACTACACTTCATGTTGGTATGGCACCTTTCAGCATTCAGAGTGCTCGGCACACATCATCTCAGCAATTTCTACAACAGCCATATAAAGTAGGCTAGTACTATTCCCTGCATATTACAGAAAACCAGCGTGGCAGACAGCTACAGTGGTGTAGTGGTTAGAGCAGATCCCCTCTTTGCTGGGACTGGGTGGCATTGGCCCAGTCACTGTTTTGGTCTGATCTACCGCACAAGGTTGTTGTGGTGATAAACTTGGTCTGGGACAGGGAAAGAGCCATGTATTCTGCTTTGAGCACCTTGGAGGACAAGGTGGGATAAAAACATGCTGGACAGAGAGATGGCATCCTATTTCCAATGATGCTAGGCAGAAGAGAAGCACATTAACAGGTACCTTTTTATACAAGGTTATAATGACCTCTTCCTTTCACCAATGTAACACTCCATTGCATTCACCAGGTATAGCCCTCTGATGAACAAGGAGTCCATTTATTTCTTCAAGTACTCCCCGCCACCTTCTACTGCCTGGAGGAGACCTTTTTTTCCTAAACCTGTATTATTATTATTTCCCTCCGACCAAGCTTTGGAATCACTGAACTTCACGGCAAATCTTTCACTCCTATTTTCTGCCTATTACTGCCTGGTTTATGCTGCATATTGTCCCTAATCCATAAAATATGTGCGACGGCAATAAATCTGGTAGAAAAACGGTAGGGCTTGCCCGGCCATGAAAAAAGAAAAGGAGCAAAACAAATGGAAAGGACAGAGCGCCCTCTAGTGCAGGCCCGGCATTCTGGTAGGAATCACATCTGGTCCAGAAGAGATGCAGTCTTCCAAGATGGAATTTGGGAAATGCTTTCTCTCATTTCCTCCCTCCCTGGCCCCAAGCGCTGAAATGTACATGCTACTCTGCACACACATTTTTAGCGTGGTGGTATTTAAACTGTATTGCCAGGTACTTTTGAGTTTTACAAGAGTGCTAGACAAGCTATCCAAAAGACAGTTTGTATGCTGTTACTCGCTGTTCCCTGGAATGACTCAAAAGAAAACAGGGCTGCACCTACCTATAACTATTGTTCATTGAGTGTTCTGTGCAGACATACATGGGAACAATAAACATTCTCGGGCCAGTGATCCCCCATATGGCACCAGGGTGTCCACTGATATATTTCCTGGTGCCCGGATGCTTCTTCCCCAAAGCAAAGAGCCAAACCTGGCTTTCCTCCCCTTCGCCGGAGCAGGAGGTGCTCCAGATGACCCCAGAAGGCATCACCATTTAAGACCTCGCTTTTGTAATTGCCCCGTGGCAGCCATTTTGTGTCTGGTTCTGTCTCCCATTGCAGCCATTTTTTGCTCAAAGGTTGGGGGGGTTGGCGGATGTGGGGAAATTCTAGCTTTGGGTGACTTTTAGTGCATCACCCCCAATGTCGTAATGTTACTTGGGGGGGTGGGGGAGTTGGCAGAAGTGACGTCGTGCACCAACACAACACCAGTGCTCTTGTCCCCATCCCCAAATCCTTCTGGTGGGTTGCCAGCGGCAACCATTTTGGGAAGGCAACCACTGCCCTTTCTCAACTTTCCAAAAGGGTCCACAGGCTTGTCAAAGCTGAGGGTCTCTGTTTTAAGGTATATCCAGAGCTGGTATTGGTGGCTTGCATCATAGGGTACCTGCCAAGATCCACACCCAGTAAGGGGTCAATGCCAACTCCTGGGAGCCACTGGCCCTGCTGCTTTTAGCAGTAACTGCCTGTTTGACCGCTCTGTTCAAGTAAGTAGTGGCAGAAGCAAGAAAGAACAGCGATCATAATCCTAACGTTAAATAAACCCAATCCATGACACAGAGTAACCAGATCTTAACCCAAACATATGAAATACTCTAACCTGGATCCTGGTCTAATCACTACACTGTGCTGGCTCTCTGCTTTCTTCATGCAAAGAACAAGCCGGGAAAGACTTCTAAATCTAGCACAGTTAGCAGTGCTAACCCAAAGCAGAGTTACGCTCTTCTAAATTCATGGAACCCGGTGATCATAGAAGGGTGGGAGTTGGTTAGGACTGCTCTTGTAGACGTTGTGGCTTGTTTCTTGCCTATGGATCAAGATTTTACATCTTGGTTTCTGGTTTGTGGGCAAGACACAAATCAGAATTGGTTAGTATACCCCATTTCAGACATCCCTAACTGTTGGGCAGTTCCTTGGACCAAGAAATCTGCAACATCAGCTCTGCATTATGAACAAACGGGATTGTGTTTGTGTGTGTGTGTCATCTATATACAACCCATCTCTCTCTCTCTCTCTCTCTCTCTCTCTCTCTCTCTCTCTCTCTCTGCATCATCTAATTATGTCTGTAGTGCATATCAGGAAGCGGCGCGGCAATGCTTTAAACTTACAGGCTCACCTCAAATTTCTGTTCTGGCTTCTGACGGCACAAGTGTTAAGTTACTTAATAAACTAATCTAAAACAAGACACACACCTTGTTCTATATGATCCCAATTTGAGCGGCTGCGAGGCTGACATGCGTTTTGAGATTGTCAAAACTTGAAAGGGTTCTGTCATTAACACGGGGCTGTATAATTAGGAAGCTCAGCAGGAAGTAAAGGGGGTTTTCTCTGTAGCTGACAGTCCATTTGTAGAAGTCGTCTTATGTATCCTGTCAGGTGACACCGGTGAAAATGAATTTTGCGTTTCAAACGGCACATTTCTGTGTAGCTGGTATTATTTGCACAGTAGAAGGCCAGGGAGAGAATACCAGGGGGTACTCTATCCAGTACAGGGAAATACCGGCAGAACTTTGTGTCCTATGGAGCAGATGTGTTTGTGTATGCCGCACTAGTAATCTCGATTCCCTCTTTCAAATTCATATTCCGCAGGACTTAAAAGCCCAAGATGAATTTGAATGAAAATAATTTCTCAAGACACTTCTTCACCTACATTAATTTGTTACAAACCTATAGAGTAGATCAGCGTTATTAACCCCATACTGTGGATACAGGATAGAGGGTGATGGAGCTGAGAGCAATTTACAGTGCCATCTTAAGCAGGTCTACTCAGAATTCTACCCGGGTCTATTCTATAGGACTTACTTCCACGAAACTCCCCTCTGTCTGGAGATCAGGGGGCAGGGCCACTGGCCATGTGACCATTTTCAAGAGGTGCCGGAACGCCGTTCCTCTACATTCCCGCTGAAAAAAAGCCCTGCTTCTCAGCGAGGCCCAAGAGTCTGCAGGAATGTTGTGTTCCATCACTCCTCCTGGTGCATTACCCCTTTAGGATATGTCACACCCATTGGTGGGAGCAAATCCAGTCATTTCATGCCCTGCAAAACTTACCATGAACTCACTATTTCTATTTCTATTTTCTTAATCCTATCCCTGAAATTGAAATTGTTGAAAGAAATTGTATTGAAATCGTTCAAGATTTTCTATTCCTTGGCTCAATCGCCAACCAAAACGGAGACAGCGATGAAGAAATCAGAAGAAGATTGAGACTTGGAAGAGCAGCAGTGAGGGACCTAGAGAAGACCTTTAAAGATAAAGATGTCACTCTGGGAACCAAGATCAAGATAATCCAAACTATGGTATTCCCTATTACTATGTTTGGATGTGAAAGCTGGACAGTGAAGAAAGCTGACAGGAAGAAAATTGATTCGTTTGAAATGTGGTGCTTGAGGAGAGTTTTGCGGATACCATGGATGGCCCAAAAGACAAACAAGTGGGTCCTAGATCAAATCACACCTGACTCCTCCCTAGAAGCTAAAATGACAAGACTAAGGCTATCGTACTTTGGTCACATCATGAGAAGACAAGATTCTCTGGAAAAATCAATAATGCTAGGAAAAGTGGAAGGCAGTAGGAAAAGAGGAAGACCTAAAACGAGATGGCTGGACTCCATAAAAGAAGCCAACTCCTCATAGGACATTTTGGAGGTCTTTCCTTCATAGGGTCGCCATAGGTCGGAGGCAACTTGACAGCACATAACACACACACACATCCCTGACTCCCTTGTCCCCTCTGCTTCCCGTACAACACACAATTCTAGGAAGAAAGCTGTGCCATCGAAACAAATGCCATTAATTTGTGTATCTTGGAAACTCTCCAGAAAAACGACGGGAGGAAGGCAGGGTCTGAAGGCGATGGCTGCCACTTCAGTCCTCTGGGGTCGTTGGCGGCAACGTCTCCTTCTGCTATCTTTAGTGCAGAAAAATTACAAAGACGGCTGTGGCTTCTGGCCTGCGGAACCACGTTCTTTCATTAGCAGCAGATTACATAGTAATTAAAAAAACTGCCCCAAACTGGGATCTCAACTAATAACCTGCATGCAATCTGCCTGTAATTCAGCCTTCTGATAAAGCCCTGCCAATAAAGGATTCCCTGAACTGTGACAATGATATTGCTTGTTGCTCTCTTAAGAGGCATCTCGAATTATGACATCGAGTGTCAAGGAAATGGGCTCCACCCCAGGTTGTGATTGTGATCTTACTCAGGGCTGCCGACTTTCTGCAGTGTCCTTATTACACACATAGCAGCAGGGCTTTTTTTTCAGTGGGAACGCGGTGGAATGGAGTTCCGGCACCTCTTAAAAATGGTCACATGGCCAGAGGCTCCGCCCCCTGACAGTGCAATCCTAAGCAAAGTTATGCCCTTCTGAGCCCATCAGTGGATTTAGAAAAGTACAATTCTGCTTTAGGATGGCACTGCAAGCCCATTCACTTCCATAGCCTTGCAAGTCAGTAACTCCTTTGGAGTGTACCGTTGTGAATGATCTCCTCTGCCAGGAAAGTTGAGAGCAGAAATTGAATGCATTGGCTTTATCCTCTTTCAGACATTTGGAGTTACCCCAAACTTACATTGTTATCCCAACTTCCCTGCAAGAAGCTCAGGAGAGCCTGCCTGGTCGCCTCATCTTGCATTTTATCCTCATAACAACCCTGTGAGGTAGGTTAAACTGAGAGAGACAGCAGCTAGCCCCAGGTCACCTAGTAAGCATCATGGCTGAACCAGTTTCTCCCAAGTCCTAGCCAAACACTCTAACCACTGTACCAGGGGCCAGTTTCCCAAACTGTGACCGCTTTGGAACCAGAGCAGACGGGGAAGTGAAAACAGCCTTGGAGTGGGTCAGGTTGAATGGTACAGCCACTTGGTTCAGGGGGGAATACAACGGGCATTAGTTCACCCACTGCATCATCCCGCAAACTAGCAGGAGCAGTGCAGGAGAGAAGTGAGTTGGTAAGCCAATACAAACTGCCATGGCTCTGGCTCAGGCAGAGTCGCTGAGGCTTGGCTCTACTTGCTCCAGGTTCCCAGTGGCCCACCAGGGAATTTCCCTGTAAGTGAAATGGCCAGTCCGTCTCTTCTTTGGAAGGTTTCAGAGCCACGGAAACACACTCTCCTTCAACAGAGTGGCTTTGGCTCAGAGTCTGTCTGGATAAGATGCCTGGGCGTGTGTTCGTCAAGTGTCAGGAGATGCAACGTTAGCCAAGAAGCGTAGTTTTGAAAGACAGCGCCAGCAGAGATCACTCCGGAGAGGACAGATTCTCTCTCAGCCCTCCGCCACCTCTGGCATCTCCCCTTCTGCAGCCTTTGCCCTACCAAGGCTCAGTTAATGCAAAGTTTTAAGCAGCAAGGGCGGTACGGTAAAAGCTCCAGAAGGGAAGACAGTCTGGCACACCAGAGGTGGAAGGCTGTGAGAGAATCTGTCCACTCCAGAGCAATCTCCGCCGGCTCTGTCATTCAAAACTACCTTTCCTGGCTAACATTGCATCTCCCGACACATGAAGATCATGTGCCTTCTGTGTCTTTGATACATGAAGAACACGTGTCAAAAGTATTGCACAGGTAGAAGGTTCAGCCCGTAACATCTCCCTTTAATAAACCTCAGCTAACCCTTGCTTGGAAAGACCTTTTTCTCTGGAGATCTATTGCCAGTCTAAGTGGATAATGGATGAATTGACTCAGAATTGTCTCCGACTGAAGGGCAGCCTCAGAGGAGGAGGGTATTTTGACTACGTGCAACAAGCTAGAAACAAACCCACAGTTCTGGAGGTGGGCAAGGAAATCCTGATTACCTGTCTATTTGAGACAGAAGCTGCCATCTGCACTAACCATATAGACTGCGCAGATTTCTTCTTTAGCAACTCCACTCTGCATCTCAGTTCGGCAGGCAGTTCAGTGAGATTTACTGCGGATGATACTAAAGATGCTGGCGAGCTTTATTAAGGGCTTCTCCGAGGCAGTTTTCCTTCCCTGGAGTTATATCTTGTTGATTTCAGAAGCTGCAAAGGGAAGGGATGGTTAGAGGAAAACAGATAAAAACACAGAGGTTTTTTAATATATATATAGCACAACTTTTCTTCTCTTTTCTTTACAACCGAGAGAACAAATACGTGAATTCAAGTGTGGAGAAGAAAGCAAAAAGCTGGCCTTTAAAAGACGATTCTTAAAGAAAATGGAGGCCAAGATGATTGGATTAAACCTTTTGAGTGTTTTCCTACAAGCACGAGGAACAAGAATGGGCTTTTAAAAATGTGTTTTTGATCAAAGCTTTAGGCATTGGAGGACCCCTCCCAGCAAATAACAAGAATCTGTAACTATAATGGCGGCTTCTGCGGACTCAGTGTTAGAGAACATATTTTGCAACCAGAAGATTCCTGATTCAGGCCAACAGGAAGGGTATAGCATTGGAATTCACATTACTCTTCCTGATACCCTGGAGAGTTAACGCCAGAGACAGCAGTGTGTGTTACTTACAAGATCCCATTGAATTCAATGGGGGGGCAATCTTGAGCATGCTTTGTGTGGCCTGAAACCCCCAATAAACTCCATGGGTAAATGTGGTTTGAGTAAATGTGCTGAGGACGATGCTGTCTGTGCTAATGATTTTTAGCAGAAAAGTTTGGCAGTGCAATTCTATGGAGAAATCTATTTATTGGTTTCAGTGGACTATTGGAATAACTGTGTAGGACTTATGCCACTTTCCTGGCTTTCTACAAGCTATGAATTAACTATGAATTATTCAAGAGGGCTTTTTGCTCAGATAGAGCTGCACTGTAAGGAAGTGGCCTCCAAGAGATGCATCAGTAAAGGGCTAGGGACTACAGACTTTACTGCTATGTACTGTGTGTTGGTGTATATATGATCCTACCGGGTTGTGTCTATTTTATGTCAGTCTTAGCATTGCATATGCTCTGTTTCAGCATTTCTTCAACTCTGTATTGGATTTCTGGTGGGTTTATATTTTTTTCAAATTTGCATTATTACATTGTTTATTCGAACGTCTTTGAAACTGACTGTACTGGCTCACACTGCATACTCCACCTTGAGCCTCAATGACAAACGCAAACTATAATGTAAATAAAATATAAATAAATACGAAAAAGAATCCTATTCCGATTGCGATGAACGGTATCAAAGTGGATACACAGACTGTGCTTTGTGCCATTCAAGGTTAGGGTGGCCATTCCAACTAGCTAGAAACGAACCAACAAAAAATGTAGCGGCAAAAGTTGCAGTAGGGGCTTACTCCCGAGTAAGCATGCAAAGGCTTTGTCTTTTGTTTTAGAAACTAAAGCACTAATGATGAGAGAAGGCAACAGGCGGTTTCTTTGTCTTTTTTCTTCCACCTGCCACTTTTCTCAATTCAGTACCATTAAACCCATGCAGGCTGCAGTCAACCCCACTGGTCCTCTTCATGGTACATTCCAGCCTGCCTTCCCCCCCCCCTTCCCTCTCCGAATGGTTTATTCCAAGTCCCTTTTCTTTCTTATTCTCGGTACATTTCAACTGTACCACTTTTTAAGGGGAGGGTCTCTCTATTTCTCACTCTTCCTCCCTTCCTTTTCTTACACTTGGTACATTCCCGTCGAGTTGGCGGCTGGGCAGCGCCACAACCAGGCGACTTCTCTTAGCGCACGCACGTCCCAATTCTGGAAAGCTCGCTGCGCGCTAATTAAGGCGGCTGCCCCCCTCAGGAAGCCCGGAACTACGCAAGAGTGAGCCGCGCCGTTTCCGCAGTTGTCGGCGCTATTCTGCAACCCGTTTTACGCCAGCGTGGGTTAAGACGTTCGGCAGAGCGCCCGGCATTACGGAAGCTACGTAAAGGAAGGCCTCCTTTCTGCCACCCTCAGAGCCGGCCTTTTCCGCCCGCGTCTCCTAGGCTAGGGCCGGTTTCCAGCGGCGGCGGCGGCGGCGGCGGCGGGAGGAAGGCCCTAGTCGGTTGGCCCCGGCGGAGCCTTCTCGGGGAGGGCGGGAGGGGACGAAACCACTAGGCCTCTCCCTCAGCTGAGGTAAAATTAACCCCTTCTGGCCTGCACCCAACCCCAAGGCAAGCTATTAAAATGAGGCTTCCTTAACCAGAGGCGGATCTCCTTTCCTCTCCCGCCTTCTCCCTTGTCCTCTTCTCCTCACGCTTCCCTTTGCCTTCCTTGCCCTTGAACCGTGTTTACTCGGAAGTAAGCCCCTCTGTGGTCAATGGCGTTTACTCACAAGTAAGGGCGCATCAGATTTCCCTCTCCCTTCTGGCTGTCTTTGAAAATTCCCCTTAAAAATAGTGTGTGTTGGGGGTGGGGTTCCTGTCCTCTCAGGAAAATCCCTGGAGAAAAAAATAATTGGGAGGGCTTTTTAGTGATCTTTGGGGAGTTTGGGAAAAAATAATAATAGTAATAATAATAATTGAGGGGCTTCCTACCTGAGGTGAAAAGATGCCAGTACAGAAGAGGGGCAAGAGATTGACCCAAGTGGCCCTTCTTAGTTTTGAGCCTCTTGCAAGACAGAGTACCTGTAAGAAATTCCTTTCCCGTGGGTCTTTAGAGAATTTTTATTCCAATTTTCTTAATTTTACCAGTGATGTTCTGCAGGTTCTCTGAAAAATAGCTTATGGGGTCCCCCGTGGAGATGATCTGAAAAATAATTTGGAGGGTCCCCAATGATTTTTTGGGGTCTAGAACCCTGAGAAATTGGAGCCTCCCTCCAAACCCAGGATTTCTTTAACCTCCCCGTCTTTGGCCAGAGGCCCTTTAGACCTTCTAGATCTTACACATCCTTAGTCCAGGCTTCAGGGCAGCAGCCATGTGGCACAAGTCGGTGTGTGTGGCCTTGCTGGCTTTGGCAACGGGCTACGTCTTCTTGCTGGATCCTGATCTGCCAGACTCAGTGCGGGAGTACATCTCGTCCTCCTTCCTGTACCAGCTGCGGGGGGACCTCGCATCCCCAGAGAGAAGAATGGCGGCTGCTTGGAACTCACTTATCATCCAGCCCGCCAAGCAGTGGAACAAAGTTGCTGTTGGGTGAGTGAACCTGCAACTTACATTTTGTAGATTACCCTGGAAATTGACTGTTAGCTAATATGCAACTGACCTTGTGGAGCAGTGGCGTTTGATTTCTCTGTTTTAGGCGAAGTCCTTTTCATGCCCACCTCTGCACCAAGGAGCCCTAGCATGTTAGCTGTCAATGCCCTCCACTCCCAGTGTACCTGTGGTTGCTAACCAAGTCTGTGCTGTAGAACAGTAGTCCTCAACCAGCATTCAGCCAGTGAAACACAGAAGTATTTTAAGTGGGACTCTGGGGTTTTTTAACAGTTACTAAGAATTTGCTTTCTGATAATCTCCCATGTTCATCTGCAGCTGTGGCATGCAATCTTCTGCCAACCTTATCTGCCATTGATTGTCCTTCTGTAACTGTTTGGCATCCTAGTGTAATATTCTGATCTGGATGGTGCAGGTAGCTCAATCTTGTCAGATTTCATAAGCTAAGCAGGGCTTGCCCTGGTCAGCATTTGGATGGGAGACCACCAAGGAAGGCCAGGGTTGCTATGCAGAAGCAGGCCATGGCAAACCATCTCGGAACATTTCTTGCCCTGAAAACCCTACAAGTTAGCTGCAACTTGATGCCCCCCCCACCTCCATATAATATCAAAAAGACTGTAAACATCGAAATATCTTTCTTGAAAAAGGTGGGCTTTCTGATTCTATCATGGAATCCAGGTTCGTTGGCATAGTGATAGGTGGGCCGTAAGATACCAAAGCTTGAGACCCCCTACTCTAGAACATGTCCAACATTCCCTGTGGCTACACGTTGCAGGGGGCGGTCAAGTTGCGATGGGTACATCTTTGGGGGAAATTTGTCCACTTCTACTGATCTTCTCATTGAGGAACTGCAGACTTCCCTGGGATGTAGCTTGAAAACCCAGTACTTCAGAGAGAGTTCCTGTCTTCCTAGTTGAATGGTGTTGGGGTTGGTAGAACTTTTAAGGATCTTAAAAATCACTTCCAAGAACCCCTGGGTTGTTCTGTCACTTGACTCAGGTGTAGAAATTTTCTCCAGCACAAAGGAGCTGAGCCAAGTAGTCAGATATAACCACGTACCTTGTGAGTGTAGACGTGGGGCCTGGCTTCTAGCATGGTTGACCATGGAAGGCGAAGGAAGACCAACAATGTACTCTTCCTTGATTCATCCAGCAGTGCAGTTTCCGTTCCTTTCAAAATAACCAGAGATACCATCAGGTTGTTTTCATAAATTAAACAGAATATTTTTGGTTTATGATATCGCTGCACTCTAAAAAGCAGAGCAGGACCATGTGAAGACCAAGTATAGGGTTGCCAACAAGCAAAAAATGTTGTGTTCTTTAGTAGAGGCTTCAGGTGTTGTTATTCATCTCTATGCAATGAAAAGCTTCCAACTACCCATTAAGCTAAGATTCGGGGGAAAGGGCTTTTTTCTAGAAATGTGTTGGCAATCCTAAGTAGTATTCTGACCTGACTTCAAATTATATTTAAAAATGCAAACAGGAAAGTCAAAAAAACCAATTCTCAGAATTGCTTATGTTAAAAATCTTTCTAGGTCAGAGGGTGTGTGTAATATTCTTATAACTAGGATGATCCAGCATTTCTTGTATTTGACCCGTATGAGTTGGCTATCACCTGTTTCAACTTGTTTCTTCTTCTACTGGAGCTGATAGAATATGGAAGAAGAGAACAGCGGGTTGAGTGGAGTCAAGACAGTTCTGTCTATTGTTTGTGCATACTGAATGCCTATAGGTGTGGAAAAGCTCCCAAGCTTTCAAAATACATAAAATATAAAAAAAACCTTTAATAGATCAATGCAGTATGTCGTTGTAACATAATTCCTTGCCATTTTCCATCAGATTTTATGTTGTATGTATACCAACCAAGTGATCATAAGAAAAAGCCTTTGCTGCATTCTTTCCTTGTCGAAGCCTATCTTGGAGTTCAGCCAGCTTGAACCTTGTTTTTGCTCTCTCGTCTGCAGAGTCAATGCTTGTGTAGATGTGGTCCTTTCGGGTGTGAAGTTGTTGCAGGCCCTTGGTCTAGATTCCGGAAAGGGACAAGACCACTCAGTCTTGCAGTCCATGACAGATTTGAAGGAAGCCTTTGCTCATTTCATGGGAAAGGGTGCTGCTGCGGAGCGGTTCTTCAGTGATGTGAAGTCTTTCCACCATATTGCACAGACTGCTTCCGAGTATCCTGGGGCACAGGTATGTTACCCAGTTTGGGGTAGGTCACTCTTATTTCTGAAATGAGTAACATACTGACTGTATTGACGATTCTCTTCACAATACAGATCTCAGTGATGAAACAAAGCAATTGCTTTTCCAGTTGATTATTTAGCATCCTAATAGTTTTGTTGTTCACACTGCCCTCTATAAAACTATTAAAAATATAGTGCAACTGTGTGGGTCTTTGTCTTTGGTGGTACAGCTTCCCCCTTATTGTATATATCTCCAGAAGGGAGTAGCTGTATTAGGCTATATCAGCAAAAACATGCACATGTCTTGCTGTGGCATATGATCAAAGGACACCCTTTCGGTTGCCTTGTCTCCAGAGGGGTTGGCATAGGGCTTCATGCCCTTGCACCTGTCATAAGGACAAATGAAAAACTAAATGGTGACTTCTTTGGTTATTTGAAGGCTAGGTCTCTTTGTATAGGTTTAAACTCTCTACATTTAGTCTCCCAGGACAAGAGAAGATTCTGCATTCAGATAACTGTGAGGTCTGCCATTCAGTCATTCATTTGTCCTTGCCACGAGGAGATTAGGGGGTGGAATACCCAAAGGCTGATCCTTCCCAGGGATTGTCTGGGATCTAAACTTTACCTCCTCCATTGCCGTTCATATATCCAATGACGCAGTTTGATGAAGTGGGCCATTGTTCTACAAAAGTGTTATGCCACACAAACCAGTTTTTATATCCTCAATATAAACTTCTCGATTATGTTCCATTTCAATTTGTTTAATATCTGCTGTGGCATCTTCTGTAAAAAATCATTTAATTCACTACACTGCTGAAGAGATGGCTCTGGAGTCAGCTAGACAGGACTGTCCTTGTAATGCAGGTGTGGTGGTACGTAAAGTAACAGGCAGAAGCAGGGAAGGGCTTGAAGAATAAAAGCCAGGAAGACCTTTTCAAACATTGCAGGAAGAACACAGGTCTCCCAAGATCACTAGGAGTGAATGTTTCTGCTATGGGCAGATAACAAGGGGAATTTGTCAGTCATCTCTGTGAATCAAAAAGCTCTAAATCCTCTGATCTGGCTCCTGGCTTCTTTTATCATGCTTGTCTGCTCCTTGCTTTTTCATCTCAATTCTTCCTTAATTTTTGTACCTTAATTTTTTGAATTTGATCAATGTTTCTTTGATTTATAATGCTGTATGCTCTTTTAAACCTTACCTTTGGGAGCTGAGCTTTGAGAACTATGGCTTAATTTTGGATTTACTCTCGTTGTAAAGAGCTCATTCAATTTGCCCTTAAATTGGGGGAATTCATTAGTGGACTGAAAGAAAGAGAATGATGTCCTTTGAGGGGGTAACTTTTGCTATTAATGGGATGTAGAAGGTTTGTTTACCAAGGCCTTTTTCTGAGAGAGGAAAGGATTGTGTAGTGGAGTCTCTAAGCTGATAGCCAAGGTGGGGTAGAGTTGCTGTGCTCAGGTTTGGCACACAGGTTGTCAAAATCGGAGGGATGTAGTTTTATTCCACAATAACCATGATTATGTCCTTGAATTGTGTGAATAACCTGTACCAAGGGTCTTTGTTCTGTACAGATACATTGAAATTCCATCTACACACTTTTTAACACAATCCTATCCTTTCTCCAAGGAGCTCAGCGTAATTAATGTAAATAGTTCTCTACTCCATTCTGTCCTTGCAACAACCTCATGAAGTGTGGTCTGAGAAGTAGCGACTGGCCCAAAGTCATTCAGTGACCTTCATGGCTGAGTGAGGATTCGGACAAGGGTCTCCCCTGCCCTGCTCTGACACCCTAAGCACTACACCATCCTGAACATGTGCTGAAACTGTTTTACAGCTATACGTGGGAGGAAATGCTGCTCTTATTGGACAGAAAATCGCGGTGAACCCAGACCTGAAGGTAAGAGCTTCCCATACCAGACTCCACTGGTTTGCTAATTACTGGGCCCCGTGTCTCATCCTTGTAGCCGTGGAGAAGCAACCTCACTGGACTGGTAGGAGATGCTGTCAGCCACTGTTGACTTTTTGGTTTGTAGGTTCTGTTGTGTGGCCCGATTGGTCCTAAACTCCACGAACTGCTGGATGAAAACATAATTGTCCCTCCAGAATCCTTGCAAGAGCTGGATGAATTTCATCTGATTCTGGAGTATCGAGCAGGTATGCTTTTGTTGCAAGAGGCAAAGGGCCTGTTTCTAGGTTAATTCCTGCATCTGTTTGGTTGTATGTAGTTGGTTGTATCATCATGGCAATTAAGAGAATGGACTGGAAAGCCCCCTGTTCAAAATGCAGGTAACTGCAAGCCTGCTGGGTGGCCATTATCTCTATGCATCAGTTCCCTGTTGTAATACAGAGAGAATAATAATATTGGACTGTTTTGCATCAGGGTCATAGAGATTGTGTACTGTGTATTATGTATGTACTTTGAGCCCTTGAACAATGACGCTGGATACACCAGAGTCTAGAAACGGCACGTGCAGAACACAATCACTGTGAACAAGGCGTGTACTTTTAAGGGGTCACGATCCCTTTCATTATGAGTGGAAGCAGCAACTGGGAAAAGATCAGGATTCTACTTCCATAGAATCATAGAAATAGAGAGCTGGAAAGGTCCCAAGGGTCTTCTAGTCCAACCCTCTGCATAATGCAGGAAATTCTCAGCCGCCTCCCCCCCCCCCCCCATTCTCCAGTAATCCTTGCTCGATGTCCAGAAGAAGGCAAAAAGCCTCCAGGACCCCTAGCCAATCTGGTCTGGAAGGAAATTCATTCCTGACCCAAAGTGGCTAACGGCATTACCCATGATTATTAAAAGAAAACGTGGTGAACCCTACATATGCTGTTACTTGAGAATGGCGGTATACATGTTCATCGTCAGATTGCAATGTAGAATCAATTATCTGGTTAACTTTCAGTGCAGTCCTAAGCAGAGTCCTTCTAAGCACATTTAACTTGAACGGACTTGGGAAAACGTCCCCTGTTTAGGAGCGTGCTGTTTGTTTAAAGTTAATCAAAGGTATCCTTGGCGAAGATTTAAAGATATTTAATGGAAACACTTGAAAAGATAACAGGCTAGCATCATCTTAGAAGCATCCCCCGCTTCAATAGGAGGGAATGCCTCTTCCACAACAGTGCTAGTCCCGCTTGGCTGCTTCTTAAACCAGGGCTGAAAACTGAAATGTGAATTAAATCTTTTAAAAAAAATTAAGGTAGGCAAGATGCATGTTCTATAAAAGTTCTGTGCAGTGTTGAAAAAAGTGGTGTCGGATCACACCTGTGGCTTCATAATGCGTTTGGTTTGCCACTCGTCAGCCCCACATGACTTTGTGATGCAACCCAGACCAGTATTTCCTGTAAAAGAAGTTGGGGAAAGGCCCTGCTGTAAAAGGATTGGCTCTTATTAAGCATTCCACAGTAAGAACGTAGTAAAACTGAAACATCAGTAACACTGCTTTCTGTTAACGTTGACATCTGTCAGATTTATAAATTGGGATCTTTGAGGCTCTTTAGCAGTTTAGCTGAGGCAGTTGGAGGAAAAGCCAAGCTGTGCAATTGCTTTGACTTCTGGCAGTGAACCATGTGCTCCAGAGAGGGATCTGAGAACATTTATGTTGTTAGAAGATTCCTGCTGAAACACACTGTAAAATCAGCCTGTGTTAGAACGAGTCAACAGAGCACCTTAAAGGATAGCGGACTTTTTGTAGCTTAAACTTCTGTGGGATGGAGTCCGCCATTACTTTCATGACATACCAGTGATAGTGGGCTCTCACTCATGAAAGCTTATGCTAAAGTAAATCTACTAGTCACTGCCCTATTGCTTCTCATTTAGAATACAGAAATCTGAGTTGGATTTGCAATGCTAATGCTAACATACACGGCAGCTATGTTTTTTCCCTTTCTGAAAACTAAAGTGCAGCATTTCAGCTGGTGTTGAAGGCTCAGATGTGGTAGCATTTTAGAAGTGAGTGGTGAAATTACATCTGTACTCCTTAAATGTGTTTTGAATCCTACAGAATTATTTTGCTTGAATTTTTGGGTTGTCGGAAATGGCTTCATGTAGAACTTCCCTGTCTATATCTTGGGAAGTGTGCACTTTCCTGACAGTTCTGATAAATACTAAATGTTCTCATAAGTTTGATTTAGGAGCAAGAGAATCCTGTCTTATATCCAGGGTGTGCCTAAGTATATATCTTAATAGGAGCTATGCCTTTGCTAAGTTCCTTTTTTAAAATAAATTTGAGGACTTTAAAAAATAGTTATTTAGTTGTGCCCTATGATAATGCAGTAAACTCTTCATGTGAAAGAACAGTATGTTTGTGACTTTGATTTACAGCTCAAAGATTTGAGCTATCTTAAGTTGTTGTTATCAGCAACTGCCAGCCACGTAGATAATCTAATCATTCTTCTAGGCTTCCAACGGAAGTGTTGGTTTCTCGGTGAAGAAAGAATTTAAAACCCGTTATTCTTCAGTTTGTTGCTACCACCTGAGGCCTAAAATGTACGGACACAGATTTGTTAAATATCTGTCGGCATGCAAGTGTGTCAGCATTTTGGTTATTGTGCGTGTATGTGCTTGAAATGTAATATAACCACACCTTTGCCACTGGATACTAGAATAAAACAAGCATCCAAACACAGACTAATCCTCCTTCGTGATTTCTCTCTAGCTTCCTTATCTGGGCAAATTCCAGTCTTATTTTTTTCCTCATTCAATAGAAGTAGCTGAGCCGACTGTGATTCAAGTTCTGTTCGAGATCATGAGGAACCAACACGTGGTGGAAGACCACAGAATGCAGGGTCCTTGAGGACAAAGGTTGAGGCCCTGCACAGAAATTCTCTCTCGGAGTACTGTAGATTTGTCTCCTTTATTTGTGCCAAACATGATTTATGGTGGAATTTTGATGGGGTGAAGTCCAGGTCCTTGGGGGGGGGGGTGGAACCAGGAAGAGCAACCAGCCCTACTTCATTATTCTGCTAAGAATGAGATGGTCAAAAACTGCGTATGAGTTCAATCTGTTTAATCGCATAAACTCTGTATTATGTTTTGCCTTAGCTGCCTTTTAGAGTAGAAATGATGAAATACACTTTTCACCCCATTTTAAATTTGGGGTGGGGGGATTATCCTCAGGAGAAGAGTGGGGGCAGCTGAGAGCCCCGAATGCCAACCGCTTCATCTTCTCCCATGATCTGACCAATGGAGCCATGAACATGCTGGAAGTGTTTGTGTCCAGTCTGGAGGAGTTTCAGCCAGACTTGGTGGTGCTCTCTGGTCTTCATATGATGGATGGCCAGAGCAAGGAGGTGCGTCAGAAAAGGCTCCTGGAGGTAAAAGCCTGAATGTTTTGTCTTTTGCTGAATAGTAGCTCCAAGGCATGGTGTTTGTGTTGGCAGTGGCAGCTCCACTGTCAGTATATTGTAAGCGGGCTTTTTCCAACCCAAACACACCTTATAACAAGGCTGCTGAATCTCACTTCCTAGCGCAGGGCTCCCCAGTCTTGATGATCCTATGAGAACCTTTGGAATTGTGAGACAAGAGTAGTGGATGCAACCACTAGCTGGGCAGCAGCAGGCTGGCCCTGCTGCCCAGACGATAGTGAGTTGAGAAGAGTTTTTCCTGGGCAGGGCATGCTAGGAAAAACCTACCCTCTGGGTAGGTGGCCAGGAAAAACTGGCGGGCACATTGGTGCCCATGGGCACCATGTTGGGGATCACTGTGGGTTCCAGAAGACTTCACATCTTTGGTGTATCTGGTGTAGAGGGAGCCCTTTGATACAGAACAAGATTATTGAAGGCAGCAAATTCGCAGCACACTTCTAGTTCATGGATCCTAACAGTGGTATCCTCTTTGATTGGCCACTTTTTTGTCGTTTTAAGTTACGCGTCTAGTTTACGTGAGTCCTAGGTTATGCAACTGGTTTGTTCCTTAGCTTCTACTCAGCTATGAATTCTGCTCATTATTTGTAGCATATTGCACTAAAACACATTGGCTACATGAAGTGTCTCATGATTGAACGAGAGGCTTGTGTTGGCATTATCAAATGCT
This sequence comes from Eublepharis macularius, assembly GCF_028583425.1. Classification (NCBI taxonomy): domain Eukaryota; kingdom Metazoa; phylum Chordata; class Lepidosauria; order Squamata; family Eublepharidae; genus Eublepharis; species Eublepharis macularius. Next base: position 31,765,194 of record NC_072807.1, on the reverse strand, counting down.
CGCATGCTGTAGCTGTGCTAGGTCTGGAATGTGGTTTTTGTCGTTCTTCTGGTCTACAGTGGAATCTTAAGTTTTGTAACTCTTAAGGGCTGTGCTTGCTAACCAGGGCATGTAAAACTTCTCTAACAACACCTTCAGTACAGCAGAGAATGCATCCATTTGTGACCCCCGTCCTACTGTAAAAAAGGGAGGTTGCTGCACTGTAGTAAAGTGTGTGTGGGAAAGGAGGAGAAAAACCTAGGGGGAGGTGAGAAACTTTGTTCAGGACAAAGAACCCTACAAAATGAGATGGAGAGCAGATGAGGAAGGTACTCGTCCTGCCCCTGAGGGCAAATGCAAGCACATTCTGCATTTTAGTTTGGGGGTGAGTAGAATGCTGACTTCCAGACTTGAGCTATAGACTATTCCAGGACTAACTTGGCGCAAGTCCCCACATACGTGAAATTACAGTGAGATCTGAAAGAATTGTGCATTCTTTGCATCCTATTGCTGCTGTGACCTTCTTCCTGTGCATTCTGCAGGCTGTGGCTGCCATCTCTGACATCCCCACCGATGTCCCTGTGCACCTAGAGCTGGCCAGTATGACCGACCCAGACTTTATGAGTGAGATAATCCATCAGGTAATCCACATGGCAAGGCGTGCTCTGTTGCTCAAGCTTCCAGGAGATGGAATGTCTTCCCTGATTCCTCCTCAGTATGAGAAACTGATTATTTTCCTTCTTAGATGTGCTTAAGTGGCTTAAGGATGAGGTGTGGTGGCAAGGCACAAGTAATTAACTAGCAAGGGTTGCATTTCTCCAAACCTTTTCACTTTAAAACAGAGTACTTAGCTAGAGGATGTTCATTGAGCCAACAGGGAGTCCCTGTACATTCTGCTTCCAGGCTGATGTGGGGACAAACCAGTTCTCCAAAATGCCAACTCTGAGCCAGAATGCAAGTCTTGACTGAAGACAGCTAATCAGTTTTAGCAGAGTCTGGCTCTTGGTAGCTCCTTCTAGGTTGCTATTTGTCCGTGTGTTTTCCAGGGACCTCTTGGTTCAAGAGACAAGATGTCATAATCTCCAGAGTACCATTAGAGCTTTATACACCCTTGAGACTTCTAAACCTTATAAATACTGAAGCTTATGCCCTCTGGGTACAAGCAGAAAAAACTAGCTTCCACCCCATGTTTGAGAGAATAGCAGTTGGCACCTGGAAGTATATCTTGAGCTTCCCATTCAGGGGAGGAGAATGCTTGGATTCCCTTAATGATGCAATTTGTGTTCTCCCATGGATATTGCAGATACACACTTCTCTCCCATTGAGGGGAATCAGGAATTTAGGGGGCTCCTTGTGTGAATGTAACAATAGTTTAGGCATGCACTAGATTACATACATTAAGTCTGTCCCTTGGTCTTTTGAAATTAGGCCCTCCTCAGAAAGCCAACCTATCACTTTCTCTGTCTGTTAGCAGGTCTTCCCTCTTGTGGACTCAATTGGCTTGAATGAACAGGAACTACTTTTCCTCACTCAAGCAGCTGCCGGACCGCACGCCACACTGATATCCTGGAACGGAATCCCAGATGTGGGCATCGTCAGTGACATCCTTTTCTGGATCCTGAAGGAATACGGAAGGACTCCAAAGAAGGCATCGGATCTGACTCGGATCCATTTTCACACATTGGCTTATCATATCCTGGCTACCGTGGATGGCTACTGGGCCAACCAGGTTGCAGCTGTCGCTGCGGGTGCCAGAGTGGCCAGCACACAAGCTTGTGCCGTGGAGACCATTGACACGGACAGAGTCTTCCTTAAAGCTCCAAGGGAGTTTGCCACTTCCCAGATGGGGGAGTCTTCTACAGTCTCTTTGAATCCTAGTGAGCCTGTGTCAGAGTGGCACAGGGATGGTATCTCGTTCCACTACACTCCAGTCCTGGTGTGCAAGGATCCTCTGAGGACCGTTGGCCTTGGTGATGCCATTTCTGCCGAAGGACTCCTTTATTCAGAAATCTCTTCTCAGTAACCTCTACATATCTCCCCACAGTAGTTTGGACTGTGCCATACAGGTGCGGACTGGAAGAACCAAAGCTGAAGTTGGGTCCAGTTCAACAATCTGATGGGATCACAGGGACACTTGCAGTTTAATCGCAAGGCAGTTAAAAATCGGGACCACTCCTCCCCCACCCACCCCCAAATGGCAGCTTAAAACCAAACCAAAGCAGCTACTGCTTCAAGTTGATCGTTTGCAATGACTTTAAAAGCTACGCACCACACTGAAACAGTGGGTGTCATCATCTCGTTTCAGGGTAGGCAAAAAGCAGTTGTTGCCTCTTCTTGACATTCCTAATGAGTGAAAGTGAACATTTCATGTTCTTGTGGTGCAATCAGATTTCCCTTTCTCACCTAGCATTCCTCCACGCGAACAATCCTAAAACGTTCCAACAGCTGCACAAAGAGAGATGAACAAGAGGGACTCATCTCAAATTTTTTGGAGGAAAGGTGGTGTTTCCTGCAAGGATGGACCGTGCTGACCTTACCCGGACTCCTTTTATGTGAAAAACTCAATCTCATGTATTTCTGTGGCTGGTATATACTAACTTCTACCCTCTAATCTTGCTTTGTTTTATAACTATTGGAAGACAAATCTTTTCTACTGCCACAATGATATTTGAGGCAGTAACTGAAGGTTATATAAAAAAAAGGGAGAGGTGTCAGTATAATTTGACTCAGCTCCTAATATAACGTGAGGAGGGAGTGCAGCTAAGTGGGGCAAGTGCCAAAGAATACTAATGCACTGCAAAAACACCAAGAGAACTCCTCGTTCCTGCTAAATGCTAACCTTTCCAGCAGGAGGGAAAATAAGATAACTGATGCGCTCTTCCATTTCTGGCTTCCTGTTATTCCAGGAAGCATACAACCCCGCAGGCAAGCATTTCTCCATAGCTCAGGGGCCTTGTGTACAGATCTTTTGTGTTTTCCCCCCACTTTCTCACTTTCCACTCCCCTTTGTCTCTCAAGCTGTGAAGCTGCAGCCATGTATAGACATTTGCAGGACATGAGATGGTCTTCACAATGCACACTCTGGTAGTGTTGGGCTTGGATTCTCAACTTCACATCCTTGCTCAGATGCGACACTCACTGTCTAGAGCCTTCAGGGACGTTCTTCTTTCACTCAATCCAGCCCGTCTTCATAGCTTGTCATGAATTTTAGCTTTCTATCTCCAATCCCCAGTGAGGAAAGAGTAGATTAAAATGTAACAGATAGTGAAATGGAGTGCTAGGGGATTGTGATGGAAAGAGACTGGGACAAGATTAATGTTCCTGGATTTGAAGGTGTCATCAGCTGTAACAGCTGAAATATTTACCTTCCTTCTTTACCTAGTGGCCACAAATGTCTTCAGAATCAAGGAATGTCAGAAACTTATTGTGGACTCTGATTAGGTTTTGTTTTTTATATGTGTAGGATGTTTTGGGAGACCCAAAAGTTTTGCACTGAGAGCCTAGCAAATCAGTTTCAAGATGATTTTTAACTTGTGGAGTTAGATTCCACCAGTGTAGGCATTGAATAAAGGCTTTTGCGTGTGCTCACTTGGTTAAAAACCCTTCAGGATCTTTGGTTTCTGGGCATTCTGAAGAAAATGAGTACAGAAGTGTTTTATCATATTGGCTTGTTTCCTGCTCCAACAAATAATTGGCTGCCCGTCCTGAATTCTCAGAGGCTTATGGGAGTAACACTAGCAGGAATCTTGCAGTCACTGAGGTGTGGGAAAAGACAACAGAGCCCAAAATGCTCCTAGAAAACAAGAATTTCCAAATGGCCCAGATACCAACAGAGGCGATTTGGAAGAAAAAGATAGGGCTCTGTTTATTTCAGCTGGATGTAGTTCTGCTGCTCAGCACCAAGTCAGGGATTTCCCCTCCCCTCTTACTTTGAAGTGAACGATCACACACACACACACACACCCAAATTGGGGCGCCTTGAGCTTGCCTGGTCTGATCTGCAGAACTTCTCTTCAGTCAGGCCAAGGCTATATTTAAGGATCAAACTAGAAATGGAGGTGAAATGATGCATTCAAATAGTGTTGAACAGATGCCAAGTGAGTAGCAGTTTAGAAGTGGGGGGTGGGGGTGGGCAGGAGAGATGGATGCTTAACTCTCTGTCTGTGTGCTGCTTGCCTATTGTCCCTCCCTGCTACTGTTTTCCTTTCTACTGGGCTTATTTCTTGCCTCAGTCTCCGGGTAGATGATGTAGGAAACCAGCACATGATAAATTCAGTACTACCTTATCCTCTGCCTGAAATCGCCACCCTGGCCTCTCTGTTTTATAGATGTCTGCCGGCTGCATTCAGACATCTCAAAGAAACCTCTGTTTGTTTGTGACGGGCAGAAACTCGATCTACACCTGATCTAGTATCACCACACCCTTCAATTAAAAAAACACATCTCAAGCAGGAAATGCTTGCATAAATGGGGGCCAGCATTTTTCTTAAATGCATGTATGTCAAACAGTTGAGACAGCTTTTGATAAAAGTCCATCACAGCTTTAACTGCAATGACTGCGTGAACGTGCGTCTTACTAGTGAATTCCTGTGCAATATGTCTCCTTGCATGGGTAGATCATAATGTGGAACAAAATACTGAAAATACGTGCAATCTGCCCTGTACCTGGAGTCTTATGGCTGTTACAGAAAGGTTCATGCCAAGAGTGAATTTGTGCTATATTCTGAGTTGCCCCTTAACTTTGAAGTGATTATTTTTTTTGTGTAGCAGTTTCTTGCCTAAGCTGGTGGATGGCTGGAGCTTTGGCCCAGGAGAGTTCTCAGGGAAGCTGCCCTGGAAGCACCAAACATGGGTTCACGGACTATACGCTGCATAGCCTACGACAGCAAAGTGTGTCTGCAGCATCTGCCGTCTTGGTGCCAGGCAGTTGCCGAGGCATATGTTTGCAGAAATCACCTGTGAGGTGAAAGCCAGGCCTGCTGTTTTCTCTTCACAAAGAACAGCAGGAGGGAGGGAAGTTAATTTGCAAGAGCTAAAGAGCTTCCCTTAAAGCAGTTTCTCAAAAGCATCTACTTGACTACACTGTGCCAAGTTTCTACCTGTACAATTACTACAGAACACAAAGTAGTTCTGACTCCTTGCACTGTATATAGGGGTTGTGTTAAAAAATAATTCTGTAGTATTTGCACTAAATGGTGGTTTTGCATTTAAAACGCCAACATGTCCTTTCTTTGTGTGTCATACCTCATGGCTTTGAATGCAAATTAAATTTTAGGCAGGATGCCACTCGTGCATGGTAGATGGATGGGAATCTTTCCGAAAAGGGGAACAACTGTAAAATTAAACCTAAAACGGCCTAGGCCCAGCACATGAAGCGACTTGACTTTGGGGCTCTTCCTGCAGGGGAGGGGAGGGGGGGCGGGGGCGTGGCTTGGTGTTTCTCTTCAGCAGGGGAGCTCTGCAGAGGCTGAGGGCAGCAGGGCTTGCTACTCACGCGGCCCTTACGGAACACAGCTTAGATTCAGGCAGGCTACGTCAGCCTTTTATTTTCATTGCACTTTTCGCTTTAGACATCTTTTTTTTTTCCCCTGGAGATAGTGTCATTCTTCTATTCTGCTTCCCAGGGAGATTTGTAGTCTTTGAAGATTTTTTTATACTGTCTCATACATTACTTTGAGTATCTGTGGACAGGAAAGTGATAAATAGCCTAGCTTGGAATTCACTGAGCCAGTGCTAGGTTGGTGCTGATACTCACTTCACCATACAAGGGATTCCAGTAACACGGCGGGGGGGGGGGCTGTAGGTGAGGTTCCAATCCATTTTATTACTTCAATTTGTAAAATCTATATTTTTAAAAATCCTGCAAACAAAGCTATTCTTCTCCCCTGCTGGTCTGGATAGGGACAGCTTCCAGCAGCCAGTGATCCAAGGAAGGAAGAGATGCCTGCTCCCCCCCCCCCCACACCATCTCCTAAGCTGATCCCTCTAGGAGTCCGTTACAGGTTTCCTCTGAGGAAGTGGTAGTGACAAAAGGGAGTCAACACTGCACAGCCTAACCCAAATTTGACAAGCAACTGATTTAAGGGGTACAGGTGGCTGGCCAGCCTCCGGCTGAGCCTAGAGGTCTGTTTCCAGAAGGTAAGTCCGACCCACTAGAAACATGAGTGAAAGGCCAGTCCCCTCAATGTGTAGGGTGCTTCACGGGGATGGCTGTGTTGCTGCTGGCCCGCTGCCCAGTTCGGCTGGCTGACTCTGAAAGCCTACTCCATCATCTCCCTCCCTCCCGTGTATGGAATGTTGGGCTTCCAATCAGAGTTCTCGAGTGCCTCACTGGCTCAAGGAAGGATGGAAAACAGCTGTCCAGCTACACAATGCACCTATGCTCCCAGTGGGGCAGGTCCTGTAGGGCTTGCGAGCTCCCTGAGCTCAGGCGTCTCCGCCAGATCCCTCCTCTTGTCCCACAGGCTGGCTTTTGCGCCTTTGCTCCTGCATCTCTGCCTCCTCCGGACCAGGCTCTGAGTCAGGGTCAGGCTCCAAAGGGAGGGAGGGGGGCTTTGCCAGCTGAGCTGAAATCCCAGCACCTGCAGAAAGAAAGTGAGCAAAAAGCCAGCAGTGAAGACCTTGAATTGTTACTCTGAAGCAAGAGGCTGTTGAAGTTTGTCACTTTGTCTATCAGATATTTTACCAAAGGGATCCGATACCTTCAACTGAAGCATAACATCCAACAGTAAAGCAAGACGCCACGAGATAAATTCTGGCTTGCTTTTCTGCCTATTTCTTCCTGTTCTAACCTCTGACCATTTTCTCCCCTGCCGTCTTCCTGCTCAGGATTCATGTATATGCTTCCAGACAATTTCTTTTTTATCTTGTTTCCTCCAGCTATTATCTACTGATCCCTCCCTGCCCCTCCATCACACTTTCTCAGTTATCTGCTGCTGTTATCATAAGACTCTCTCTTCTCCCACTTTTAAAAGAGCCTTAAAGTGTGCTGATACCTACAGCCGTCCTCCCTGGCCTGAGCTGATGATCAGTTGACAGAAGTCCAAGTTAGCCCCTCACATTTGTAGGGCTCAAAGGGAATGGTAATTTTTGCATGTCACAAAATACAGCTTGGCTCCATTGCATGAGGAACCCACCCCCCTCTCCATCTCTGCAGCTGCCAAGTGGTAATCTTTTAAGCCGCTACTCTGTAGTTTCCAGTAACCAGTGTTTGGACAATGAGGAAAAAAAACACTAATGCCTACTCAAATATACATTGGTCAAGGAGTCAAGCATACCTGGTGGGAACTGCATGGTCCTCCCATACCCAGCTGCTGAAGACATGGCTTGTCCTAGGGCTTGATTTGAGCCCAGAGGCTGTATACCTGGAGCCTTACTGGCTGAACCTCGTTGCTTCGACTTGGGGTCTTTAGCAGGCTTGGTCAAGGCTGAGCTCTCTCCCAGCTGTAAGGCCACACCCAACTTCTGGGCTACGTCCACCATCTGCTCATACAAAGTAAGAAGGGGTTGGGGGAGGCTGAATATCAAGTAGCAGCAGGAAACTTGGGATATAAAATCCCACTCTAAATCTTCTTCCACAAGAGGTGTGGGCAATGAAGAAGGCCACTCTTGGCCTGTGCAAAGATCAGTTAATATCCACGGAACTGTTGCTGCTCTGTGGAACAAGGATTCCAAAGAAAGGATGGCTTCAACTCTGCACTACAGGCTGATTCCACTGACATGGCTAAAGAAAAGCCTCCACCATGTTGCTCTCAAGTATGAAACTCTCAGCAGCTTGATGAGTTTTTCACTGGGGTTCTCTGTCCTGATGGGCTCAACTGTGCTTACAGGAAGCATGGCTGATCTCGAGGTGCGGCTGTTTCAGAACTCCTCACTGGTGGGCTAAACCAACATACCTCAGGGTCCAACTCCAGCGCGCTGCTCTCCTTTAACATGTTGACCTTGCCTTCCATCTCCTGGAACTGGAGGACAGCCTTTTTCTTCTCTCCCTGATTGTACAGCAGAATAGCGTAATTCAAATTTACCAGGGGGTTGTACCTGAATTTCAACAAAGACAGAAAAAGTGTGTGGGGAGGGTTAAATCAGAATCGGTGTTGCTGGCCCAGTGAGGTGAATGGAGCAATTTAGCTTGCCACCAAACACTACGATGAGAAGCAAGGGGTGGTGGTGGTGGGAGGGTAACTTAGTTCTCCAACATTTTGCAACCAGGAAAGCCAAATTCTTGTAAGTGGAAGCAATTAACCAAGTGACCAAGTCTGAAAAGATTAACTGATTTTTAAAACATCAGATCTGATTCCTTAGGCAAACAGTAAAAGCGCTTACGAGGGGAAAGAGATCAGAGAGTACAGTTTACGGGGAAGAACGAAACAAGTGGCCTTGTATTCATGCCACTTGCTCTTCTATCAGGCCGCATGGGGCACCTGCACACGGGCCGGATTGCTAACTAGTTGCCTGGTCAGCAGAATCTTCTGCTGTATCCACAGCATTTCGTAATTTCAAGGCCCAGCACTGACATGAAGAGGCAAAGAGGATGTGTGCTGAATTCCTGTGGCATCGCTTCAAGGTCGGACAGATACGACATTCTTAACAGGGAAGACTCTTCTTGAAAAACGAAAAACACTTACAGGTCTAGCGCTGCAGCTTTCTGGTAGGCTAATTTGGCGTTCTCAGCATCCGCCAGATTCGTCAGTGCAACTGCATGGAGAGAGAAAAGGCCAGGATGGTTTTTTTTCTGGCAACGTGACAGATCGCTAAAATAGTTGTTCAGCTTAACTTCGGCGATGTGACAGAGCAGGACTGAAGCGGGAGGAGGACAGGGTGGATGGTGGGACAGTCTTGATCAGGCCTGAAAGGCTACCTTCCTCTTTCAACCATTTCTTCTAGTGTCCACTGCATTAAGTGGATTTGTTATTCCTGATTACGACCATGCACCACCCCCATGTGTACGTATCCTTATTCTACTTCATTTATCCTCCTCACCGGATTCAGTTTGTGTTTTAATGGAGATAACTGAGAGGAGATAGGGGACAGATGGATTCTAGAAAGCAGCCCAGGAAATAAAGATGTAGGGTCTATACAGAGCACTGAAGCTCCATCCCTCCTAATGCTAACTCTTCTGACACTTCAGATTTTACCAGATTCTGTTCACACGTTCTAATGTTTCTCTCTCAAGTCTGAGAGGCAAATCTGTGTATATTTCACAGCTGTGGAATTCTGCACCTCTGTTTTCCCACCCTGAAAACTCTGAGGGTTTTTAAAGCACATGATTTAGTCCATACTTGAATAGCAGAGGCATGTTATTTTCCTCTTGACATGGGATGTAATTTTCATTGAAATCAACAGAATTTACGTCCACAGAGATGTGTTTAGAAATACAAACCATGGAGAAGAATGGAACTGGTTGCTCAATATCCTATTTTAATTCACGTTTTACATTTCCAAGAGGGCCACAAATCCCAAAGTCGCAATTCTTATTAAAAGCTTACCAATTTAGCTCTGTATGTCTCTGCGAGAGATTAATCACTCTTTCTAATAGCAGACTTGATAATTTTAGGCCTGTGAGCAAGTCAGCAAAATAAGGCCTCCTACAGACCAGGTTCTGAATGCCTGAGATATTCCCCCGGTAGGCAGAAGAATATTACTTTTTAAATTAACACACATGCATACCCCAGCGGCCTGATGAGAGTGAGCATGCTCACTGCTTTCCAAGAGGCGTGGAACTCTGAGCATCTGCTACAGGGACGAAAGGAAAGTAGAGGCTGATGTCTGTATGCCTGTATTAAAGGGATGATTTCCCAGTGATCTCAGAGCCAGTGTGGTTTGGTGCTTAAAGTGATGGCCTAGGATCTGGACAACCCAGGTTCAATTCCCCCCTCTGCCATGGAAGCTTGCTGGGTGACCTTGGCCAGTCACATACTCTCAATGCATGTAAGCTGTTTCGGGTTCCCATTGAGGAGAAAGTTCATTTATTAATGAACTAAAATAAAAAGAACAAATGGCTGAGCAGAGATCCGGATCAAGGACTCCACCCACAACTCATGCTCTAAATCCCGGTGCTCAACGTGGAGGGGAAGCCTTCATCTCACCGATTTCTCAAGCTCTAGCTAATGGGGCACAGCGTTTAGAGACCTTGCTGATTTTAGCTGAAGCTTCCGTAGTTTGCAGGACAGAAGGCTGGATGCTAGCCCAGGAGATCTGGATTCTAACCCCCACGCTTAAAATACTACCTAAGTTAACAATAGGACACTAGTAACCCCTCAGTGCCAAACTGCCACCAGAGTTTTTGTTGCGGCAACCGGGCAGGGGAACCGTCATTACCTGCCAACAACATGTACAGCTCGCCCAACTTTGGCTGGAGATGGATTGTGGCGCTGATGAAATGAAAGGCCGACGCATACTGTTGCATCGTCAGGTGGACCAGCCCAAGGTTGTACAGGATCTTCCAGTCAAAGGGGGCCAGGTAGTTGGCTCGCTTCAGGCAGCTGATAGCCTGCAAAGGAAAACGATGCTGTTCAGTAAGATGGAAAATAAAGGCTCGTTTGCAGGTGCTGCACAGGGAGAAGGGCCAAGGCTGCCATTTCTTGTTGCCCTAATAATCTCCTACAGCTCCTCTCTCAGTAACAAACCCTACTGTCCAGCTGCCAAAAGGGAAGAAAAAGCTGTATCAAAAATCTATGTGCTCTCTGATAAGATGATAACCCGGCAAGCTCAGTTAGAGTCCATCATTGGTCTAACAGGTGGAATACAGGTTTTTCAAAAGTGAAAATAAAAAAAAACAAATCATGATTTGGGATGCAGTGGATGCAGCACATCAACATGCAAGGGCAAACTCATTTGACTTGGCCTTAAGCTGTACCAACATTCGGGATGATAAACCATATTAAAAACAATGCTGCATACAGAACTGCAAATTGACATAAAAAAACTAGTAAGACACGGAAGCAATTTTCTTGAAACTATTATACCAGATTAATTACTGCCCTCAGGGATCAAATTTGCAGTCTATTGTGATGGTAGCAGGAGAATTCTTGTGATATAGAAGGATGATCAAAATCATCACAACTAAAAAGCAACTAATAGTTGCCTGGGAGTCGTATACTGCTGTCTAGTCACTGAGGAACTCGGAGTGCAACCTAAAAGAGTGTGCTAAGCAGAGATGAATGTATGTACCACCCACGGCACATAGTAAAAAAAATGTCAGTGCTAGGGTGGTGCGCCAAACAAATTCCCCAACTAATGGGGGAGCAGGAAGCGCAAACCTGACACCTACCGCTACGTATTTCTTCTTGCCAAAGAAGCACATTCCAATGTTGTTCCAGAGTGGGGGGCTTTCAGGAACAGCACAAGCCACTACCCGGTACTTAGTGAGGGCCACGTCGAAGTCCCCATGCATCTGCATCATACTGCCAGCTGCCAAAATGGCCTTGAAAACAAAGCAACAGTAGTTGTTTGAGAAACTGGGCTTGGTCAGCAATACGGGTAGGTGAAAATGGCAGAAAGCTCTGAAGGGAAAGAATTTTCTTGGGGGTCAAGGAGGCATCCAAAGGTGGAGACATATGAAACTTTGGGGAGGGCGGGAGGAACAGCACAGGGCCATAGAGATAGCTCATATTCCATTATTCCTTATCTTAAGTAGTCAATTTCTTGGGTTAGCCTTTGGCAGTTTATATATTGATTGTTCAAAGGCTCAGGTTACTACTATTGTTTCTTCTTTCAACAACAAAGCGATATATTTTGCATTCCCAAAGGTACCTTATAGTTGCTGGGATCGTACGTGAGTGCATTCCCAAGATGCTCGAAGGCCTTCTGATAAATCCCAAGCTATAAGCAGGAGGGAGGGGGAAAAAACCACGTTGGAAGAAGTGGCACTCACTCACACTTAAATCACTGAGCTTTTTGTTCCATTCTCAGCACATCCCAAGAGGGTAATTTCTTACTGCACTCCAGAGAGCACAATTCCTCTCCGTTTCACAAGCAGCTAGCAAAATACTACATTTTCATCCTTGTGATTTCAATTTTTAAAAAAGCAGAACCAGGGACTACATGTGCCACCCAGAGAGGACAGAACTTCGCCACCTGTCCAGCTGACGTCCTCCACATATCACAGCGCTCTTTCTCAAGGAAGAGATACGTCAGTCCACCCCAAACGCCTCCCCCCCATGCCCTATCCCCTGTAAGCCCTACATAATGCACCTCCTTGGAACACTACTGATTCTAAGAGTCTAGGGCCACTGCCTAAGTTTCTGGCAAACGAAGTGACTGCTTAGATGGGAGAGCCCTGCCTAGAGCCATAAGGATGCAAAGATAGGCCCATATTCCTCCAGTTTGAGAACCCTATCAGAAGAGAGCCATGCTTGATAGGACAGATGCAATGGCTGAATTAAAAAAGACACGGATGGCAATGGTGCCAACTGTTTATCTCCAGGGAATGTGAAACGCTTTTTCTTGGCCCACTGACAGCAGATTGCTTAGTGTTTCAAGTGCCCGTTTTTCAAGCTTTTCGCTGGAAGACGCAACCTTGCACGTCTTTGGGCTGCTCAGCAATGTGGAATTCCTAGCCTTCTTTCTTAGAGTCAAAGCAGACAAGAGCAAAATCTCAACCCGATGCAAGGATGCCTAAGATGTGAACACCATATATGACTCCTAGGCCACATTCAACACTTAACCAATTAATAAGCTCCTATACCTGTAGGTAGAGCAAGCCCAGGGTGGTAAGGAGCTCTGTGTTTTCTGGAGAGAATCTGGAACACAAGAGAGACTCCGAGAGTTTTACAGAGCCTGGAACCTTCATTATTACAAAGCAACATCACATTGTTAAGCAAAGAAATAAATGAGCCTTGAAGAGAGACCCCAAGATGTTTCAAGTGCCTGAAACAGAATATCCAAAATGATTCCCTTTACAGCACTAAAAATATATTAACAGACCATTTGCTGCGTCTTTAACAGTGCCCCAAAATACATGACCTGAAGCAGTCTGACTCACTCGCTCTATTGGTACAGCTGTTCCTGACCTCGCAGATGAGAACAGACCAGCCCCCCAAAAAACAGTTACCAAGCCTGGTTGTGCCACAGTGTGACCTGAGCAGAAAGTCTACCAACCTACTCCCCCCTGGCAAAAATGTTTACCTTGGGCAAGTGGGCAACTGGAAGACAACTGGAAGGCGACAATGAATCTTAACCATGACATTACTTTGCTACACTGAACTATCCACCAGCAGCAGCTGTATGATGCTTAGTTATTATTTACAGAGTGCCATTATTAGGCGTGATGCCTTAGGCAGAACCAGACAGGTTGCTGCTCCCCCCACCTCCCCCCCACACACCCCAAGAGAGCTTACAAAAGAGTGGATGCTGAGGGAAGACAACAGAGGGAGAGAGGGAAGTAACTAGACCTGCTCAGGGTGTGGTGGCAGGTAGGAGTGGAAGGTGACAGGGATAAGCCAAAGCTTGCAGAGGGAAGGGGGTCCAGCCATAGTGAGAATGGTTGGAGTTAGGATAGCAAGCAAGAGATAGTGGGATGGGGCAGGTGAAGGTGGTCACAGGCAAGGGCAGAATGGGCAGGTAGGGTGAGGAATGCCACCAAAGCCTCTCTTCTCTTGTAGAAGCAAAAGAAGGAGCCAAGCCATTTTGTTCAGTTTTCAGCAGAGAAATTCAGCACAGGATTCTTGACTGCCCACAATTAGTTGTGGAGATGAGGATGAAGGTGGACGCACCATTACTCAGGCTTCAGAAATAGCCTGAAGAAGTTACACCCCTGGGCTGTCCCAACCTTTTGCTGTTTTATAGGATTGGGGAAACACAGTGAGCGTCCAACATTTCTCAAAAACTGGGCTAGCTGTTTCAATGACTTCTATGGATGGAGAGGCAAACTTGTACCGAAGGTGGCTGGTTAGGACCAGAGATGGATCATAACCTCAATTTATCCTAGAAGTTCATTTGCCCCCTCAAAAAACAGGAAGTGCAAGAAAATGTCTTACTCCACTGCTTTCTTATAAACTTCGATGGCCTTCTGTGTATCCCCCTCCAGCAGGTGAATTTTCCCCAGCGTTGTGTACGTCAGGTCATGCCGACTGAGCTCCAGGGCACTGTTCAGTTGATCTTTCGCCTGGATGAAGCAAAGAAAATATAGCTCGTGAAAACACACAGACTGGCCTCAGACCGACACTGAAACATTAAGGGACTGAACTTTTGGCATTGTGCAGTGTTGAGAACCGTGTCTGGCGGTCACATAAGACCTGCTCTTTGGATCCTGTATATTGTATGTATAGGAATAGTCTGTATTTATGGGTATTCTTTATACATTTTGCATTACAGACCCTTTTATTCCGAATAGGATGGCACTCTACGCCCTGGCTGCTAGGAAAATAAGGGCAAATGTAGTAACTAGGAGAGTAAACATCTGATACAGATTGTTGTCTTATAATCTGCTAGAAACCATTTGGTTTTAATGTTTATTTTTTACATTTTAGGCAAAATGCATTTTATTGTAATTTTATTTATATGCATGTAATTATATTTGTATTCATGTTTTTTTTTTGTTTTTTAATGAAAGGTTTTGTGATTGTGAAGGCCTATGGCCATATACAATAAATTCAAGACTCAATTTGGAGGGGTCTCTGTTTTGGGGGCCCCCCTAAGTACTACAGTATGCAAGTCAGGAACTGAGTTCTTTTTCCCCCTCTTGCCTCAAATGCGGCACTCCAGCCCTGGAGCAGGTTGACATTTTCTTTGCCTTTCCATCTCGTCTTCCTTAGGGAGCTTCCATTCTAGGATTCTCGACTTGGGGCGTTTTGTGGGGACAGGGGGCAGCCAAAACCTTTCACAGCTCATCTCTCTCTCTCTCTCTGCAAAATGCTTATTCTAGCACTGAGTCAGGAGCTGAGCTGCGCAAAGGAAGAGAACTGTTCCTCCTGGGCACATAGCTAATCCCCTCCAACAACGAAAATCGATCGCAACGGCCTCTCTTCCTCTCCAGGGCCCAGCCTGTGGGACAGGAATGAAAGGCTGCAATTTTTTAGGCATGTTAAAAGCCGAGAGGAATGCTGACGAAGTAAAAGGAATTATGCAGTGTTGGATATTCATTATGAAAGTGCAAAAATGCCAGCACACTCTACAGGCGTCATTATATTTTATAGGTCCATGTGACTCAGAGCAAGGAACGCGCATGGTGAGTGGCGGCAGGGGAGGACATTTCACACACATTAATGGCGCATTAAGACATCGGCAAGCCCTCTGCACAAAATGCCAAGTCGACATCTTGAAGGAATGGATTTGATTCCCCAAGCCATACAGAACAGGGGCTACTATTTCCAGGGTTAGCTGGGATTAAAGAGGAGCTGTCCTTCCCAGTAACATATCCGATGCGAAAAAGGCTAACAAGCTCCCACAGGTGGGCTGCAACATGCTCAGAAGATGGGCAGACTCCACAACGGCTGGCTTCCTTGCTCAAAGAAGAGTGCCAGAGAGATGCAGGTACCAAGATACGAGATTAGGCAACTTCCACGTGATCACCAGAAAGTCTGCAGGCTACAGCAAAAGCACAAAAATGGCGCCATTCTCTTACGTTAAGACTGCCTTTCACTGGGGGCTTAAATTCATATCGCTATGAAGCAGGCCTTCTAAGTCAGAATCCATTATCTTTTCAGGAGTTTGGACTGTCTCTGCTTCAGCCAACTCAGTTATTTTAGAGTGTGTATGGAGCTGGAAACATTCCTCCTCTAGAGCCCTAGGACTCTAGCAACTTTTTAAACAGGAGGTAGTGGCTCCTGTTGGCGTGGATATGATTTCAGAAGACTTTCTTTCAAGATTCACTCCCAAAATGAACATTAGTGGGCCTTGCTAATATTTTTTCTGTTTCTGTCAAGAGCTCAGAAACCACAAAAAGCTGAGCTGGAGGATTTCTGTGGCCCAGTGAGCGTTACTTCATTCTGCTTCCGTGCACTGTGCCACGGAAGCTTGTGGGGTGACTTTGGGCCAGTCATACACACGCAGACTAACCTCTTTCACCGGTCATTGTGAGGAGAAAATAGAGGAGGAGAAAATGGTATAAATCACTTTGGATGCTCATTGGGGAAAAGGCAAGAAATGGAATGGAATGGACTGAATCCTCTGGAAGCGCTCGCAACAGGAACCACCCTTTCCTTTCCCTGCCCCAGCCCTCCTGCACGATAAACTAGCAGTTTTCTCTCACAGCCTTTGCTGCCCATAATTTCTTCATCCTAGCCCCATCTCTCCATACGAAACTCAACTGCCTGCACAAGTTCGTTTATTTGCTCCATTTATACCCCACCTTTCTCCCCAACAGGGACCCAAAGCAGCTTACAACATTCTCCCTTCCTCCATTTTATTCTCACAACTGCTCTGTGAGATAGGTTGGGCTGAGTGAGAGAGACTGGCCAACGGTCACCCAGCAAGCTTCCATGGTAGAGGTGGAATTCGAACCTGGGTCTCCCAGATCCTAGTCTGATGCTCTAACCACTACATTCTTCTGGCTTTGAGGGCAATCAGTGGGAGGGCTTGTAGCGTCCCTTCCCCATTGGCAGACCTCCTGAGGACACCTGGTTTTTGGCCACTGTGTGACACAGAGTGTTGGACTGGATGGGCCATTGGCCTGATCCAACATGGCTTCTCTTATGTTCTTATGCTTATGTGACAACACATTACCTTGTTGAAGTGCTTCAGATACATGTAGCAGACACCCAAGTTGTGGAAGATCTCCTAAGCATGAAAGAAAAGGAGACATCTATAATACTGCCCAATCAACTCTGATCATTGTGTGTGTACCAAAAAAGCTGGTCTGGGGTGATATGTGCTATTGAAGCGTGGTACCATCCCACTGCCTGAATGTTTTCTCAGGCAGAAAATGGTTGCTCAGTGCCTTAGGTGGGAACGTGGCAATCTCTTTACTGCATCTCTTTAAAAGTCCAATATTTTTGTTTATATGGTCTTTCAATATCAAAAAGGGGATTGTGATTAGTAACTGCAGACCCCATGATCAAAGATGCTGTGCAATGCAATGCAACTGGAAACCTGGCAAGAGATCTGCCTGAGCCTTCTTTTAACAACGGCCGCTGGAATTTTGCAAATAATCCAGACTTTGCTCTTGTTGGTGAGGCATTAGCTCACGCATGCAGAAAACAAAATTTCTGACCCCAACCACATCCATGTTGTGTAACAGGGAGAAAGAGAAATGCCAATGTGGGGCACATTGGCATGCCGTTTCAGCATCAGAAGCAAGCTGCCAGCAGCCTGCAGAACTTCTAGGAACCCTTCTCAGTCAGAGGAGGACCAATACCAGAGAAAGAACTGCCACTGGGTTAAGGATCCAGTATCACCTTTAAGACTAACCAACTTCATTGTAGCATAAGCTTCTGAGAACCACAGCTCTCTTCGTCAGATGCATGGAGGGTATGAAGAAACTGGCCAGAGATGTATAGGTGGGGAGGGGAGTGGGGGAGAGGGTGCAAGGGGTGAGGGCCATGTAGATGCAAATCAGTTGCAAAAGTCATGAAAGAGGTGGAGGAGTGCACAATCTATGCTGGGTGTGACCCCTCCCCTCCATAACTGAGTCTGAATAGAATGCCTGAAAGGCATTCTATTGAAGAGTTTATTGTGTCAATTTATTCAAGTGTTTCTTGAATAAATGGACACAAGAATAAATGGACACAAATCTGACATTAAAAATGGCAACATCTAGAAATCAGTGGGAGAACACTTCGATCTATCAAGACATTCCATCAAGGACTTAAAGGTCACCATAGTTCAACAGAAATATTTCAAAAACAAAATCCAATGGGAAGCTGCTGAACTGGAATTCATATGCAAATTTGACTCAGTCAGACTTGGATTGAATACTATGAATGGCTCTCTCATTATCAGAAGTAACTGCCTTTCAGGCATTCCATTCTGATTCAGCTATGGAGGGGAGGGGTCACACCCAGCCTGGATTGGGCACTCCGCCTCTTTCATGACTTCTGCAACTGATTTGCATCTACTCCCCCCTCCCCTCACCACCTATATATCTCTGGCCAGTTTCTTCATACCCTCCACACATCTGATGAAGAGAACTGTGATTCTTGGATGCTACAATAAAATTGGTTAGTCTTAAAGGTACTACTGGACTCTTTGCTATTTTGCTACTGTAGACTAACACGGCTAACTCCTCTGGATCTGTGTTAAGGATACGTGCCTATCCATCTAAGGGAAATACTGCTTCCAGATGTGGAAAAGTTTAATACCTTCTGATGAGGTACAAAAATATTTTCATGCTGATCAGCAGAATTGGTGAGCAGCATTGATAAAAAATGACTACAAAGCAATCTTGGCAGAATAATAGAATTTCATGCCTCCTTAAAGACATCAGAACAGCTCTCCAACTATGGCTGGCACAACAAACTTTCTGAAAGACTATCTCCACCTTAGATAATGAGCCTGCTTATTAACATTGCAATCCTAAGAAAAGTTAGGGTGTAAATCCTTTAAAACGTGGGAGTAGTAGGCTGTAACTCTGCTTGGGACTGCATCACAACTTTCCTAAAAAAGGGTGGGGGATTCATGAGCCAGAACTGAGCAAAAACTTTGCACAGAAACCTGGAATGAAATACCCAGCAAGACAAGAACTGACTGGCCCCTTTTTTTCCAAAAGGAGAATATCCTGGGGAAAAAAGGAACACAACAAGACCCAAAGATATTTGACCAGAGAATATCCAGCCCTGCAGTCCAAATGCACAACTGAAATTTTTAGGCTTAATAACAAAGTAAGCATACCATATATTTCAATTTCCCCCCAAATTTCAGTTCGCCCATGGCTTCAAAATGTCACATCTCTGGTTGCCTTCTTCTACACGGCAGTAGCCCCAGCATGTCCTGGGTCACACATGTGCCCATGATCACTACGGAAAATATTAGTCTAGAACCAAGCTGCACATAGAGAAAGCCAGAGCAATTCCCCCCCAGAAGAATCCCCCTGCATGCAGCCCAATTCGTATTAGCTTTTCTTCATGTGAGCTGCATTCCGAGGACTGGCTGGGGCCATTCTCTCCTCTCTCTATCTCTCAGGCACACACACAGAGGAAAAGTTACTGTGTAAACCAGCCTCTTGTAGTTCAGATGCCCGTTTGTCAAACACTAGGCCAGTATATGTATTAGTAGCAGGAAGGAAAGCCTCATGCATACCCAGTCCTTTCTGTTGAGTTTGGCGGCATCGCTGTACACTTCAATGGCTGCTTTGTGTTTCCCCAGAAGAAACCTGCAACAAAGGTTCAGAGCTTACTTTTCCTCAGCCTTTAGCTGGAAGATATCATTGGCCAGTCAACAGGACTGGAGGGAGCTTGGCTGAAGAGGGCTGCAATGTAAAGTCAAGCAGAATACCTATAACTGACCAAAGAGACTTTGCCAGCTAAAACACCTGGGGGATGGGTCCATTCCATGTCTCAATACCTGCTCTTAGCGAGCCAGAAAGGCTTCACTGGCGGGAACTCCCTGTTTCATGGACAGAGAG
The DNA here is from genome assembly GCF_028583425.1 of Eublepharis macularius. NCBI lineage: Eukaryota > Metazoa > Chordata > Lepidosauria > Squamata > Eublepharidae > Eublepharis > Eublepharis macularius. The sequence goes on along the minus strand of NC_072807.1, from coordinate 31,745,717 downwards.
AGTTATATCACTTAGGGAGGGGGAGGGGGGGAATCCTGAATGGGTCAGTACAGAACGTACTGTGTAAATAGGAGGATGCCGGCTATCATCCAGTACTAGAAATGCTAACACTGACAATAAAGGGACAACAACAATTCCAAACTGGTGAAATGCACAACAAGAAAGATTGTATTTTAAGCCTTTGAAAGATTTGAGAAGTTAAAATAATCCAGAGGCCCTTTTAACTGTATGGATAATGACAAGGAGGAGGTGCGATTAAGGAGTTTGCCCGCATGCAAACGTGGTGGCTAATGGAGCCAAAAGAGCCTTCAAGCCCCCACCAGTCTGAAGGAGGAAAATGGCACTTACAGGGACCGTGCCACCTGCTTAAGGTTGTCTGCGCTCTGTGGATTGAGAATAGCACAAGTCTGGAAAAGTTCGAGCGACTCTTGAATCTTCCCCTCCAAGCGAAATATCAAAGCTGAAATGCAACAACACGCATTAATCTGGGGTTCCCCGCCCCACCACTGAGGAATCTGGTTGCACCCTGGACAAAGCTGGGGTATGTGTAGAGGAGGACAGGAGAATGGCATGCTGATCCACACAAAGGGTTTGGGGGAGTAGGCTGGCCAAAACCACTGCATACCTTATCCACAGGGCAGCTGGGGACAGTGGGGTTCATGTGAAGCTGGCTTATATCAAGTTGGATCACTGATCAATCTAGCCTGAGAGCATCTCGGCCAACTGGCAGTGGCTCTCCATGGTACTGGGCAGAGAGCTTTCCTAGTCTGCAAGATATCCCTGAAGTGACAGAAAATGGCCTCCATAGTGACACTCTAGGAATTTCCCCATCTCTCCATGGGTCTTTACCATAGAGATTAGGGGAAATTCCTAGATCTCCACCCAGAAGTGACATCACATCTTCTCCAAACAGGGGATCCTCAGAAATGGCATGAAGGTCAAATCAGGAGTCTAAAAGAAACTGGCAGAAGTTGCACCTTTCTTTGCTTTAGCAGAAAATTTAACCTGGATCCAGCCCAGCACATTTAGCTTGAAGCATATCAGTAACCCAAGATGCCTACCTTGAACATAGACTGCATATTCACACATTCCGTGGCTCTCCTGCAGTTGCTCTTTTATAGCCATCTGAATTGCAAAGCAGCAACATTTTAGTAACGTTGTTTTTAAAAGTTTTAGACTGGGAGAAAGATGTGGTTAATAACCCAACACCTGGGTCCTTTGATAACATGATCTCGCCTTGAGATTAATCCAGCATTCATTAAGAGAAGGTATATAGCAAAAAAAAAATCATCTAACCATTCTTTCTTCTGTGGATAATTTGTCCATCCTGATAAAGCAGTTCTTAAATCAAATTATCCAAGAAATTGGGCTCTCTTTTGTATAAGGTTCGCTCTTTTGCTTAATTGTATTCCAGTGTCCTTTTATTTTACCATTTTTACCATTAAAGCAATAGCTTCTGAACAGGTAACATTATAGCAAGTGGGATTCCTGCCACTCATGTGCAATAGTTATTCATCAACTGCAAAATTAAGAGCCTGGCTGAATGGTCCTAGAGGTACTCTCCGTCTTTTCACTATGCCAATCATAAATTATCTTCAATATATTTAAAAGTCTTAACATCTCTTGCCTCGCTTCCAAATGGAAGGCTGCTAATACTCCCATCAATAACTTGGGTGGGGGGGCGGATTTAATAACACACACTATTTTGTAAAATTAAAAAGAATCATGACATATATGCATTTCGAACAAAATAGGTTAAAGAAAGTTGTTTTTATATAACGGGGGGCCCTTCTATTAGACATGGGGCTTGTCCATCATATACTGAGTAAAATTTATTTGATCTGATCATTTATTTTCTGTTGCTGTTTTGTCTCTAATGTTGATTTTTACATTCCACGTGGATATTTGCTTTTGTTCTGAACCCCCCCCCCCCCCCCCCGCCCCACATACACACACAAAGCTCTGGTCTTCAGGGCAAAGCAAGAACCTGCCCCTCTCCAACCACTCAGGCACACTCAATTTTTTTTCCTATTTTTATTTGCTATTCAATTTTTAAATCAAGTCCAGCCAAGATGGGTGCTTTTCCTCTGAGACCAGATGGGCTCCGTTCACATGTGATGCAAATGTCTGTGCAGAGTAGTTAGAATTTTCCAGAGTCTCTCTGACTTGATTCGTGTAGATTTCTTTTCCAGATTGCGCTGTGTCTTCATCTCCCTTTGCGCTCTCAGACTATCCCGTAAGACAGGTGACGCATCCCGGACAACTAAGCATCTTCAGGGTTGCCGGGCACAGCAGCGCCCGGACTGTATCATACCACACTGGCGGAGCTGCTAACCCTAACTACCAAATTTCAAACAAGGGAAGAACTTGCGTAAAGGGGGGGACTACAGCATATTCCGAGCCATGGTTGGTTGGTTTGCTGTGTTGTGTAGTGTTGTTTTTCCTGCTGGTAATCAGCTCTGGATCCTCCACAAGGTAGACTTTAAAAAGGAGTCAAGTGCCACACTCTTACCTTACACGCCTCATAATCTTTGCGGATATAGTGCAGGTGTATTAGCCAGTTCCTTCTCTCCAGAATGGGCAGTTCCGGCACTGTGCAAAAGATGGGCAGAACGAGCATTCAGATATCAAGCAGATTATTCCTGTTTAGGCCCTGAATAACCCCGGACTTCACCCAAAGAGTAAAAACCAATACAGACGATTGCACCAAGATCCTAGTATGCTGCAGGAAGAAAGGTCTGTTCTTCTTGGCCCCGAAAGCAGAAAGCAGGGTGGGAGCTTCTGTTTAGGGAAACAAAGGGCCTACGTTCCTACATATGATTGTCGCACCTTATTGTTTTCTTTGTGAGATGTTAAAACCTGAGAAAACTGGCAAGGATACAGAAATGAATTACAATATTTGTGGTTTTGGTTAAAAGATGAACACTGGGTTCGATCCAAGACATGGGAGGACGCTTGAAGAATGAACAGAGTAGGAAAGCTGAACTATTACTCTAGGCACTGGAGGTGGTTTTGAAAAAGATGCTGTTGTAGACCACAGGGAGTCCCGGGACAAGGAATGACTATTACCGTCTCGCTCTGCTTGTGAATTGCCTTGTGGCCCTAGCTGGCTATGGCCAGCTGGATCTTCGGACTCAGCCAACATGGCCAATTTTATCCTTCTTAGTGATTACAGAAAAGTCCACTTGAAGACTTAAAGAGGCACTGGACTACAATGCCATCCACAGTAAGAAGGCCCCAGCAGTAAACCCTGGCAGGGGCTTTTCCTGGTAATCTCTCTTTGGATTCAAACTTTTAAAAAGCTGCTTTCAGCGCCGCACGGATACAAACTGGAGTGCCACAGATCTAATTCTGCTGCTGAAGGTGATTGTAACAACAAGGGTAACCATGGCAACCAATAAGAAAATCTAATGTTTATAAGCCAATGGGATGACAGAGATGTATAGCGGAAAACAAAGGCAAAGGCTGCTGGAGCAACAGCACAGAGGTGAACCCACGTCTGCCCTTTGCAGTAGGGCACCCCAGATGCTGACTGGGAACAGATATGTGAGCATGGGGTGGGGGTATTAATAGCAGCTGGGATGAAAAGCGGTCTGTGGTGGAAGCCTCTTGCAACTACAACACCACAAGCAACATCAAGAGGGGGAACCCCGCAGATGAAAATGTAGCATCACATCAGAGGGCGTTATAAGCACAAAGCACCATGGAACAGCTGAAAAACAGCCATCTTTTAACAATGATAGGTTCAAGAGCAGCATCCGAATGTTTGTTCCCACATTTCTGCCACCAGGGAAACAACCTTTAAAAAAAAAAAAGCTGTGGGAAAATCAATGGTTGAATGCTTCCGTTTTGCAGTGGCTTTAGAATCGTACAGGCCAACAGGGATTGTAATTTGTCTTTAAAAGGAACAGGGGAAATAATGATAATGGGCCTAGAAGCATTAGAGTGGCAGAAGAGCAAAGGGTAAGGATTTGGGCACAAAAATGTGTGTCTTGCATAAAGCCGACAGCCATTTTCCCCCCAGCACGGAGTGCAGCAAGATTAAAGCTGTACCTGTGAGCCCCCTTTGCAGGCCACTGTTTTAAAAACCTCACATTCCCAAGCAAAGGCTCCACCAGCCCCTACATACAAAGACACATTATCAGAGTTCAGCATTACAGGACACCTGCCAAGGTACACATCCTAGTAGGTTTGGTGACGTGGATACAATTGCTGTTGCAAGGGACTCTGATTTTTACCAAGATGCATTAGGATAACTGATTCATTTCTAGATATTATGCGCAACACAACCCACACAGCGTCCACTATCATGGCTACAGTAATAAATTATATAGCCAAAGATCTTTCGTTACACTGCATGCACTCAGTGCAAGCATGTGCAGGCAACATCTGCATTGCTTCGCAGGTCTGCCCAGCAGAAAACCTTTGAAGCGTCACTCCCCCTCAAGCCACCTCCGTTTTCTCTCCACTGCTAAGCTGCTTTTCCCTTCTGCTGCCTTTTGCAAACAGCCGCTGGAACCAACCTTAAATCAAACGATAAACCTGTATGGCTCACAGTTATTTACAGTCAGCTGGGTTTAATAAAACCCATCATATACAATTCGGATGCTAGCAGCAGAGCTATAATTCATCTCACTAGCCCTGTATTAATAGTCCCTCCCGATATACAAGGAGCGAAAAATTGGGGGGGGGGGGATTTCAACAAACTATGCTTATTCCTGACTCTATAGCCCCTCCTAGTGGAGAGCAGGCTATATGTCAAGATTCCCATTTCCCCCCCTGCATTTCAACAGATATAAGGTTGGGTTTCTGTTATTACGCTATTTGCTTGATGCTCACAAGGCTGTTTGCATGCAACTCTGTGAAACGGCACTGCTCTTATTATGAGCGCTCGCCAGATCCTAGCTGTCTACAATGTATTGGGAGTGCTGCCAGCAACACCAGATTCTTTCTTTTTGGCTACATACTGTGGAAACTGGCAGCGTGTTACAGTTCCCAGATTTTCCAGTGCCTGCCCTTCCAGGACTCTTCCTGCTGAACATTCTTGAAGAATACAGACCAGAAAACAATGAAGCAGGCCCCTTTGAAAACGGCATGTGCAAATTCTGGATCCCTGCTGGTCTGGAGCACATGCTGGATGCCAATCACTTCAATGTATTCTTTGTTACTCAGGTTTTCTATCTTATTACCTAAATCCAGAACACATTTGTTAGCAGTAAAGGTGCCCCCATCCCTGGACTCACAGGGTGGAGGTCTGTAATTTGGATTTGCTGGGCAAGCACCAAAAAAAAAAAGCCATCGTTTGCAGGCTCCAAGGAGGGCTTGCTGAAAACCAGGGAGGGGGAAGAAATGCAGGGTGTGAGAGGAGGAGAAAGAAGTACAGGAGGCCAAGGCTCTTTCACGTAGCGCCAAAACATGGTTCACCGTTACACCCGAATCAAGCCTTTGTTTCAACCGTGGTAACCCATTTCAAGCAGGTTGCTGGAGAGGCAGCATATAAGTTTTCTCAATAAATAAATAACAAATGGATTTTAACATTTAAATATTATGGGGCACTTTGTTCTTACAGGCATTTGTCTGGTCTGTACTGCCATAATGTGTTGCAGGCTGTTTAACTCTTAACCTCCCCAAGTGTCTGTTCTGCAACATCACCTCCTTTTCCTTTAGCAGCAGCAATACTACAGGAATTAATGTCATGGTAGTATGAGACATTTTCGAGAGAATCCTGAACCTCAGGTTTCAAGGTGCTAGGAGTGTTAGGGGAGCCCCAACTTAAGAAGGTCACCAGAGTGCCACCAGAGTCAAGACAAGGAGATGAAGCAAGGCAGCCAGGTCAAGATGTCAAAAGGACGGTGCTCAGGCTAAGGAACCAGGGTGTTCCTGTGGATTCTGTGAAGCTGCAGCATGGAACACTCTGTTAAAATGTGTCGCCTCAAAGCACTGGTCAGCCTGCCATGGCAGAGATGAGACACACAGATGAGTCCAATTGCTGAAGGGGGGGGGGAGATTCCACCTGTGTATGTTAGTGCGGTGTTTGAAATCACTTTTTAGCATAATGCTGTATTGAAGCTTTTTACAACTTAGCTATTTTAGTACTGACTTTTCTTACTTAATTTATACCCGCCCCCTTTCTCTCCAACGGGGATCCAAAGCAACATCCACCATTCCCCACTCCTCATGGGACTTTTGTACTTTGAAAAGGCAATTGACTAGGAAAGGCTGTGACACCTCACATGCAGCCAGTAGTTCCTCTGGTTCTTAATGATTCAATCCAAGTTTATTCACTTTCTCAAGGATTACAACACTTGGTACAATCACAAAGGACACAACTCAGCAGATCGGAATAACATTTAGATCCTACTGATTTCAGCAGAGGGAAGTGTCTCCTTCATCCACCCCTTCCTAAAATGTGCGGTGGGAAGTGTTTAGGTTTTTCAGGATCATGCCCCAGAAATCCTTCGGCACCTTAAAGAGTAAAACTATTACCAAACCACAGTGATCTTTGTAAACAACTAATTTTAAATATAAGCAGACAGCACCGAGATTTGCAGTTCACATCATTTCCTGTTGCCAACATAATCTGTCGAAAGACGAGATTTTGGAGGGGGAGGCACTGAGATTTGCAATTCACATCATTTCCTGTTGCCAACATAATCTGTCGAAAGACGAGATTTTGGAGGGGGAGGCACCAGTTTGGAAAGTTCATGAGAAATGCTTGTTCAAAGAGCTCTGCTACAAAAAGAAGTTGCAAAAGAGCATCTGTTGGGATGCCAGTATGTCTGTTTTGAGCCAATACAACATGGTGGTTAAAGGGTTAGGCCTGGTCCAAAACTTGCTATAAAGGGTAGTGGGTAGATTTGAGGCTAGTCAGATTCTCTCAGCCTTATATACCTCACAGGATTGCTGTAATAATGAAATTGACCAACCCCTATCTATACTGCCTAAAATCCTTGGTGGAATGATACAAACGCAAAAAACAACATTCAGGTGGGGGAATAATGTTTTTGCAAATGATACAATGCTGGCACTAAAAAGCAATGTGAATTGCAATTTCTGTACTGTCTGCTTGCCCCTTAAAAAACTAGCACAAACCCCTGATACACTGCTGGAGTTCAGTATTCAGTGTTCAAAAAGATGTAGTTTAGCTCACTTTTCCCTGCTGGAGGAAGCTGGTGCTTTAACCAACATGTTAATATGTGCCAAGCTGGCTGCAGGAGGCGCTGGTAACATTTACCCCTTTTTTATTCAGCCAGCAAAAAATTCAGTCTACTGCAACATTACTCCGGCAGAGGACGTTCCCCCATCTTTCAAGAGAATCTCAACAATTAATTCCATTAACCACTGTGCTTCTCTATAATAAAAGGGCTGCGGAGAATCTGGCCCAAAGCACTGGAACAAATGAGTCAGAAAGTAGTTCTATAAAGTGATTCACCGTAACCTGACCTACAACAGACAAATAAAATTTTCCTGACCAAAAAAAAAAAAAATGAAGTCATGTTTCTTAAGATCAGTAATACGCTCCACAAGGAAAAGGCTTTCTCTGGTACAGTGATATCAGTTGCTATAAAATGAATAGTTAGTATCAGAGTGCTTGGGGAGAGGAAACGGGAAAAGCCAGAGTTTTTCATTCAAAACCAGAAAAAAACACATTTAAAAAAATAGCCAATTCATTTAAAATAGAATAAAATGAAAATCTCCACGCAGCAAGCCGATTTTAACTTCATGCTGCTTCAAGGAGGAATAATGCTCCTTTTGTTGTAACACTTTGATTGGAAGAGAGAAACCACATACACAACACACACAACTTGGGGTGTGTTATAGATTTTGATGCAGCAATAAAGGAGACTGGTTTTCAGGGAAACTTCTCCCTGGAGGTGCGTGAACGGGGGAGGCTTAAAGGGGTTTAAAAAAATAATGAAAGTTTTTGAAGGTTAATTTGTCAGTCTCTGAATAATAGCTAGCTTTCAGCAGCGCTCTGAAGGCTTTACTTTCTGCCAGTGCCTCTAATTCAGAAGGGATTTCAAGGTACCCAACCCAGCGTCTCTACTCCTACCTCCAAAATGCTCTGGATAACTTGTATGAGACAGAATTAGCTCCTCATTTTTTGCTTGAATCTAGTGGTCTCAAAATGGAGACATCCCTTGTGCTATATCTAGCAGGTATCTCAAGGCCTGACGCGTCCTACCCTTTGTTCAACCTGCCTCCTTTTTTGTCAGTGGAGACTATTCTTTTTTTCCCCTTAATGCAAGTCAATTTTGCACTGATACACTTATTTGCCATACACTGGAGCTGCCAACTGCTAACAGGAGTCTGCAGGCAAAGACTCCCTCCAGGCCCATCCTCTTACTTCCCAGACCCAACTGCATTACTCGCCTGGCTCTATGGGTCTCCAGAGCCCCTTGAATGTTCTCCTCCACGTCCCCCTCACCTCCTGGCAGTCCTGGCATAAATACTGTGCACATTTCACTGGTGTGAGCTCGGGACTGTGCTTAAATCCTACTGCTTTACAATGGTGCAGAAATAACTTAAGATTTCCTCTCCTCTACCTTCCTCTCCTCTATCTTCCTCTATATTTTGGTGGGCGTATTGATGAAACGATACAATCCATCATTATTTCAAAACATAATTAAGAAAGAAAAGATTATACATATGAGGAATATTTGAAGAATCCTCCTGGACAGAGGGCCAAACAAAAGCACACTTTTAAAATATGTGAGAAGTGACACCGGAGTCAATATAACAAAATACATGATTCATGTTTTAAGAAACATGTCTTGAAGGTCTAAGTTGATGGCAATGGATTCACAAATCTGAAAGTCAATTGCAAGTACTCTTTCTTTCTTTAAAAAAAGGCATATTCCTTAATTTCAGTAAAACAGTAAGCGACGTATAAAAAATACAACTTATAAAAAATCAAACAAAACATCAATATTTTAATAAACCACAAAGCAGAAAGCAGCATTTGACAGGAGACCTAGCCAAAAAGCCTGCCCTAAACTACAACTTGCCCAGGGTCTTTGTACAAGGAAAGACATCAGCAGGAGACACTTGGGGAAGGCGTTAGGCAATCAAGATGCCACGACAGAAAAGGCCCTGTCTGCAGCAGCAACTTTCGTCACCTACACAAAGGTATCTGAAGCAGGATTTATGAAGATAGCCTAGTTTCATGTAAGAGAATGTAATCTAGAAATATCCTGGTCTCAAGCCATTCAGGGCTTTGCAGGTCAAAAACACTCATACAAAAGGCGGAGCACACAAACGCATGGGGCTGCCTTGTACTGAGTCGGACCAGTAGTCTGTCAAAGTCAGCATTCCTGGCTCTGGTTGGCCGCAGCTCTCCAGGGACTCAGGCAAAGGCCTTTCACATCACCCGCCACGAGATCATTTTTACTGGAGACACCGGGGATTGAACCTGGGTCCTGCTGCAGGCCAAGCAGAGGCTCTGCTAAGAGATCTGCTGCATCACCCACCACCTGATCCTTTTATCTGGAGTCACTGGGGGTTAAACCCGGAACCTTCCGCATGTGAAGCTTTCGCTCGCCCCTGAGCCACGGCCCCTTCCCTGAGTCCTAAAGGGCTGCTTCGAATTTTATTTCAGAGAGAAGGGATGACACTTATAAAATGACACACACTTGAAAACCAACATCTCTGGAGATATGTATTACTTATCTAGGTAATATACACTGGCACATATTTTGAGAGACGTCCTGGTCAGACACGTGTTCTTCTCGGGTGTCATGCTTTCTCTCTGAAGAGTACCCTGAGAAGTTATCTCAACCCTTAAGTTAATGTGTGGTGAGGCACAACTTAATAAGAGACTGAACTAAGGTTTCGCTACCTCCTGCATTCCTATGGCAAATCAAAACTGCTTTCCAGACATTTTACCAGATACTGGACCCTTTTTTCAAAAAGAGGAGGGGACAGGAATGATTAAAGAGCTCACATTAATCAGCCTGCAAACGAGTAAAGAAAATTCTGCAAGCTAGAAACGTTTATGGTGAAGTCACTGCCTACAGGCCCAGTTCAGTAGTGCACCTTTGCAAAAGCAGGATTAGGCTTCCCACTCCGTCTGGATTTAATTAATCGAAAAGCACAGGGAGTCTATTCTTCGCCCTCAACTGCCTCTGCATTACCATAAAGGAAATTCTGGGAAGAGGACTTGCTCTGCTCCTCTGTTTAATAACGTGAGTGACCAGCGGGTGAGAGCCACGGTGCGCTTCAGAACAACACCTACAGGAGAAGAACCCAAAACAGTTTGCCTGTCTTCATGCAACAGGAGCCATTTCAAGAAGTTAGCAAACAGGAAGATTATTAACCCACCTCTGATCACAGTTCTAAAGGCATCATAGGACAAAAGGCTGCCAACATATCAAAGGCTTTCCACAATGACAATAAGGTCAAAACAAAACACCCCCCAGCTCTGACTTAAAGGAATCTGAAATTTCTCACTTGCCATAGGCATTCATCTTTTCCATATTCACCTCTTACGGATGACATTGCGACTACCTATGTGTGACTTCTTATGTTGCTCACCACCTTACACTAGATTTTATATTAATCCTACTTTGCCTACCGAACAATTGGGGATAGATCAGATGGGTAGCCGTGTTAGTCTGTCTGTAGTAATAGAAAAGAGCAAGAGTCTAGCAGCACCTATAAGACTAAGAACAGTTGTGGTACAGTATGAGCTTTTGTGAGTCACAGCTCACTTCTTCAGATACGAAGAAATGAGCTGGCAGCGGGCCCCACTCCGTTTTTTGTTGGATCTCATCACAAACCACCCTCGCTTTGAAACCTCTTTTCCTCCTCATCTTTCTGTTATCAATATAAAAAGCATCGACCTTATGAATTCTCTTCTCACCTTTCATTCAATGGACATTTGATGCTAAGACCAAAATCTGAGTCTTTCCATCGGAAGAGACTGACATGCTAATGACGACAACTACAGCCAACACATTCCAGAGACGTGTAATTAAAAAGCAATGGATTTTCAGCAGAATTACTCCTCAATTATATTTCTCAATTCTCCTCAGCTTGAACAATGTAAGCAGCAAAATAAAAAGAAATGGGTTCAAAAATGTGAGGTTTTCTTTTCCTGTTAACATAGTGCAGAAGTGTTGGAGGAGTGCATACAATTACAAAAGACAAGTTGAATCTTGGGGATTACAATACATTTATATCCCACCTTCCCTTTGCAGTTCAAAGCAGCTTACAAACCCAAATTTTAAAAGTACAAAGGACAATAAAACCCCACCAAACTCCACCACCACCTAAAAATGCTTGCAACTTACATCCCATGGAAAGCCCTAGCAAATAAAATGACCTTGTGGTACCTCCTAAAAAGTTCTTGAGAAGATGACCCCCTCCTCAAGGAACCATTCCATAGGGCAGATACTACTACAGAAAAGGCATGGGCTCCTGTTGATGCCAGGCAGGCTACCTTAAGCTTGGGAACAGGCAGCAGCTGGCAACCTAATGACTGTAGTTGGCACACAAGGACATAATGGGAGAGATAGACCTTTAGACATCCAAGTCCTAGGCCACAAAGTGTTCAGCTGGCCTATCAAGAGGATCACACTGCTCAGCCAGTGATTGGCTGCCCAAAGCAGCAGCATCTGGACATAATCAGAGAGCAACCGTTAAAGGCATTTTAGGTGTTAAAGTCGTCCTGGGCCGAGGAGGGATTTCCCAATCCCGATTGATGGAAGGAAGCTGGCAGATGGGTGAGAAGCAGTAACAAACGCTCCCATTCTGAGGCTCTCGGCTTTACCACTAGCAAGTCTGGAGGACGTAGATTTTGGGCACAAAAAGGCAATCCTCACCACTGACGCTAAGGAAAAAAAAGACGTCGCCATGAACAAGCCTCGCCCATACTTTGCAATAGGCTTCCTTAGCGGGTGGGCGGGCTCTCATCGAGGTATTTTAAGAAGAGGCTACATGGGGAGGATGATTCTGTTACTCAATATGAACGTACACAGATCTGGAGAGGGAGGGCATGAAGGGATGAGCTGGCACGAGGCTCCTGTGGCCCTTCTTACTTGCCCAGGGTAACGCCAATCGCAATCTGGAGAGCCGGGTTTGGTTCCCCGCTCCTCCGCTTGAAGCCAGCTGGGTGACCTTGGGTCAGTCACAGCTCTCTCAGAGCTCTCTCAGCCCCACCCACCTCACAGGGTGTTTTGTTGTGGGGATAATAACGACATACTTTGTAAACCACTCTGAGTGGGCATTAAGTTGTCTTGAAGGGCGGTATATAAATCGAATGTTGTTATTGATGTTGTTATTACCCTGGGCATGTAATTTTCCCCCAGGCCATATTGGTTGGAGATCCTGAAGGGTTTTTTTGCCTTTCTCTGGGCATAAAGCAGGGGTCACTGGGGAGGTGACGGGGAGGATTTTCCTGCATTGTGCAAAGGGTTGAACTAGATGACCCTTGGGATTCTAACTCTCTGTTTCTATTTTTCAAATCATGCTTTGGAAGATTCCACAGGATGCTACACAGCAGCAGGACCTAACCTACAGTGAACAAAATCCCTACTGGGGAGGGGGCTCGTCCTTTTCTCCCCAGCTCTCTTGCTCATGGTGTGGGTTACTTCTGGTTATGGAACCACATTGGGAGAAAAGTGCTCAGGGAGAACTGTCCACTCGCCACACCTCCTTGCAATATACCTCAAATCTTCCCCCGCCAAACCCGGCATTATTGGGAACTGTGTATAATTAGACACTTGGATCTGTTGCTGTCACATCTTACATAATTCAGAATTATGCGCTCGGTGCAAATAATTTGTCAGTGGCACTAGACACTTTGTGTAAAGTCACTTCTGAGTTCATAGTGATTTGTACAGAGAAATCTCGCCCCCCCCTCCACCCCCATCCCCCAGTCACAGGTGATACAAGGAAAGGACAAGTCGGGTTAGATAGTTTCAAAAGTTACTCAGGAGCTGCATCCAGGAAAAGCTCCACCTTTATAAATTGCTTTCCCCCATTTAAACATGGTGTACACACATACTAGAACAAACCTTTTCCTGAGCAAATTTTTGGGAGGTCTGAGGCCACTGGGAAGGTTGCAATCTGAAATGACAACAAAAAAAAAGTCCATCCATTAGTAACTCAAAAGAGCTATTCAGAGATGAAGCTCAAAAAGAGGCTGACAAAGACAAATAATTTTCCTTTGAGGCATAGCCCCAGTAACAAGCTTCTTGTTTACAAAGTCTTGAGTAAGGCAGTTTATGTGTGAGGGGGCTACAACCAGGGCTTTTTTTCAACAGGAACGCGGTGGAATGGAGTTCCGGCACCTCTTGAAAATGGTCACATGGCTGGTGGCCCCGCCCCCTGATCTCCAGACAGAGGGGAGTTTAGATTGACCTCTGCGCCGCTCCATGGCACGGAGGGCGATCTCAACTCCCCTCTGTCTGGAGATCAGGGGGCGGGGCCACCAGCCATGTGACCATTTTCTCTGAGGGCAACCCACTGAGTTCCACCACCTGTTTTCCGAGAAAAAAAGCCCTGGCTACAACACAAGCAAGATTTCTAACTATAATGCAGCTGATAGTTTCAGTTAGGTAGCCACATTGGTCTGCAATAGAACAGCATGCTGAGAGGACCCACCTGGCAACAAAAACCCTTCATACGGAAACCTAGCCAGTCAGGAAAATACTAATTTAATACATTCTTTCAAGTATCTAGTCTTCTATGGAAGGAGCCGTTCAGCTACATGGACCCCCCTACTTACAGTGTGAAATGGTACATTCCAAACACAGGTTTACCACCTCAGCAGGAAACAGTCCTAAGTCTATAGATTTCGTCATTTATTTTTATTTATGTATGGGAACTAGAACATGCTCCTTGGAAAAGACCTGGGATGCTGGGCTTACCGACACGTTCGATCACTCGATCAATAAAACCCTACAGCCCATTAAGCCAACAACAGCAGTTCTCCAGCTGTTTGAGAGAGAAAAGGTAACGGAAGCCAAAGGAGGATCTGCAGAAACGAGGACGGACTCTCCCTTGAACAGACGCATCCAGAGCTTAAAAGCAAAGTCTCCCCACCATTAAAAAGGTATTTTGATCAGTGCTGCTTTTCAAGAAGTTTGCGTTTCAAAGCGCCCTGTACTTCATGGTGCTGCTTTTTAACATGAACGTGCAACTGAAAGTTATCGCAATCATTTCTGGCCACGGGGAGAGCCTCTCTGTCGTGAACAATGAAACCTCCGTGCTGAGGAGCTTTTGGCACAACTACCCCTATTCTTGCTTCCTTTGACACTGCTGTCATTTTCAAAACCCGTGTTTTGTGGTGAGGCACATCTTTTGTTAAAATACCCAGAGAGACCCATTCATTAAGGGAAAAGCACAAGGACTCGTTCAGCTCCAGAATCTTCAGGGAAGTTGCCCCACTCCTCATTTCCCCAACAATTGTATTCATCCAGACTTCAGAATGAACGCATTTAGCTCAGGGAATACAGTAAAGGAAAGGAGGACAAGCCTTTCTGGGTCAGAACCAGGAAAACAATACCATCTCTGGCACTATGCTCAGGTGTACACAGCTTTGGAACATAAAGTTCCTACTGAGCATTCAATCCAACAACACTTAAGAAAGTAAGAGATCAGTTATGGAAGTGATGCTAGTTGGGAAGGCAGATATCTTGAAGGACATTGCACTCCCCGCTTTCGATGGCGTTTGTCTGCACACCCAAGAGTTTAGGGGTTATACTGGATCCAGTGCTACTGCTAGAAAAGCAAGTTAAGGGAGCTGGAAAAAATGATTTCCACAAACTCAGTTTAGCCTGGAAGATGGCCCCTACCTCAACCTGGCCGATCTGACCACTTGGACCCACGCCATGGTAACACTGAGACTTGACTACAGTAATGCACTGTACAGAGGTCTCCCCTCTAAGTTAACTCAGAGGCTCCAGTTGGTGCAGAACGCTGCAGCTTCGCTATTATCAGGAGCCAGGAGGAGCATGTATGTTACTTCCATTCTGCAGTCACTCCATTGGCTACCTATCAGTTACTGGGTTCAACTGAAGGTACTGGCTATCATATACAAAACTCTTCATGGCTATGGTCCATCATATCTATGGAACTGCCTCTCTCCCTGTGTTCCACCACAGCAGATTCACTCATATGAACAGCGCCTTCTGCAGGTGCCACTTTGCACATGGGCAAAATCAACAGCTGCCCCTATGCGTACTTTCTGTTATGGCCTCCACTTTACGGAAGGCCCCTAGGTTAGGAAATCTCTTGCTCTCCTGGCTTTCTGCAAATGATGCAAAGCTGAATTATTCAAGAGGGCTTTTTACTTAGATAGGGCTGTAGTATAATGAAGCAGTCTTAAAGAATTGCATCATTCACTCTCCCTGGATCCTTTACACCTCATATTTGGTCAAACATCAGGGGGACACCCTGACTGAAAAGGGAGCTGCTGGAGAGAAGTGCACGGGGAAGGCCCCCTGGGTCCTCTCTTGAAAAGCCCTAGAAGCAGAGTGGTGGCAACCAGTTAAGTCCTATGCCCCGTTTGAGAGCTGGTGTGGACAAAAAGGAAGAATCCTTGGAAGTTCCCCACTCGCTTTCCATGACAACTCGCACAAAGCATTTGAGATTTACTTCATTTATTTGTGCATACTCATCTCTTTGTTATCTTCCCTCACTAAATACATACCTGCTTTTTAGCAACCCTTATTAAAAGTATATGAGGAACAACTACATGACTGATTGGCATCCATGCCAGGGACAGTAACAGCAACCATTCTATTTTTGTTCTAATCTGATAAAAACTCTCTCTCTCTCTCTCTCTCTCTCTCTCTCTCTCTCTCTCTCTCTCTCTCTCACACACACACACACACACACACACACACACACACACACAAAATTGTAAGGACCTTGATGACCAATGCATAATCTGATTAATCTGACAGCAGAGGGTGATGAAGCTGGGCTTCTACAGTCAGATGCCATATTCGCACAGTAAAAGAGGTGCCTTGTTCCTGATCGAAACAAGAGCATAGTTTTATTTCTGGGGTAAGGGGGAGAGAAGTAACAAACAGGGTTTACTGATGGATCAACTAGTGTTTAGAAGCTGAAAATTCCAGGCAAAGGTGAGTCTAAACTAACAAATAGCAATGTTGATTCAATTCCACGTGCCCTTGTCCCAAAGAGTATCCTTCATACTCAAATTAAAAGCAGCAATTCTAAAAGACTCCCAAATACTACTGCCGCAATGGGTAGCAGATGATTATTTTAAAAACCTGCCTAGCTGACCTAAAAACACTATGTTCTGAATTTTCTCCCGCCTCAGATTGAAATAAACTCTCTTCTCATCCACAGACCTAGCAGTTGAATCAGCAGGGAACGCCAGTAAAAAATACAGTGTAAGCACCACACTACAATCAAAATACCCCTTCCAATACCAAATATAGTCAAATGGAATTAGATCACCTATTGGCTTGTAACCCTTTTGCCAGATGGGTCACGCAGAGCTGAAATACCACTATTAAAAGAGCTGTTAAAGATCTTCGCTTAAGTTGTGGTCACCAACATTTTTTAATGTAAGTGACTCATATCCTCTAAAGAAACATACTGGAGGACGTTTCAAGAAATCCAGTGAGACAACAGCCTTCCTTACACAGCAACCCAATTTACCAGCATTCAGGTCAAGCAGGAGAACACAGAATATGCCTTCTTGCTCACAAAGGTTTGCACCTTAACCCTTGTTCAGAACTGTTTGGTTATTGCTTTTCTCGAGGGAAATACCAGCAGCAGCCAGAACACATTAAAAAGTTGCATAAAGTGAAGTTTTATAAAAGCAGAGCTTTATTCCAAATCAAAGACTCATCTAAGCTAACCTGGTCATGTGGACTGGTCTCAGACCCAGTGAAATCACTTCACTACAGATGCCCCGAAGTCTCAACTTAGGGCAAAGTCTTAACATTCTTAAGGCGTACTAGAGGAGTTATCTAGGTATTCAGAAATTAATAAATTAATCAGAATTTTACAAAACAGCCCCTCCAAAAGTGGCCGAATGAGGACTGAGCACGATTCAGAAAGCACAAAGTGTTGAGAGCTGGTGAAAGTCTGGTAAAGGGAGGGAAAGGGAGAGGGGAGGTAAAATGAGTCTGAGTCTCATGCTGCTGATAATCTTGAAAGAGGAACTGGGGCAGGAAGGTGGGATTCAGATCACCATGCTACCATGGGCGATCGTGAGCTAATCACTCTCTTAATATCATTACCTCACAAGGATTGTTGTGAGAATAAAGTGGGAGAAGGGACCCTGCGCACCTTAGAAGAAACGACAGGATAAACATTTAATAAATCCCCTCACACACACACAATTCCTCCCAGTTTACTCTAACAGGAAGTTGATTGTTGCCTGCTTATGAGCAAAAACATAAGCAAAGCAACGTTCTCTTCATGTTCAGGGGATCCTCCAGGTATGGAGAAACATACACATTTCTTTAAAAAGTATTACTGGGTACTGCCTGTGGACATAGAAGTGAATTTTTGGTTAAGTGGTCGGACTGCAAATTAGCACTCTGCTGGTTCAAATCCCACTCCTGTCATGAACTCAGCAGGTGGCCTTGGGTAAGCTGCTCCTCTCAGCCCCAGCAACCCAGCTGTATTGGGAAGATAACAACACTGATTTTGTTCTCCATTCTCAGTGGGGCACTAATCTATCTAGAGGAGTGGTATATAAATTACCACAGATTATTATTATTAGTGGTTGGACTGGGAATCGGCACTCTGCTCCCCTGTTGCATTGTGGAGATAACAACACTGACTTTGTCTAAAAGAGTTGTATATAAGCAGGGCTTTTTTCAGCTGGAATGCAGTGGAACAGAGTTCCAGAACCTCTTGAAGATGGTCACATGGCTGGTGGCCCCACCCCCTGATCTCCAGACAGAGGGGAGTTGAGCTTGCCCTCTGCAACTCCCCTCTGTCTGGAGATCAGGGGGTGGGGCCACCAGCCATGTGACCATTTTCTCCGAGGGCAACCCACTGAGTTCCACCACCTCTTTTCCCAGAAAAAAAAGCCCTGGCTATTATTATTCCACATCGTTTAATAGGGCACATCAAATGGCTTATGCTTCCTTTCAGCCATGTTTCATATCTGTATTCCCATATTTGGTGTAGCACCAGTTTGGTGTAGTGGTTAAGAGTGCAGCACTCTAATCTGGAGAAGGCAACTAGGTGACCTTGGGTCAGTCACAGCTTCTTGGAGCTCTCTCAGCCCCACCCACCTCATGGGGTGCTTGTTGTTGTGGGGATAATAATAGCCTACTTTGTAAACTGCTCTGAGTGGGTGTTAAGTTGTCCTGAAGGGAGGTAGATAAATTGAATGTTGTTGTTGTTGTTATTTGAATTGCAGGCTTTTAACATTTCTGCCAAGCATGCATCCCATTGCATTGTTTAGTGAAATGACCCAGCTGTTGATTGCATGGACTCACACTTCTGTAATCCACCTTGTGT
Source organism: Eublepharis macularius (assembly GCF_028583425.1). Taxonomy (NCBI): domain Eukaryota; kingdom Metazoa; phylum Chordata; class Lepidosauria; order Squamata; family Eublepharidae; genus Eublepharis; species Eublepharis macularius. Next base: position 31,727,258 of record NC_072807.1, on the reverse strand, counting down.
CTCAGTGAGAAAGGTGGAGTATAAATAAAAGAAACTAATAAATAAGAGAAACACACCCTTCAAACACCACCACGGCGAATCCCACAAGCCAACCAATCCTCTCTACTTCCTAGACCTGCTCCTCTTTCATGAGCTTGCCAGCCCATGACCGTTCTCCACATCCTGTTGCAGCGAGTTCTGCAGGTTAATTATCCATTGATCAGGAACTGGGCAGTGGGAGAATCATCTTAACCCCTAACAAAAGGTGTCCTTGTTTTCCTTCCCCTCCCCACCAAGAACCGGCCAAAAACATCTTAAAATAGATTTTTATAAATATCTAGACTAGATGATGAAACGAAGCGAAGAAAAATAGGGCTCGTGGAAGCGGGCGGGGGTGGGAGAGAGAAGGGCAGGAGGCTCCCCCTTCCCGGGATGTGGAGGGAGGGCGGGAGTAAAACGGGAGGAAGGAGACCCCTCTCACCGGCTGGGCCTTCACCTCCGCCATGCCGCTCGGAGGCCTCCAGAATCTGCCTTGTTACCAAGGTTACCGGGCGCCTCGTAAGGCTTCAGCCGTTGCTGTGGTTATCCACAGGCCCCGTTTCCAAGGTTACCAGCCAACTCGGAAGGTATCGCGAGCTGCGCAGGGTACCCGGATGTTCCGTTGCCAAGAAACCTAGCGTCACCCCCTATCTCCACCCCCCGCCCGCAACGCGCAAGATGCGAAGACGAGAAAAGCAAGGTCGCGGCCGCCGCAAGGGCCGTCGGGATTGGAAAAGGGTGACGTAACCAAAGTGATTAGCTCGCCTTATAAGCCCTTTTCTCCCCCCCCCTTCACAGCATTGGTCTCGTCCAGCGAGCTGCAAGAGGTCGGGGCGACAAGGAGCACAGTGGACTACGCCATTTTAGCCGGGGGGAAATGAATGGGAAATAATGAGACAGATGAAACCTTATCCCTTCGCTGCGGTTTATACTTGAATGAGAATCAGTCATCTTCCCTGCAAATGTACAGCCTTGCTGTTGGCAGGCTCTTCAACTGTGTTTATTAAAAATGTGACTTGGAAGTTGTTTCCTTTTATTACTTGGGCAGGATAAAGCCAACCAGAGACAGCGAGGAAAAGATATAATCTGCTTCGATGAGACAGTGATACCGACTTGGGAAGTAAATTGCTGACCAAAGTGGGACTTATTCTTGAGTAAACATGCACAAGAGTACATTTTTATTAAAGTGTGCCCCGCAAACTGATTATTTTAAACGTTGAATAATTATCCTTTGATATTTAACAAAAAAAGGATTTATTGTCGAAGGCTTTCACGGCCGGAGAACGATGGTTGTTGGGGGTTTTCCGGGCTGTATTGCCGTGGTCTTGGCATTGTAGTTCCTGACGTTTCGCCAGCAGCTGTGGCTGGCATCTTCAGAGGTGTAGCACCAAAAGACAGAGATCTCTCAGTGTCACAGTGTGGAAAAGATGTAGGTCATTTGTATCTACTCAGGAGGGGTGGGGTTGAGCTGAGTCATTCTGTAAGAGTTTCCCAGGGTGTGGAATGCTAATGGCGGGAGGCTTCACTGTAACCTGAGGAGGTTCTTTTGCATATGGATTGGTGCTTGATGTGCTAATCTTCTCTGCAGGGCTATTGTCGGGTGTGGAGTGTTTTGTTGGCCTGGTGTTTTTCAGAACTGGAGCCCATGCTCTGTTCATTCTTAAGGTTTCTTCTTTCCTGTTGAAGTTTTGCTTATGCTTGTGAATTTCAATGGCTTCCCTGTGCAGTCTGACAAAGTAGTTGGAAGTGTTGTCCAGTATTTTGGTGTCCTGGAATAAGATACTGTGCCCTGTTTGAGTTAGGCTATGTTCAGCCACTGCTGATTTTTCAGGCTGTCCAAGTCTGCAGTGTCTTTCATGTTCTTTTATTCTTGTCTGGATGCTACGCTTTGTGGTCCCGATGTAAACTTGTCCACAGCTGCAGGGTATACGGTATACTCCTGCAGAGGTGAGGGGGTCTCTGCTGTCTTTTGCTGATCGTAGCATCTGTTGTATTTTTCGGGTGGGTCTGAATACTGCTTGAAGGTTATGCTTTTCCATAAGCTTTCCCATCTGATCAGTAATTCCTTTGATATATGGCAAAAACACTTTTCCTGTAGGTGACTGTTTTTCCTTGGTTGTTTGATTCATCCTGGGTTTGATTGCTCTTCGGATTTCATTTCTGGAGTAGCCATTTGCCTGAAGTGCGTGGTTTAGATGATTAATTTCCTCATTGAGAAAGCGCGGCTCACATATCCGTCTTGCACGATCCACTAATGTTTTCATTATGCCTCTTTTCTGTCGGGGGTGGTGATTGGAGTTTTTGTGTAAGTACCGATCAGTGTGAGTTGGTTTCCTGTAGACCTTGTGACCTAACTGAAAGTTTGCTTTGCGGATGACCAAGGTATCCAGGAATGAGAGTTTTCCCTCACTTTCTTTCTCCATTGTGAATTGTATGTTCAGGTGGATGTTGTTGAGATGATTCAAAAACTCCCTCAATTCTTCCTCCCCATGGCTCCAAATGATGAATGTATCATGTTCTACATGGAACATTTTGAAAAAACATTTTGAAAAAACAGCTCTAGAATCAGCACCCCACAAACCCAGTGTATGGTTCCGGTTTGTGGATGATACATTCATCATTTGGAGCCATGGGGAGGAAGAATTGAGGGAGTTTTTGAATCATCTCAACAACATCCACCTGAACATACAATTCACAATGGAGAAAGAAAGTGAGGGAAAACTCTCATTCCTGGATACCTTGGTCATCCGCAAAGCAAACTTTCAGTTAGGTCACAAGGTCTACAGGAAACCAACTCACACTGATCGGTACTTACACAAAAACTCCAATCACCACCCCCGACAGAAAAGAGGCATAATGAAAACATTAGTGGATCGTGCAAGACGGATATGTGAGCCGCGCTTTCTCAATGAGGAAATTAATCATCTAAACCACGCACTTCAGGCAAATGGCTACTCCAGAAATGAAATCCGAAGAGCAATCAAACCCAGGATGAATCAAACAACCAAGGAAAAACAGTCACCTACAGGAAAAGTGTTTTTGCCATATATCAAAGGAATTACTGATCAGATGGGAAAGCTTATGGAAAAGCATAACCTTCAAGCAGTATTCAGACCCACCCGAAAAATACAACAGATGCTACGATCAGCAAAAGACAGCAGAGACCCCCTCACCTCTGCAGGAGTATACCGTATACCCTGCAGCTGTGGACAAGTTTACATCGGGACCACAAAGCGTAGCATCCAGACAAGAATAAAAGAACATGAAAGACACTGCAGACTTGGACAGCCTGAAAAATCAGCAGTGGCTGAACATAGCCTAACTCAAACAGGGCACAGTATCTTATTCCAGGACACCAAAATACTGGACAACACTTCCAACTACTTTGTCAGACTGCACAGGGAAGCCGTTGAAATTCACAAGCATAAGCAAAACTTCAACAGGAAAGAAGAAACCTTAAGAATGAACAGAGCATGGGCTCCAGTTCTGAAAAACACCAGGCCAACAAAACACTCCACACCCGACAATAGCCCTGCAGAGAAGATTAGCACATCAAGCACCAATCCATATGCAAAAGAACCTCCTCAGGTTACAGTGAAGCCTCCCGCCATTAGCATTCCACACCCTGGGAAACTCTTACAGAATGACTCAGCTCAACCCCACCCCTCCTGAGTAGATACAAATGACCTACATCTTTTCCACACTGTGACACTGAGAGATCTCTGTCTTTTGGTGCTACACCTCTGAAGATGCCAGCCACAGCTGCTGGCGAAACGTCAGGAACTACAATGCCAAGACCACGGCAATACAGCCCGGAAAACCCCCAACAACCAAAAAAAGGATTGTATTGTCGAAGGCTTTCACGGCCGGAGAACAATGGTTGTTGTGGGTTTTCCGGGCTGTATTGCCGTGGTCTTGGCGTTGTAGTTCCTGACGTTTCGCCAGCAGCTGTGGCTGGCATCTTCAGAGGTGTAGCACCAAAAGACAGAGATCTCTCAGTGTCACACTGAGATCTCTCAGTGTCACAGTGTGACACTGAGAGATCTCTGTCTTTTGGTGCTACACCTCTGAAGATGCCAGCCACAGCTGCTGGCGAAACGTCAGGAACTACAATGCCAAGACCAGGGCAATACAGCCCGAAAAACCCACAACAACCAAAAAAAGCATTTTTATATTTTTTGCATTTATTACTATTTTAGCCTCTTCTGCAAAATTAGTAAGCGCAGCTTTGATGCTCATTCACATAACTGGAACGAAGGCGGCCTCCTCTCATTTTATTTTACTTCTGTTCCTTCAGTTATCTCATTCTGGCCCAAGGTCAAATATGAATTGAAAGTGCCTCTGCCTGGAACCTTTTTTTCCTGTAATTTTATACATTCTTAAGCAGAAGTAGAAAAGAGCAGAAGTGAGCTGTGACTCACGAAAACTCATACCCTACCACAGATTTCGGGCGCTACTGGACTCTTTTCTACCGCTACAGACAAACACGGCTACCCTATTTATTTTATTCGATTTATACCCGGCCCTCCCCACAAATGGGCTCAGAAGCGAGATCTGAAGTGCAAAAGATTAAGCCTTCAAAATCTTGTTGATCTCTTAAGGTGCCACTGAATTTAAATCCTACTGGTTTACTGCAGGCCAACACGGCAGCCCACCTAAAACTTGGGCAGAAATAGTATTTTCTAAACATTTGCCCTATTCTTTGTACTTAAACCTTAAGAGGTCGTTCTCTGCTTGCACACAATGTTGCAAGTATAATTCCATCTGTTGACTTCTGTCTTACTAGTATTTGCTGTATCTCGAACTACTTTCAGTAAAATAGTTTCAGGGTGACCAAGCAAAAAGGCACCTTCTCTGCTGACTAGCTTCCCCCCCAAGACGTCCATAGTCTTTGGGCAACAGAATTGTGCTTCAGTCACACAGGTGCAACAAGTAACCTCAGCCTCTTGATAAAAAAAGTTGGAAGCAGTTTTCAACCAGGCATCCAAGCCACCTTTATGATAAAGGCAGAAGAAAAAGCCAGTTTCTATAGAAACCGTCCCCAACTGTGTTGAATGCATTGTCAAGGTTAATTGCTAAAAGCAGACACAGCTTTTAGAGGGTCTCAGTCTTGCAGTCATTAACAAGAAAAAAATGAATTTTAATGTTCTTTTCTAAGCAAGCACCATGCCCAACCATTCTTTCCACCAATCAACTGAGCTTAAACCTACCATGGGCTGGATAATGTAGAAAAATGTTGAAGTTCTCATGGGGCTGTAGAGCAAGGATGTCTTGATAAGAGCAGCAAACACATTTCCCATGTATGCTTCTTGCATTACTCCACATGGCTACTGAAACTGAGGGTAATGATTAGAGGTACTGCCCCCACCCCACCCCCTGCCAGCAGTTACCTTACAGTATTGATGAATGTTAAGTGGCCTGAATGTTAGCTCTGTTGCTAAGCTCTGGGCATCAATTTTGAATGTCAGTGCAAGGGTTAGGGGGGTGGTGAAGATCAGGCCAAGATAGAATACTGGTGTATCCAATATGAAAGAGATGGGAGAGACTGCAAACTGTGATTCACATATAGCTTTCTCAACCTCAGTTTGAAGAGTTGCAAAGTCGTTTTCTAAAAAGGCCAGCTTCGCCCTGGCTCATTCTACCTGCCATTGGCCAAGGCTGCTGCCTGAACCATTACAAGAGAGCAAAAAGGCCAGTGTTTTTTGCTGTGAGCATCCATAGGCCAAGACTGCTCCCTGAACGGGGAGCAAAGCCCCACCGTTTTTGCTGTGAGCATAACAATGTAGCCTGTGAGTGCTTAACCAGATGCAGCTGGAACCACAAGCCGAGCACTCAAAAACTGAACTGCCATCAGCCTATCCCGACTTTCGAGAGAACCATCCCATGCGGAAAACAAGCTGCGTGAGCAAGGACTGCTCGCTCTCCAGAGTTGGAAAATACTGGAAGCAAACACAAGTAACTAATGAAATAACAAAATAAAAGTTTATTAGAATTAGGAACGCTTTCTCTCCCTCTGTTTAGCCTTAACACGGAACAGTCCAGCAGTTACAATGAAGTCTAAGAACAGTTATTTCCATAGCATGAGGTGCTCTCTAGGTGGGAAAAATTAAGACCACGAGTCTTCCAGGCAGTCAGCCCAACTCCCGATTGTCTCACCACCACCCCCCCCCCAGTGCTGGATGATAGGATCTTCAAAGAACACTGCTCTCATTTCACGCAATAACTGATTTTTCTAATACAGCAGTTGCACTAAAACATTTCAGGGTTAAATGTTTCTGAAAAAAATTAAGACTGTCTTATACATAAACTACAGAAAACCAAAAACAGCTGCAGGTGAATGAAGTGGAAGGGGAGGGGGGTGGTGCTAAACAGACCGGCGATCAAGCTCGAACCTCCTGTTGGTGTGGCTACAGACTTGTTTTTTTAAATTAAAAAAAAAACAATTAGCCCATGATAAACACAAACCATCAAAAGCTTGGAGTAGCATCTTCACTGCCAAGTTACTTTGCTTTTGAGAAGGGACCGCTTTGAAAGGAGAGAGAAAAGACCAACAAGCAAGCTGCTGGCAAGAGCTCCTGATTAAGTAACTTGCTCAGAAAAGCCCAGAGTTTTAGAGAGTTTTCCAAAATCAGATGGCAAGATCTTCAGGAGCACAAGATAAACATCATGTTGATATAATCATTTGGGGTCGTTATTTTAGTTGGGGAAGGGGTGGGGGAAGAATGGCAAGAGCAAGGAGTTTTGGAACAAAAAAATCTGGGGAGGGGGGAGAAATGCTGAAAGCATGAGAACATTCATCCGATTCACACACCCACACAATATGACCACCTGTTCCATCAAGCTTGTTCCAAACGAAGATGCCTTTTAGAAAGCAGGAATCTTATAGTATGCTAAAAAATAGACTGGAAGTTTTCGATCTTGGATGGCAGCGTGCAAAAGGCATTGTGGAGGCGCATGGCAGAAAGTCTTGGGAGACCTGTCCGAGTGGTGGTTGCCCCATGCTCAGTTCAGTGAAGTAGAATCCTGTGAATATTCAGTCTCCTCTGAAACCTGCTATGGTTTTCTCTAATACAGCCTTTACTAAGGGAGTAATGAACACATTCGCTACACAACAGTGTACGCACACATTCGGCATCTTGGAAACTGCAGCAAGTCAAAAGCAAACAAGCCCTTTCACAAGCAAGGGGGGAAATGAACTGATGCAAAGCCCGGTTTCTCTTTGTGACACTGGGCAGTGTCAGGTCAGTCCCCACGGATGGTGGAATCTTTGACTTTGCAACAGCATTTGTGACATACCATGAACTTTCTGAAACTCATTGCGTTTCAAGCCTCTGCCGGATTGCAGGGGGGGGGGGGGCACTGCTATCAAAGAAATGCAAGTCCAGTGCACTCCCTGGGTGCATGAAATTCATCAAAACAGATCTTTTGATCCTTGGTCACAGTCTCTAGTTGCAAGACCAATGTGAGCAGCCTATAGGAGATTGGTTTGACATACAGGGCCCCTTTTTAAGATCAACTGTGTACACAGATTCTCTACTCTTTTCAAGTTAACACTATCATGGTGGAAAAGATACCATAGGGAGGAGGGTCCTACGAGTAAGATGATTTAATTACTAGACCCCACTTTGTGTTTTAACACAGCTGTTTGTCAGAAAAAAGAGACTATAAAATTACTCTGGGAAGCTGAAATGCACTCAACTCATCCCTCTTGCGGGAACAAGCTCCCCAGCAGACCTCAGGGACTGCAGGCCCTTCGCAGCTAGATGGGAGAATTTGCTGCTAGAAGGCACTCGTCCATAGTATTCAAGCCCCGGAAATATTATCCACAGCAACTCCATTTTCATTTCTGGCACTGTGCAACTGCCAAAAACGAGCAACAAGGAATGTTCCATTCGAGCGCTCAGATCACAGAGAAAATTCCTAACACGTCCTATGAATGACTGAGAGCTGGGTGGCAGGGCGGATGCCTCACGTGCGTGGAAACAGCTAGGATGATCCAGAGGGGTGATACGCCAAGCAAAGAGACAAAAGCAGCCAGGATTACAACACTTTCATTTCCAAACAGAAACACACTGGGGGGGGGGGCGCCAGGGGGATCAGTTTGCATTAGAAGCTGGAAGGGTGAGCGGGACGGTGTCCATTGCCAGCAAAGGAACACACCCAAACCATGGAACATTTGCAAAGGAGCTGCGGAAGGAACAAAAGGAAACCAAGAATCTCTTGAAAACTTTTTGAGAATAGAAAGAAAGGAAGAGTCGTCATAGCAGCACACCCTTCCCCCATCCCGATCCCAGGGAAAAAGCAAACTGAAAGAAAATGCACAGCAAATAGACATAATCTTGAAGATTTTTAAAGAATAAATATTTTTTGTAATTAAACATTATGCAAACACGTGCCACGCCTGCTCTTTGCCCATGCATATGCGCTATTTACAATTTTGAAAAATACTGTGTCGTCCTCTTTGTTTTTAAAAGTCATATACAAAGTCCCCCCCTTTGCTTTTGTCCCCTTTCACCCCCTCCCCCCAAATCCTCTTTACAATAAGCCAAACAACATTCACCCATGAACTGGTACATGTGTGGGGGGAGCCCAGGGGAAGGGCAGGGAAGGAAGGGAGGGGGGTGGTGGTGGAAATCCCATACCAAAGTACATCAAAATGGCTGGTTGGACATGAAAAGCAGTGTGTCAAGAAACAGTTTAAAATTTCATCTGTAATACGCATAGGAGAAAGGTTGGGGGGAGAGAAGAAGTCAGCTTGGAGAATGAAGCTACGTTACAAGTTAAAGTTGGAGAGTTTTGTTTCTTTTTTTTAGTGCGTCTGTCACACTTAACTGGCCACCTAGAATACTGTTGTACAATGGTTTATCTACCTTTTTTTTATTACAATATAATTTACTTAAATTTTTTTTTCCATGAACAAAAACAAAATTCCGGTACTACAGACCAGCGGGTGTAATAGGCATACTTGCCCCCTTTTTGTGTGTGTGTTTTGCTTTTTTAATTGCATGAGCACTCTAGATGGTCAAAGGTTTTCAGAGTTCGGGTTTTTTTGTTTTGTTTTTTTTATGCAGGCCCGCCTCAGTCCTCAATATACTCCCACAGGTCCTTCTCGTAGCCTTCATGCACATGCTGCAACAAAACCCTTCGTCTGCTCTCGCAGTATCTGGAAAAGAAAAAAGGGCGTGACAATGGTTAGTAAGAGGGACCCCCAAAGGGTTGTTTCCATATGTCGGGTTATTTCAAGGTTCCTGTGGGGGCTTTACACAGAGTCAGCAACGGCTCTGTAATGATTTTAAGTAAATGGGTGCATGTGTCTTTAAATGCTTGGTTTGAGCTAGGTGAAGAGTGGGGGTGAGAGAGGGAAGAGTGAGTGATATACTGGTTGATGACAGAGCGTGGGTGGAGTGAATGCAGTTTATACTGAGAGTGCAGAGAGAAAAGTTTTCAGTCAGAAGAAAGCAGGCTAGCTGTGTGCTGCCGGAGTACACTGAAGTATTTATGAGAGAAATATAACCTGTGTGGAACCTGAACTGAGCATGTTTGTGAAAGGACACTCAGTCAGGGAAAGAGAGGCCAGCTGTGTGCTGCCTGAGCAGGTTTAATATTTCTGTGAATGAGAGTCAGAGAAAGAGGCTAGCTGCGTGCTGCCTGAGTATATTGAAGTATTTGTGAGAGAAATATTGAGTCTAGTGAAAAAGGCTAACTGTGCGTGAAGCCTTAGAAGAGATCTGTGTGAATGAGTTTATAGGAAGTAACTTTAAGAACTGAGAACTACGTTTATGAAACTGATACGCTTCTTGACTAAATAAAAGTTTATTTTGTTTTGTTATATCCCAGAGTAGCTGTCATTGCTATATCCCATTCCTATCCTCAGGGCCACATAGAACCACGAAGGAGCCTGACGCCTAGGAACGTTACCAAAGGGAAAACTTAAATAAAGTATATTGCAATATAAATATTCCTGGTGGCAGCAAACTACCCAGAGGGTGTTAAGGGAAAGATTAAAAGAAAAATCTATTCAAAGAAAGTAAAGGTCGTAACAGGCTCTGAGGAAGTCTATGCCCTGCCTCTTCCTTAAACGGAAATAAGCTGCTCATAAGAGATCCCCATTTGGCAGTTTGCACAGTTGCGTTCACGCCAAAAAAGGGGATCCGTTTTGGAGTTTGTGCATTGCTGGAGGGCAGACGGGTGCTTCTGCACACTTGCTACTTATGTTCATTCTAAGCCGTCTGTGCTCAGTTTTCCCAGCCGGATCTTAGCCTTTCACATGGGCCCTGGGCTTAACACCCATGATATTTACAAATCCGTAACTTGCATGGCTGCAAACGTCTTTCTCCCCATGGGTAAAACAGAGCACAGCAACGCATGCAAACCAAATCCCCCACCAAGAAGGACGCTTGGTGGGCCTCTTCCTGCCCACCCTTCAAATGCCAAGGGAAGCCACTCAATAAAATCACGCACTGCAGCTGGGAGCACATGTCACATCAGATGTGCCAGTCCTTCTGCCATGCATCTTTGCCCTCTGAAAACTTCAAGCAGGAAGACAACAAGTTTTTTGTAAGCAATCATGGGTCAGGCTCCACCTATGGCTCAACAAAGCAGGCAGTTTTTTTGGGGGGGGGGGGATGTATGCGCTAGATCCTCATCTAAGCTTATAAAAAAAAAGTGGGTTAAAAGCAAGAAGCCCTAGACTAGAGCTTTTAGCTCTGCCAACACTAGTTTCGCTTCCCCCATGGCTGCGTGCGACTTGCCGCTGAGCTCAGCTGCTAGATCCCGCTGTGCCAGCTGATCAGGGAAGGTGGCGGAAGGCCAAGAGGAAATTGCCCAGCCAGCTTCTCTCCCTTTCCCACAAGCCGTACTGGTAGTTTTCAAGGCCGTGATGTGGTTGAATTCATTTTGTGCTCCAGATTTCAGCCACAGACAAACCCACCATTTCGAAAGGAGTATACCTGTACTTATCTTGTACTTTCTGCTTTATGTCTTGCAGTGAATCTTGGGATATATCTCGTTCCAGATACCCAGAAAGGACCTCGGTAGCATTTTCCAGATCTGCTTGATTATTCTAGGAACGCAAACAAAAGCACCCCTTTTTAAGAATTCAGGCTGTTCCTCAGCAGGAGAGGCATGTAGCGCTGAAATGCACCTCGTGAGAGAATCTCTTTGTAGGAATTTAGCACTATCTGCTAGCATACAGTCATTCAACCTCCAAGCATAATAAAATAACCAATGTCTTATGAATGGCTGACAGGAAGTCTCTTCCTCCAGAAACCCGGAATTCAAATGAATACCGGACATAGCTTCTTGCTGCGCTACAGGTGCAAGACTTGGTCTCTTTACTTGAGGAAGGCAAAACAGAAGTCACCCGAGGTCATCATGAACAGGAGCTGATGGCAGATTCCATTGACTACTGCTGACACTCCTTTCCTTTCAAGACAGTGAAAGTCCATGCAAACTCCTTATTACTCCTATCCTGAATATACACGACAATATTATAACACCAGGTCTCAGACACTAAAAATTCACTCTATCAACCAACAACTTTTCTGAATTGGCAAGAAAGCAACTTTTTGCATTGTTTATAGCAGGGCATGCTTCCAGGGTTTTTTTTTTAATTAAGTTTTGTGATTTGATTTGATTGCATTGTTTATATCTGTTTATTACATCTGCCTGGAGTTCCAACCAGAAAGGCAGACTATAAATAAGTATGTAATGGGCAGATTTGCTGAGGAGGCTACGGTCTGTTATTGTAAAAGGAAATGAAAGAAAATATTAAAGATGACCTGTAAGAAAATGTTGGAGGTGCAAGCAGTGATTTCTTTAAAGCTCTCTGCTTTCAGGCTTTCAAAATAAAAAGTGTGTATATTGAGATTTAGGTAACATACAAAAGAAAACTGAAATTGATTTGCTGATTAAAGGCGAGGATTAACTTGAAGTTCTTGAACCAATTAATAGTACAAATCATACTAATAACTGAGTTTATAGACCGTTTTTCTAGACAGATTAGAGCCCCTCTCAGAACGGTGAATAAAGTTAGTGTTATTATTACCCTCACAATACAGCTGGGCTGAGAGGCTTACCTAAGGCCACCTACTGTGCTCATAGCAGTAGTGGGATTTGAACCACCGGGGTGCTTATTCACAGCCCAACCACTTAATCAGTATGCTACACCAAGTACTTCATGATGTGCAGAGAGACTTCCTTTGGTTTCTTCCCAGTGGTGTTTATGCATATTAAATCAAAGCAGTCCTCCTATGTAAACCAGAATATGTCAGGATGGAGCTCATTCTTGGGAGACACTGAGCCTGCGGGCACTTTTGGAATTTTTAAAATAAAGGAGTGGACACCACCACAAGAGAGCTGCCAGAGTGGGGCCATCACAAAGTGTCAGAAGGCAGCAATTCTACCATTCTTCAACAACAGAGGCAGCTTTTTCAACTTGCACACACACACCCTGCAGACACAAAGGCTATGCCGCCTGTATTCTTCTAAAGCACCTTCTGCTGCTCCCAGAAGGTGGAAGAAAACAGACTGGTAATTTGGGGAAGGTGCAAATGGCTGCTAGGAAGCCCACTAGTTGTAGTGCTATTGGAGGCGTTGTGTATTTACTGATAGAGGCTTAAAAAAAAAAACCTGATGCGAATTTGCTTTCAGCTCTCTTGAGCCCTGTGGAGGAGAAAACCACGCTAAATACAAAGTCTTAAGTAACCATCATACTGAGTAAACTTCACAGCTGCCATCCTCTGGGGGGTAACAAAGGTGATGAAGCTGAAGAAACTGCCTTCAGGAGAGATCCAATGATAAGTGCGTGCGATGGGCCACTTACTCTCCCTTTCATGCAAGGGGATCCCCCCCCCCCAAGGCCTGCTTCCAGCAAGCCTAGCAGAGCTTCCCTTACCTCGAAGATAATGGACTGATTATTCTTTTTGAGGTAGAAGGCAAAGACGTATGTGTACATGAGTGTGGCACGGCACTGGCAGAGGACATCGACCGCTTTCTTCAGGAACTGGACCTCGATCCACGACATGTTGTGCTGCTGCATCTCTTCCATCTTCTGCTTCACTTGGGCGTAGAGTTTGTGCTCGAAGCGCAGGCTCTGCATGTGGTTCATGTAACGGTTGCAGTAGAAGAGGTACCGCTGCAGGGCTGCTCTGGATCGCTGTGTTAATTCCCATTAGGGGGGAAAGGGGGGGGGGAATCAAACGTTACAACAGAGTAACATAAGCCAAGCAAGCTGACATTTGGAGCACTGCTCCCAGGAGAAAACACTGAAGAGCCTGAATTTTGTTTTGGCTTTTTGGCTTAGGGGGGGAAAATGATCCAGACTTGTATCTCAAGCTACTTCTCCCTCCCCGGCCAGGCATGTTTCCAAGTTTTGTTCTGTCCTAGAAACAGAACATGGACTGGGAAGAACCCCAGCAAACGCAGCTATTAGCTAAGCAGCACAGGGGGAAATCCTAGAAAAGCTTGATGGGAAAAAAGCCTGCAGGAGTTCCTAGATCTTCCAGGGGGTGCATATGCTACTTGTTGGAAACTCAGTCTGTGCTCTGTGGTGTGCAAATTGGCCAGAATTCTGACAAGAGGATTCAGAAACAAGACTTGCATTATCATATTCAGAAGGATCTGCACTGCTGGCTATGCCATGAGAGGATGGCCCGGGCATTGTGCACACTCTTGCCTGACCCCGTCAAGATTCACGGCCAGGGTTGAACGCAGCACCGGAAGAAGTCCTAGCCATCCAAAGTGCCCTGATACCGAAGCAGCTGGCCTTGGTCTTCACCAAGAGTTAAGGACTCACCTCTTGTGCATCTCTGGCTGCCTTTGCATCATCCTCATTGTAGCGATTACAGTTGTACCTGGAAGAGGTGTTACAAATGGGTCAGTTTCCAAAGCTGCTCAGAAAATGCAATTCTTTTACCGGGCAACATGAGAACAACCCCCTCTAACACCCTTCCCAGCCACCAGGGCCTACACAGAGCAACAGCTCATCAAAGAATAGCCAAGATTTCCTTGTCCTAAGGAGGCAGGGGAGGAAAAGGAGAGCTCTTTGGTCCTGGCGTATCATTTTGAGTCTCTGTGCTGCCAAAGAAACCTTTCATGCAGCGGAAACAAAACATGATAGAGCAATTAGACTCACAAGAACGAACTGGGAAGCATCTTTTAAACTTACCAGGCAGACCCATGGGGCTCCCAAGGGCCAAGACACACCCAGCAAAACTCTGCTTTACAATTCTGGTTCCGACAGACCATGTGATTACAACCACCATCCTTCTCTATGGTCACATGGCATTTGGGGCATTCCTGCAAAAAGAAAAAGCAGTGAAAGAGAATGGCATTCCCTTGTTTTTGCCAACTTATTTTTGAAGGGGTGTGTGTGGTACATGGAAAAGTACAGACAAAAGCGACATCATGGTACAAGAGGAGCAATTCCTGCTTATGCATCCAGCTATCAGCTGGCTTTCTGTTGATGCCTTAGCAGTCTATTCCAAAGATATGGCAACTCAACATAGGAACAACTCATCAATGCCAGCAGTTTTTCCAGTCATGGATGGATTTAGGGGGAAAGCGTCTGTACACATGAAGCGGCCCTTTACTGAATCGGATCTCCGGTCCATCAAGATCAGTACTGCCTACTCATGGTGGCAGCAGCTCTCCAGGGTCTTAAATATAGAGAGATCTCTTTACATCACCTACCATTGAAGAGTGAACCTTGGACCTCCTGCATACCAAACAGACAGCTTTACCACTGATCAGAGGCCTCTTTACTAGCATTAAATTAGGATTCTTACACAGATTTAAATTCATGTGCTTATTATCTGTCCTTTTAAAACTGTTAAGTTTAGACTGCATTCCAATCCTTTAGGAGCAGGTGAAAAAATATTTCACTTCCACTGGCATCCAATGAACCGACTCAGAACACAGCGTGCATGCAAGTACTTTCAACCTCTACTGTACTGATGTTCAAGAATCTGGTGGCTCCTTTCAAACTTTGGTTACAAAGCCTCTTTTCACAACAGTGCTAAGCAGAACACTGAAGCATCACATGGAAGAGTAGTGATGCTTCACTACACAAGCCCTCCTCACTAGTAACAAAGGCAGTTTAAAGATTTCACAGTGCCTCCCACATGGGAACAATAGGGACCACTGGTGTGCAATGGAGCAACTGAGGAGGGACCGAGAGAAACTGAAGCCAAACCTTGGTGTTTGCTGCAATCCAGTTAGAAGTCTCACTGTCGTCATCACACTTCTTAATCCACTTCTTTAACCACTGTTTGGAAACAGGGAGAGAGATTTCCGAGAGGTCACAGTGATGTCTTTTAGTGACCGGCAACACTTAATTTTAAAGGCTACCCTAGGAAGATTTTTGTACCACCACTGCTCACAGAGCACATGGATGATAAAGAGCCATGGGATGACAAAAAAGACAAGCATAACTGCCAATAAACTATGTGGAAACCCATCTGAATATGGGGACCAGGCGCGCACAGTCAAGGTGGAGAGAATTCCAAATCAAGGGAAGGCAACCCCTGCCATGCAATACCATTTTGCTTGACATGCAGGGCCAGGCCAAGGAGAGCCCCCTCAAGGCACAGGCAGTACCAGCAGAACTCAGTTTGATCTCCTCACATGTCTTGCTAAGTACAACCTTTGTCTCACCTCCTCTCTTTTGTTGGCTGGCCCACCAGTGTCTTCAAGTAGACACTGCAAGGGTGGTTTTTGTTCAGAAATGCAGGTCCATAAGTCTGAGTATCCCTTTCTAGATTGCTCTGCACAGAACTGGCAGTGCTGCATACCTTCCAACAAATCTGAGGAAACTGTAATATCTTTCCATCAGAAAGCAAACACTTGGCCTTACTTTGTGCTTCGTGGTCAACATTTATTTTTATTGTTAATTTGTACCTACGAAAAATTACCTAAAGATGCCATCGCACGAGCTGTCCTTATGGAACTTTCCCAATGGTAAGTTCAAACACTGCCCTTTCCAGAACAAGCACGCTACCGCTGGGATATCCGAGCAGTAAAGCGACATTATGTTACTTCCCCTCTGCTCTGAATTAGAGGAGAAAAACTAAAAATGCTCACCTTACACTTAACAGGATCGTGCCAGTTTTCGCCACAGTTAAAGCTGTAAGGATGAACAAGAAGTTTATATGTAAAGCTGCACCATAACTAGGGAGGTTACTCAAATGCTGCCCTGCGTAATGAAGCCCACATACCTCAGGCTCTCTCAAGGACTCAAAGCAGAGAAGAAAAAATGATGGTGCAGCGGAGAAAAGGTTACACTTCACACAGAGATCCTACCCATGTTGCATGCTGCTTGTTACAGTGAGAACATTCTGAAAGATGGTGGTTCCACAGATCCGCGGATGAAACAGTGTGCAAAATGTCCAGGATCTCCAAGTGAGTTTGAATAAAAAAGGTTCCCACTGCATCCTTTTTTCTTCTCTGCTTTGTGCACCCCTCCCCCGTTTTTGCACCTCTTTAAGTACTCGGCAAACCCATTTCTGTGATCTCAACCAATCAAGACTGAGTTTACTAGGAGCCAATGGCCACAGGCTGCTCCGTTGCATGGAAATGGCTACCCAGCCTCCATTTGAGGCAAACTGTGGTTTCAAGAGGTATGGGGAGGGGTGTTGCTTGCTTACCAAAACTGACGGCCACATTTACAGCGAACAGGCTTAGCATCAGGATACTGCACTTTTACAACGTGGTGGCAGTCTGGGGCAGGACACCATTTTAACAGTCGATTGCACTGGAATCCAAAACAAAGACAGGCCCAGTCACCGGTCAGCCCTTTCTCCTTCCATCTCCCCCTTTACTTGAAATTCATTGCTACAGAGAAGTGTCCCCACGCCTGTTCTCATAACACCCACCAAACTATTTCCTAGAATCAGAAATGAGTCCCTCTCAGTGATCCAAGCTAACCCCTCGACAGAAAATCCGGAGTCGCTCCTCGACTTTCCCTATTGCCATCCTATAACAGACTGCAAAGAATATAAACTAGCACCAGGAGGCCGTGGCAGGGATGAGAACTCAAGGGATGCTTCCAGCTGCCACATTCTTATCGCTCCAAGGACTTGAAAAAGACATCAGTTGCAAGCACGGGAAGGTGCTATTTCTGCAAAACTAGCAATCTGAAGACTAATTCTGAATTTTAAGCTCAAACTAAACAAAACAGGTAAGTTTTGTAGCAAGGAGCTTTTGGAAACTGTGCAGCTGCAATTGCATCCCAGGTATACTTAGGGAGGGGCCCAACACTGCAATATCCACATGTGGCCTGCCGTGGAGGTTATGCAAGCCCTTCACCAATGGGCTCCTGGCAAAACTTTCGTACAGCTCAGCATTACAATCATTAACCCCTGGCCTCGGGCCAACCTCATTCATAAAGGCTGCACTGAAGCCCACATGTGCTATGATTTTGCAATCCTCCCTAGATTAAGCACCGCTGGCATTTTGCAAATGGAACTCGTATGATCTGTATTAGTGGAAGAAGCAGCTGGCCAGGTTACTTTGTGCACCCCCTTAAGTTTTAAAGTCCCTAAGACATCCATCAAGGTACCACCTCGGTGTTAGCGTTGGATTCGGTTCACAAGCAACCAAAATTCTATAGAGGCACAGAAAACAAATGATTGGTTATTCCCCAAGGCCTAGCCATGAATCAAAATTTCAAAATACCCGCTGCAAGAATGGTAATCGGCATTCGGAAATGATTCAAAAATGGCCATCCCCTGTGGCTGTTGAGACATGGGATTCAGGCCTGAGCTTCAGGAGGCTGCTATGCCAACAACGTTCCAGCTCTTCTGATTTCAGGAAGCACTGTGCTTAAACGATTTCACCTATTAGTACTTCCATTTCAGCATCAAAAGCTTAGCAATGAAGCTCAAATAGGTTTCACAGAGTAAGGGCTTTATGCTTGTTAATAAAAAAAACCCTGTCTCCTACACACTTGGAACAAAGTCTGATTCCACCACTGCCCCACCTATAAAAACAGTTCACGCAGCTTCAACGAATTATAGTTACGTCTTTTCAACATTAGTTTTAAGGCTAAACACTTACCTCTACAAAACTATTAGTTATTAAATGCTGGTACTTTAATTTAACTTTTGAGTCTGTGATCAGGCGCCTATGAAAGAAGAAGGGAAAGAAAATTTCATTTTAGAAAAGTTGTTTCTTTACGGTCAAGAAATCGGCGACTGCTTTATTTTGAACAACAAGTCAAAGATCTTCAGATCAAGGGGCATCACTTTAAAAAAATACCAAACAGGAAAGAGATAGGCCAAAATTATTCTGCAGCCAAAAGTTACAACAAGAGCACACTGGAAACAGAAAGCCAAGGAGATTTTAAGGCCTCCTCGAAAAGGCCAGTATCCTGAAGCCAGCAGGACATCAAGGCAGCCAGCTGGTTCCACAGTCTGTGGACCAATACCAAAACTCCTTGGTTCAAGCAGTGGTTAGGGCCCCAGCAAACATATCACTAGAAGATTTTCTGCACCAGACCTTAGAACAGGGACAAATACTATATTGTTTGTCAGGAGTTGCAGAAGCCAGCCAGGACACCCGCCCCCATCTTGCAGATTTTTACAAGACTGTGCTGTCAGCATTACAAGAGACATGCAAAAACGTTTTCTTTGCATTCCTTGTCTGGAAATGGAAGTTAATAGAACGCTTAAAACGAAGACTTTGAGGAGATTAAATTCCCCCCCTACACGCACTCCATCACTGGAAAGTATCCAAAATATACACTCTGTTTTACTCATTACCACTCACTATTATTTTGCAAGTCTGCCATAATTTTGTTCAGAGTCCAGAAATGTTGCAGATAATTACCAATTATGGGTAATCTTTATTTTGAAACTAGCGAGCTGGCACTTAATTAACAAGGGGCTTTCTGACTGCTTAAGGACAAGCCCAGAAACTGGTCAGTGTATCAACTCTGCAATAAAACATGGCACAGTGGTTAGTGTTGGACCACTAATTCCCACTTTGCCATGACACTCATTGAAAACTCAAGGAGCCCTCAGAGGACACCTGCCCATGGTGAGGAGCAAGTGCGTAGACCAGGGTGCCTTTGGAAGTCCAACACAGCGTGGGGATCACAACCACAAAAAGGCTGCCACAGGTGGCGGTGCCAAGCACAAAATGTCTGGAAGCAAGATTACGCATCACTCTTCAGGAGTCCTACTGGGCAAAACCCACACCTGGCCCTGGCCCACCTGTCCAATGTGTTAATGCTGCGTGACTGCGATTGACTCAAGGTCACTCCTAGTGAGTTTTGTGACTGAGTGGGGATTTGGACCCAGACTTTCCCAGTCCTGCTCCAAGACCTTCTCCAGTATCCTGGAGGATGGCCTCCTCCCTCCCATTTCTGTTCAGAAAGGCAAAGGTGAGAACAAACAAGCACGCCACATGCTAGGACCCAATGAACCAGTGTGCTGGGAATAAAATCCACAATATTAATGCCCTGCTTTGTAGACTGGACATTCTTCTAAACACTGCATCAGTAGATCAAGTTACATACAAAGGGGTTCTAAAGAAACAAAGCAGCACGAGGTGTTCTCAACTTTTTTTTAAAAAAAGGCTGGCAATGAATGGATAGGGATGCCCTGTTCTGAGGTTAAAGTCCTTCATGGCAAAGTGCACACCAGAAGGAAAAAAATGAATAAGCTACAAAGTCATTCACAACTTTTGGGAAGATCAAGAGATGCTGCAGCATTGGATGCATATTTTTTCAGGAAGGGTTGGCTGCACGGCTGCATAAAAAGTGAGAGAGAGAAAAGCGAGAGGAACGATGAAATGTCTGCTGAAACACGCACTGCTAAAGCAGCAAACGAGGCTTACTCAGGAAACACCCCCTCCACATGGAGGCAATTACAGACAGCATTAAACAGTTAAGAAAAAAGCAAGAGGTCCATTTGATGGCTGAGAAGAGTCCAGGCCAGCTTCCTGGTGCCTCCCTCAGTCAACAGCTGCAAGAAAAGGGCCCACTGAAGGGCATGAAGGTAAATCGAGTGGTTCTGTCTCTGAAGCTAGGCCTGAAATAGTATCCGGGGACCTCATGTGTGCTGCTTTGAGCTCCTTGGAAGTGAGCAGGATATAAATGTAAGAATCACCAAGAGGCCAAGGGGGGAAAAAAGAATAAAAATCAGCCACAGTGGTATTCACAGCAGGGTCTGGATAAATCTCTGAACACTCAATGTGATGAAGGTAATATGCAGCTGTCTTACTTGGAGGAAGCGAATGAAATCAGATGAATCTAAAATTTTATTCTTGGAAAGGGGTCATACAGTGCAAAGGACTAGCACATATAAACGCAAGGATGTGAGATGAACCCAGGAACAGAAGTCTCTTGTTTGAGTCCAAATGAAACTGATAAGAACTCCAACAAAAATCCTTTTATAAGAGCTAAGCTACAAGAGATGAATTACACGAGGAGGAGCACATGAAAGGAGTCTTAATGTTAGCTGGGAAGCTGAGTTTTAAAACAGATCGGAAGGCGCTGTCAATTTCCCCTCTCTACAGAGCCAGGGAGATGCTGCTCAGAGGGTTTGTTAATTTCCTCTTCACCTCCTAAAAGGGGAGGTGAAACTGACAAAGCCTTGGGGAGGCAAAGAGGAAATTAACAAACCCTCTGAGCAGCTGGCTCTGTAGAGAGGGGAAATTAACAAAGATTTCCGATCTCTTAAAACTCAGCTTCCCAGCTAACATTGCAACTCCCTTCACGTGCTCCTCCTTGCCTAATTTGTCTCTTGCAGCTTGGCTCTAAGTTAACACACACGCCCCACATTAACAAAGGACCACCAATGGATCTAAGAGGAACTTGCAAAGCTGCATCATGTTGCCAACTGTACAACCTCTATACAGCTTTTAATGAGAGGAATGCAGAGCTATGGCAAATGTTCTCTGCCTCTCCTCCTCTACAGCAGCTTTAAAGGGTCATGAACTCACCCTTGCCTAAAAAGCAAGGGGGTGGGGGGACTGCTGAAACTTTGCTTTCCACTTTCTGCAACTCTATAATCCATGTAGTCTAAAAATGTAAGGAGGCCCATTTTTACCCCAATTGCACATACAAGGGGAAACAGACCAATTAACGGGTGACATGGACAAAGCGCTGTTTTCTCCCTAATTCTTGTATTGCTTAAGACAGTATACCACAGGAGGCTAGCTTTTGACATGCTCAATGCAACTCCCCAAGACTTTTTACATCTATTGCTTTTCTAGAGTCTCTTCACATTAATGACACCTCAATAGAGAGGCAGATGCTACAATGTTGTGATCTCGTATAATGAGAAACAAGCTTGGCTCTGGAACAGGCAAAGAGGTCATCCACTGATGAAAGAGAGTAAGAGAGGCTGGAGCCTCCAACCTCTCCCAACATTATGTGTAATCACCTAATCCATTCCAGCTCCTTACACACCTGAAAGATTTTACTACAGGATCCCCGAGCCTCTCTCTGCCCCCTCCCCCTCACCCATAATTCTCCTTATAAATGTATGCAAAGCGATTCCCCTCAAATACACCCTACAGAGGTGGGCAACAACTACTGAAAGCTAACGATGGAATAAACATTGTCAGCCATTAAGGGGTAACTGGACTGGTTTTATTGAGCTTAGATCCAACCTTATTTGTTTTACACAGAACCAGGCACAGAAGTTTGGGATGGTATTACAAATCAAGTAACAGGAGCAAAGAGACTTCAAAAGAAAGAAAGAAACCTCTTCAGACAGTTAATTGACCACTCACTGAAATAAGTGACCAAATAAGCATGCAAGCCACACAGTAAAGCAGATCGAATTAATTTTTTTTTAAGTGCTCATGCCTCAGGAACACATGTTGATATAGCTAGTAAGAGGAATTACTTCTTCAAACCACTACAGGAGGTAGTAGAGGCACTTCTGAAAGAGAAGGTATGGTTTACAGGCCGGATATGGATAGCAAAGGTTCAGGTGTGTCGAGTGAAAAGCGTAACATGCAAACGAAACTGAAGGAGAAGATAGTAAAGCAGAAGTATTTATAACGCTATGGGGGGATGTTCACAGTTCTCAATGTACCCATGGTACAAGACTGAAGGCATCCTCTCTAGACAATATAGCTTTGAACCAGTCAGCTCCCACCCATCTGTTCTATGGCTCAACAAAGGAAGGGTTATCATCCAATCACTCATCAGCTACAATACTTACATAACTGTATTGTCATCCACCAAGATATCACAGCCATGAGCAGGGCATGAAATTGTCTGGAGGGGAAAGAAAAAAAGTGGTGAGGCGGGGCATTCTCTTTGCCCTGGTGTCTTCTAGTGAACAATCTCTGAGCCTGCGTACTTTCAACGGTACAAGCAGAACAGACACGGCTCTGATCGGCCAAGATCTCCTGAGCTGAAAAAAAAGCTAACTCTAGCCTCCATCAGCTGTACCAAAAAGGCATTGGTCCAGATCATTACCCCCCGCCCACCACCACAAAACCCCAAGTCAGAAACTTAATCCATTCCTCCCCCAACAAAATTAATAACAGAAGTTTACCTGTCCCATGCCTTCCTCCATTATTTTGGTAGTTAAATATTCACTCCAGCACTGCATACAAAACTTGTGTCCACACTCTAAGCCAGTGAAGTACTGGGGAGGGGGGAGGGGAGAGAGACACAAACAGACGGACATTATATTCATCCGCTTCCCGATTTGCTATGTTTACTGTTAGGCTTCCTTCACTGCAGAACGAATGCCCTTTCAAAACAGCAGTTTACATTGCTTGTGTTAGCAGCACTTTCCTTGGAGGCCTTCTTCCAGTATTTGCCCACCTAACTGCGCTCACTTCTTCAGCTCACAACATATCGTCTGCAGTATAAGGATGCTGCTTCCAACGTACATACAGTGGACCATTTATGAGGGGTTGAATCAAAACAGACAGCCTTGCAGGGGAGTTAATCTGCAAAGGGAACTTTAATGGCATCATATTCAATGATGGAAACAATGTGAAACCTCGCTTGCCAGCAAACCATTTTGGTCCCGATTGGCAAGCAGAATTATGCTTTTTATTCAGAATGCAACTACAGCATTACAACTCTATAATCCATTATATAATCTATAATCCATTACAGTGGCAGACTAGTCAAGTTATGGTCCTAGAAGGCAGAGACAAGATGAAACACCAGTCCAGATGCCGGAATATGTGGGTTATAGTTTCCATGTGGAATTTTCTGCCTCTAGCACCAGTCCTAAGGGAACTTCTGTCTTAATGGGTAAGGCTCTTCACCACTTCAAAAACAGAGCTTCTTTAAAACCGATAAAGCCAAGTTCATAACTATGAATGGGCTCAATCTGCAGCAGCAGAAGCAAAGCACAGAATTACCAGCATTAAGATCAAACAAAGACTTACATACACTGAGGGGAGACACACATTAGATTGATTACTGTATTAGGGGCATGATCCAAAAATGAACAACAATAGCTCTCGTGGACTTCAATGGGAGAAAACAAGCCACATGCTTAAATCTCCCACTGAGATCAATGAGTTATAATCTGTTGCTGGACTGTAGCCAGGATATTTTAGAATTCTGGCTTATTTTCTGGTTTGACAATACTGAATGTACTCACCACACACACTTCACATTTCCTGTAGCCTCCCCACCCTACTGTCAATCATCTTAAATCCACTTGAATTTGTAAGCCTCCTTGAGCTATGGGAAAGGCACAGTATCAACACGTTCAAGAGACCTAGATCAACCTTGTGATGTACATTGTGCAAGTCCTTGAAAGCACACACAAGAAGGGCACAGGAAAGGTTCGACTCTTTCTTGGGCTTTTTTCAGTGGCAGCCTTCAACTTCTAAAATGGGAGGGGGGGCACATGTCAATTTGGGGGGAGATGCAAGGATGACTTACTTAAAAGAGCTATTTGGAAACTGGTCTGTACTCGTGTTACTTTTGGGACTGATTGTATGGAAATGGCTTTGAATGCTGGACAGAAAAACTGGACATATTTCGATTAAGTGAACAAGCCACTGCTTTTAGTAGACATGACATGAAAAGCTGGAAACGTGAAGAACACCATACTCCAGTAGTCAGAAGAGGGGAAAAAAGAGCAGTAATTCCGCTTGAAATAGAAATGTTTGGTAAAACGGTCATGAAACTATCAGGAGTGTAGTTGCATTTAAAATGTTCGTCTTCTATAAAACCCTAAAACAAAGCTATCTAGCTTGTGTTTTATGTTCTACAGCTGAACTTTTAAGATTTTCTGTTCTAGGAGGAACCTTCTAATCTGAACTTCAGGATTGGGGGGGGGGGGTTCATTTAATGGGTGTTTGAGGATGAGGATAACTGGTAAGAGTCAATTTGTAAGTCTTATGCGTTCACTTTTAAAGAGTACTAAGTTTAACAGCTACTGTGGTGCAAAGGTTATATCAACTATTAGAGAAGCATACACACAGGTTGGGTTTTTGTTTTGTTTTTTAAGGAAAGGAAGTCTACTGAAGGGAAACAGAAAAAACTGAATTTTTTCGGAATATGAAATAACGCTCATTCTGGAACCAACCTGTTGATACAGAACAACCCCATGTGTGCCACCAGCTGCAAGAGTAATGACCAACTTTTATAACCCTGCTATAAAGCTGATCAGAACGGACCTTTGGACACTTACCGTGAAGGGTCCTTCTCCTCTGAGTGCAGGAGGACATCTTGGGTTGTTTCCTTTTGCCCAATCAGGGAGGCAGGAAGTAAAAAAAAATAGCTCTTCCTCTTCCTCTTGGAGCCTAGGAACGCCCCCTTGTTCCAGTTCTGGTGACTCCACAAAGCAGTAGAAGAAAAAACTATCAAATACTAGAACTTTCAAGAAGAAAAAACTTGCACCCGACCCGAAAAAGGAAAAAACTTAGTCGGTGTGCAGAACTATGTTAAGTAAAAAACAGTGAGAAAAAAAAAACGACTGCGGCATGTTGAGAGTGGAAGGAGAGACAGAAAATTCCAGCCGGAAAGGTGTCGTTTATAAGGAAGTATCAGAGAGGAGTAACAGGAGACGGGGGAGCCTGGGAGGGGCAAGATGTCCTCCTGCACTCAGAGGAGAAGGACCCTTCACGGTAAGTGTCCAAAGGTCCGTTCTCCCTCTGAGGCGGAGGACATCTTGGGTACTCCCAAAGCAGTTAGTCTTCTCCGGGTGGGAGAGGCTCCCCGTCGAACATCACGTGCTGGAGAACTCTCCTTCCGAAGGCAGCGTCCGCTGAATTGAAAATGTTCATTTTGTAGTGTCTGACAAATGTGGAAATTGATGACCAGGTGGCTGCCTTGCAAACCTCTTCCACGGAGGCGTCCTTGAGGAATGCTGCGTTAGTTGCCGCGCTTCTTGCCGAATGAGCAGTAATTCCCTGAGGCACTTCTCTGTTGCACGCCTTGTACGCTTCCGTGATGCAGGACCGAATGTTCCTCCCAATGGCTGCCGAGGACATCTTTTTCCCTTGGTTGGGAGGAGAAATATTGATGAAGAGCGAGTCGGAACACCTGATAGATTCAGTCCTAGATAGGTACGACTTGAGGACTCTACGAACGTCGAGGGTATGCCAGTCCCTTTCCTTAGGATGAGAAGGGTTAGGGCAGAAAGATGGCAGATTGATCTCCTGAGCCCTATGGAATCTGGAACAGGATTTGGGAACAAAGGTGGGGTCAGTCCTGAGAACCACTTTATCCCGGTGAAAAATGCACAGGTTGGGCTTGATTGACAGAGCCCCCAGTTCCGAGATCCGCCTCGCTGACGTGACAGCTACCAGGAAAATAGTCTTGATGGTTAGCCATCTCAAGGAAATTGAATGGAGAGGTTCAAACGGGGGCCTGGTTAAGGCCGATAAGACAACGTGAAGCCTCCAAGTAGGGAAACGATGAACAACTGGGGGGCTTAGCAAGGTCGCACCCCTGAGGAAGCGTTGGATGTGAGGATGCCGGGAGAGTCGACAACCTTCCAGGACAGGAAAGACCGAAGACAGAGCCGCTACCTGCTTGCGGAGAGTGGCCGGCTTGAGTCCAGCTTCCAGGCCCTGCTGGAGAAAGTCCAGGATCATAACGATGGATGGGCGCAGAGGATTAACCTTCTTCCTCCTAGCCCAGCGAGCGAAGGCCTTCCAGGTGGTGTTATATAGCCTAATAGTTGATTTCTTCCTAGACGCCAGGAGGGTAAGGATCACCTGCGGAGGGTACCTCAATCTGGTAAGGTACTGCCTCTCAATCTCCACGCGGTCAGACACATCCATTCTGGATGGGGATGCCACACCGGGCCCTGATGCAGAAGATCTGGTACCGTTGGTAGCTGCATCGGAGGGGAAATCGTCAGTGCCTGTATCGTGGAGAACCAGGGTCTCCGAGGCCACCATGGAGCCACTAGGATTACCTCCGCTTGACGTTCCGCTATCCGCCGTAGAAGTTTGGGAAGAACCGGGATCGGTGGAAAGGCGTACAGTAGCCCCTTGGGCCACCGAGTAGAGAGAGCGTCTATCCCTTCTGCCTGGGGGTACAGGAACCTGGAGAGAAACCTCGGAACTTGACAGTTCGCAGGAGTGGCAAACAGGTCCATGATCGGTGTCCCGAAACGTTCCGCAATCATATGGAAAACCTCCTTCTTGAGAGTCCACTCCCCTGGGTGGATGGACTGCCTGCTGAGCCAGTCCGCTTGAATGTTGGTCACGCCCCTGATGTGTTCGGCTTGCAGAGAGAGGAGATTGGCTTCCGCCCAGTGTAAGATCTTCATGGCCTCTCTGTGCAGCTTGGGGGACCGAGTGCCCCCCTGATGGTTGATATATGCCTTGGCTGAGACGTTGTCGGTTCGTACCAGAACATCCTTGCCGACGAGGTCTTGGCTGAAGAAAGCGAGAGCAAGGCGAATGGCTCTGACTTCCAGGAGATTGATTGGCAGGACAGTCTCTTCCGGAGACCACGTACCCTGAGCAGGTCGGTTTTCCAGAACTGCCCCCCAGCCGGTGAGACTGGCATCGGTGAATAGTTGCAGCCTGGGAGGATTGAGGAACGACTTCCCCCGCCGCAGGTTGGGTGCTGAGGTCCACCATCTGAGGCTGGACTTGACCTTCAAGGGCACTGTGAGTTGTCGATCGCATCTTAGTGCAATAAGAGATTGGAACGGTCTGAGGAAGGACACGAGTTCCCGTGTGTGCAGACGGCCCCAGTCCAGGGCCTCGCAGTTCGCTACGAGGGTTCCCATCAACTTGGAGAGCGACATCAGAGAAACGGAGCTGCGGCTCAGCACCAGAGCGGTCATCTCCTTGGTTTTCTGGATCTTCTCCGGTGGTAGGTAAAAACGACCCTTCCTGGTGTCGACCAACATTCCTAGATGAAGCAGTCTTTGAGAAGGCTGAAGAGAACATTTTGATAAGTTGATCAAGAAACCGTGCGCTTGCAGGTAGAGAACCGTGGTCTGTGTGTCGGCCGCCACCTTTTCCCTGGAGCTTGCTCTGAGTAGCAGGTCGTCTAAGTAGGGATGTATATGAATCCCCCTCTCCCGCAGTCGAACGATGGGATTGATCAGGATCTTGGAGAACAACCTGGGAGCTGTGGCAAGTCTGAATGGGAGGGCTTTGAACTGAAGGTGGAGACCATTCACATGAAACCTCAGGAATCTGCGATGGGCCTGATGAACCGGAATGTGTAAGTATGCCTCTGTGAGGTCTATGGAGGTGAGGAATTCTTTGGGTCGTAGTGACTCCGCGATAGATCTTAGAGTCTCCATGCGAAAGTGCCTCAGCTTTATGAAACGGTTTACGAACTTTAAGTCCAAAATGGCCCTCCAGTCTCCGTTTCTTTTTGGCACGGTGAAGAATAGGGAGTAAACACCGGAGCCTTGCTCTTGACGAGGTACAGGTTCGACTGCTTGGATGTTCAGGAGATGTTGTACCGCGTTTAAGGTGATGGATCTCCTTTGAGGGTTTCGGCGTAGGGGGGATGACAGAAAGCGATCCGGTGGGTGCGACTTGAACTCTATGGAGTAACCCTTTGAGATTACTTCCAGTGTCCAGGCATCCGCCTTGGAGTCCACCCAGGATTGGAGAAAGAACTGTAGTCTTCCCCCCACCGGAAGCGGCCGTGAGTCAGGACTTCTGAGTTTTGGAGTCGAAGTCCTGCCTTTCCCCTCGTTGTTGGTGTTGTCTGTTAGACCTGAAACCGAAGTTAGCTCTCTTGAACGATTGTTTGTTGGCACTCCAGGAGGACCGTTTGGAATCTGGACGTGGTCTCGCCAAGGAATGGTGTGTACGAAAGGACTGGTTATTGAAGGGTCGTTTGTCATACCGTCTCACCGACTTGGGTAAGGCTTTTTTCTTGTCTTTGGTCTCAATGAGAACCTTTTCCAGGGCATCTCCAAACAGTTTATCCCCCTGGAAGGGGTACGCCATCAGGATAAATTTGGATCTGATGTCAGCTGGCCATGCGCGCAACCAGAGAAGCCTTCTAGCCACTGCCGCAGAGGCAATGGCTCTGGACGAGGTGAGAGCATCCAGAGTAGCATCTGCCGTGAAGGTGGTTGCTTTTAAGACTCTACTAGCCCCTTCTAACAGACGCTTTTGATTTTCAGGTAGCAGCTGGATTAACTTGCGCAGCCAGACTACTGCCGCCTGGGACACGATGGACGCGGTGGAAGATGCTCTAATCGCCATGGCTGCTGCTTCATGCGCTCTCTTGAGTGCCGCTTCCGCCTTCCTATCCAGATTGTCTCTGACTGAGCCTTGGCCATCTTCCGACAACAGCCCAGGTGACTGAAGCGCCGCCACCGGGGCATCAATTCGAGGAACCTGTAAAAGCTCAGATGCATAAGAAGGTAATGCATACAGTTTTTTAAGGGCGCTTGAGCATTGTTTGCTAGAGGCAGGGGAGACCCATTCTGCTTTTAATTGTCTTTCAAAATATTCCGGAAAAGGGAAGACCTTCTCCTGGGTGTCACCCCTTGGGAAAAATTCTTTACACCCTCTGGGTCTTGAAGAATCCCTACTGGTACCACTAGATGCCTCTTCCCCTCCTCGTTTCTCCTGAAGCTCTAGGGCAGCCAGAGCCTTACTCAGAAGGTATGGATAGTCCTCTGATTTAAACAGCCTGTTTGACTGGTCAGGCATAATGACTTCTTCCTCCTCCTCTTCTTCTGAAAGGAACTCCCTTTCTTCACCCTCCTCGCTATCAGAGTAGGCTCCCCCCCCCCTACAACAATATCCCCATCTCTGGCCGGGATTGGGTGTGCTTTTTGGGCTGCCTTGGTAGGCCACTGGCAGGATGTACGCCGCACTTTACTGGGGGGGGAAGGAGGCAGGGAGGAAGACTGGCTTGTTGCCTCGGGAGGGGGTTGGCACCAATGAAAAATCTCTTCCCGCATGGTCTGTAGAAAGGACATGAACTCGCCTCTCAGGAGGGAACCGAGGTCGCCCTGTACATTACCCGTCCCATGGGCTCCGGTGCCGATCGACTGCAGAGGCCACGTCACTGTAGAAGGGCCTGCAGGGCACTCTCCCGGCTGGAGGTTGGCGACCGCGGCACTGGGAGTCGCGCGGGAATCGGCACGGGCGCCATCTTGGTTTCCCGCCAAAACCGCGGCTGCATCTAACGGGCTGCTGGTGGCCTGCTCGACTGGCCCTGATGCCTGGGAGTCCTTCTGCTTGCGTCGCGATTTTTTTGAAGAAGTACGCGGCTTTGCAGCCGGAAAGGTGCCGGGATGCCGTTCAAGCCTGGGCGGCAAGACGGTACCGGGTACAGCAGCCGATTCTGCCGCCGATGCGGCCGTTGGTGAGCTTCCCTCCTCACCCTCCATAAAGCTATCTTCGGAGTCCCTGGACTCCATCGTCTTGATAGACTTGGGCCCAGAGAAAAAAAGAGTTGAGGAGGGGGGGGGGAGTAGAGATAAGAAAGGTAGAGTAGAGAAGAATAAGAGAGGAAGAGGGAAGGAAAAAACTAGAGCTAGAACAAAGAAGACAAAAAAGACAGGACTGTGGGCTGACAGAGAAAACTGTAGCCACAACTGCTCTCCCTGGAGGCAGGAAAGAACTGGAACAAGGGGGCGTTCCTAGGCTCCAAGAGGAAGAGGAAGAGCTATTTTTTTTGACTTCCTGCCTCCCTGATTGGGCAAAAGGAAACAACCCAAGATGTCCTCCGCCTCAGAGGGAGAATAGTTAAGACTTTTTACAAAGATTAGAGTTAAAGCGATACAGAATTCCAGAAGAACAAAGGCATCCATCATTGCTTAGAATGAAGGCTATCAGAAATATTTTTCAGCCACTCTAAACTAGCCATTTTTTCCCAGAAGAAACAGTTGGCAGGATAAAGTTGAGCATATTTGAAGTCCTAAATAGACATGGCTGAACAGTTCCCTGAAACCTCAGCTATCAAGGGGAAGGATATGGAGCGCTATAGAGACCCCTTTAACAGTAAGACATCATACACTCCTGGGCACATAGTGTCTACTTAGAGAGACAAGCTAATTTTTCAGAAGAGCAAAATGCTATTCATTCTTAGTGACAAGTTCTCAATTTCACAATACTTACCGAATTAGGATAATTCAGATAGCATATCTGGCAGGGCATGTCCTGTGCAGATGATCTTGTGTTCATCTGACGTGTTCGAGACTTCTTACTAGGATTAATTACGTGACATTCTGCAAACAGCTTTTCCAGGTTGCCATCAAAGTACCTGTTTATGAACACAGGAAGGCAAGCCAAGTCAAAAAGCTGGACAAAGAAGATTCACTTGATCTTCCCTGCAAAATAATTAGATTGGGACCGTCAAAAGCACTGGCAAGTTAAGGAAGAGCTTTGAAGCCCTATAAATAGTAATGGCCTCAATTCCCTCTCATCACACAGTCAGCTAACTGTCTGGCCTAGCCCTGCAAAGCTGTAAGACCCACATAGCCCTTACAAAGATGTCTGCAGGCAAAGAAACACCACCACTTGGGGAATATAAAGCGCATATATCTAAGATTTCATGTCTTGAGGGGGAACTCAGGGAACATCCGGAACAGAGAGAATTTTTTCCCCCTTGACATGTCTTCATAATTAGCAAACACAGAGATGCAAAAAAACATAATCAAGTGTACAAGAGCAGATTGGTTGGGTGGCCAAGCAGAATAAGACTGGTGGAACGCAGGCATGTACTTAACTAACTTGGTAGCCTGAGGGGTAAAACCAGAGCTTGTACCAGTGATAAATCTTCAGCCATACCATATCTTCAGCCACCTCATCTTCCCTTGCACGCATGGGAATACACTTCCTTTTTGTTTCCCATCTCAGAACTATCGCTCCAGCTTTATATACTAGAAAGTGCTAGCTAAACCTTGGACAGAGATGCAACTGAAGAGAAAATACATGCTTATCTGATAGCCAGCCAAGTCATTCAGGATAACTTACGTTATCCCTTCCCTATTTTGTCTTCCGAACTACCATCACCCATTGAGCGGACATTCGAAGTTGGGTGTCCCCTTCCCTGGTCTACTCCACCATGCCAGGATTCCACCCCCGCCTCTACCTTCAGAAATGTTTTTTTTACAGCTACTGGGTTTTATTTTTAGCAAAGCACATTAACTCGAGCAGATAACCACCTCACAATTCTTCAGTTTAAGGCCCAGAACTTCCCACACCCATAGCAACAGCCCTTGCTCTTCCACAGGCATGCTATGCCCCTTCCACCACTGTTTGCACAGCTGTCACACTAATGCAACAGGAACTGGAACTGTGGTAGCCACTCCCATTAGCTAGAAGAATCAGCTGCTAAGGCCGAGACAGACTCATGGCCATGATCAATTAGAGGAGTAGTGATATTGTGAGCGCAAACAACCCAAAATCCCATTTTTCACATTTTGATGTGGCATATGCCATGATAAAACCATCAGCCTTAGGACTCCATAACAATTTTCTCTGTTAAACATTGCAAAAGCCATCTTGGCTGGATTTTAGAGCCACTTTTCATCCTCTGCTTTCGGTATGGAATTTTGCAGAAGTTGCACAAAAGCAGATTTCTAAGAACTGGCTCCCCTTTGTTTTTCTCAAGTTATCTTCAAACGATTTCGTTTTGCCCTGCCCTACATGCCAGGCTGTCATGGTCCAAACTAAGAGATGCTGCCCATTAAGGACAAA
This sequence comes from Eublepharis macularius, assembly GCF_028583425.1. Classification (NCBI taxonomy): domain Eukaryota; kingdom Metazoa; phylum Chordata; class Lepidosauria; order Squamata; family Eublepharidae; genus Eublepharis; species Eublepharis macularius. The sequence continues at coordinate 31,695,155 of NC_072807.1, read as the reverse complement.
CAGACAGACACTCTACAGAAGCCGAGGCACCTCCGGTGATCTAATCAAGGAAAGACAAGGCCAACCCCCTAAGCTCAGGCAGGAAGCCAAGTGGCTGGGTTCTTGCCCTACTCCAGAGGCGCTGGAGTGTTACTCATTTTTCAGTGTGAAGAGAGGAAGCTCACGCCCACTCCAGCACTAACTTATCCACTAGAGCAGCTACCGCATCCATGAGGACTGTGGTTTTTCAGACAGCACAGAGAAGTTACTGCTGTAGCAGCCATACTGGTGAGTAAAAAAGCTCCAGAACTATTTTGAAAGTGTTTGTTTCCCAGCCTAGCTTTTGTTGCACTTTGCACTCTGCCTCTTCATTAAATTGCTTCTCTCAATGTCAAAGGTTCAGAACAATTGTTCTGGAACGGATGGCCGGCCTGCCCACCTTGCTCTCAGGCCTTCAAGAGTTTCTGTTCTGCTGGGAAAACAAAGAGAACTACAAAGGGCAGCTGAATCCCAGTCTTAGGGACTCGGATTGCAACTCACTTCCCTAAATGGACCACATCCCGAGCAGAGAGAAAATTCTGCTAATGCACAGACACTAGCGCAAGAGATTCTAAAGCCGTTGAATACAACATATAAATAGACTTGGGCAGAGAGAAAAGGTACGGGTGACTACTCTTTAAAAATGAGGACCTCTATGAAACAAAAGCAAGCTGACTACACCCGGGACCTTCCTAATTTTCTCTCCAAAAATGATTCTATGGAAACCTTTTCATTAAAGAAATACCAAATCTGGCCCATTACAAAATCACCCTGAAACTGGGCTTACTGGAAGCCAGGCATTGCCATCATTTATTAGCAAGGGGAGGGAAAGAATCAATACATCTTTGTTAGCAAATCTTCTCCTGAAAAATGACTTGGCAGCAATTCCAGCCAGTGCTCCATCCTGATCCATGCAGTCTACAAAAAGGCTCTAGGAGTTGGGAGTTAGAGGAAAGTACTGGATCAGAGAACACAACTCCTTTTCATTTCTACACCCACCCCCCACCCCACCCCAGCATTCAGCCATTCAAACAAGTGTGAAGGGAAGAACTTGGCACAAGGAGAAGGGTTTGACTTGGCCTCGGTACCATCATACCATGACACCTGATGAACCTGCATATAGTCACTAAATGTCTTAGAACATAAAAGACATGAAATTCCCCAACGTTTAACTTTGCACAGTTCAAGTTCACAAGCATTTCCCAGAAATTCCTAATCAAGCAACCTAGACACAAAATAAAGTAAATCACTTCCTAGTTAAGTATTACTGGAACAAAAGAATCCTGAAAGATTGGAAATGAGTCAGTAGCCGTTAAGAAAAGGGGTGGGGGGAGTAAGGCTGGGATTCAGATGAAGGTTCTAGAAGTGTAATTACTTCTCATTTAAAACCAGGGGATTTTCCAAACCGTTTGTTCAAGAGGATTTTAACACAAACAAATCAAGCAGTTACATGAATGCCTCCTTTCACAGGCGTTAGACGAAGAGTTATATAAATCAAAGGGGGAAAACTAGTCCAGAATAAATATATTCCAATTGTGTTCCCAGGACCACTTGAATAAAACACACCACGTATATTTGTTCTATTCCAGCAAATATTCTGTAATGCCATTTTTTTTTTCCTACTAAGAGACCCATGTTAATGCTCTACTCTCAGGGAAAACCTGGATCATCATTAGGCACGTGCACTTTTATGCTGACAAATCTTGCAGGTTAAAAAAAAAATTATGTCATCTACACTCTTCACTTACACAAGCAATTCTCTTTCAAAAGAAAAACTTTTTAAAAACCAAAGTAACTCAACCCCTCGCTTCCCTGACTCAATTCCTGCTTGGAGTTTAGCTTTCCAGCACATCGGATAATGGAAGGAGGAGAAGCTGGTGCAGAGATTCTCATCTTAATCTGGATTTGAAGCTGACTCCCAAATGTTGCATTTGTATAGCGTTTTCCGTGCTTAAAGTGCTTCAGGAACAGTGGTTCGGTAAAAGCCCATACAAGCCACAAAAGCCTGCAAAACTGCAGTGTTAGAAAAATGTTCCCACCTTTCCCACAGTGTCCAAGACTGTATAAATAATGCATGAACTGGCCCCCAAATTATAAATTGAAGTATTCTGAACCATTCCATTCAAGTGCACTTGTTCAATATATTTATACCACCCTGCTCAGGTGACCAAAACAGGGGGCTACTTCTTGGGAGATGGGCCGAGGTTCTGTCCTACAGCATATAGATCAATCTCTTCCAGCCTCAGTTATAGGATCTCGGGCAGCTGGTGTTACAAAAGACCATTCACTGCCTGTGATGCTGGCCGGCTGCTATTCATCAAAGTGGACCATGAAGATCTAGGGGGACCAATGGTATGTCTCACAACAGACCAGGGACACACGTTCATTACACCGTGCAGCCTTGAGCACACAGCCTAGTTCTGAACTCATCACAGATATAGTAACTTGTTTAAAATGTTTTGTTTTTCTTACAGCTGTCCAATGCACCCACCATGGCCTAAATCCAGTATTCAAAGACATGCACAAATGAAGCCTATACTTAATAAAATAAAACAATATTTTCTAGAATGCTGAAGTGTTTAAATGTAACAAGATGCAAGGAAATTAACTCTTCCTGCATGACTAGGGTAGGCTGCTTCAGTCATGAGCAAATGAACCAACCGAGTAATACTAGAACATGGTCCAACTCCGAGGTAACTAGAAATCTAACGATGACACCAAAACGGGTCTGTTCTTGATAACCTAGAAGCAGATTCATGCTGCATGGGGGTGGGGGGTGATGACCCTTTTGGGACAAGCAGAAGTAGTAAGAGAGCTGCCTGATATTAAAGGTAGAACGGTTTTATATAACTCGCAAATATAATCTCTTGGAAACAGCAGTCTCCCTTCTTGACCCCACCCTAGGGCTGCCACCCCCTAACACAACCATCCCGTTTCCCTGCTCATGGCACAGCTAACGCAGTTAGCGCCCCTTGAGCTAAAAGGAAGCACTCTGGTATCCAAAGAGCTCAATAAAATTTTCCTTCACTTAAGGAAGCTAGCTGTGACACAAAACGCGAGACCTTTTCATTATTTTTTTTGTGGACTTCCTAGATGGTCTTCCATCTTTTTTTTATTGTATTGATGTCTTTGTTTACATAGCCATACATAGTCACTTCCATTACATTAACATAATCCTACATCAATACAACCTTTTCCCCTTTATGTTACCCTCCCCCCCTCCTGTAAGCAACCAATTGGAAAATAATACTATATACTTGCAACCATAAGCACACCCTTTGGATTTTGTCAAATGTATCTTTGTTGGCCCCCCTTCCCTTACCCAATTTATATACCCAAGCCATTTCTTCCTTATCTCTAATATATTATCCTCCCATGTCTTTTCTTGTTTTAATATGGCCAGAATGTCTGATTGGATCATTTGATATAGATACAGATTCCATCTACCCATAGTCCACTTTGTCGCATCCTTCCAACCATAAGCTATGACTGCATGTGCAGCAATGATCATTGTTTTAAACAACTCCTGTTTAGAATTATCTACTTTATTATTCCCCAGAACTCCCATAAACAATACCTTCCCTGTCAATTCTAATTTAACTTTACATAAATCCTCCGCGAGACCTTTTCATTAATGCCAATTTGCCGCGATGCACACAGAATGGGAGTGCTAAACCTAGCAGGTTACCAGGACCCCTTTTAGAGAGCCAAAAAAGATCATGTTTCTGCTTACCTCTCCATCAGCTTTTCTTTATCCCAGTTGAAATGACTAAGGAGTATCCTGGTGATAGTTGCTGGATTCTAGAAACAAAAAGGAGAAGGAGTCGTTGTAGAAAAGGTTGGAGCAGTCAGTTCAAAAATGTCTTAAGAACACGAGGTTTAATAAGGTTAGGCATCAACAGTATTGTCTATTTTGAGACAGACTAAGGAACTTTGAACTCCCTGTATATTGCACTGACAATGGGCCTAAGGTACAAGCATGACTAACATTAGACTATATGCTTCCCATATCTCAGTTATTATCGAGGTGAGTTTACTATATATTCATCACAAGCAACCACGATGGGCAGAATCTGGTCTGGTGAAAGCATCTGCATAGGCCCACCATTTTTAAAAAGGCTAAAACTAGACCCAAGGACTGCCAACTGAAGTCATTTCCATTCTGCCCCAAAAGCTCCTGAGCAATTCCTTTCATTCACTGGCATTTAACAAATTTTGGTTCCAGTTTTGTCACATGAACACACAAAACTTTCTTATAGCAACTCAGATCATTTGTAGCTCACTTTGCCTGGAGATGACTCTCTGGGTTCCCAGGAAAAGTCTTTGTACCAGCATCTGTTACCAAAGACCCTTTAATGGCAAACGCTAGGGATTGAACCTCGGGCCTTTTGCACATGAAGCACGTGCTTTACAACCATGCCATGGTCTCCCACCCCCACCTCAGTCATAGTTCTCTTGTTCCTACCAGAGACATTTCTTACTGAATGAACCATCTAACTTGCAAGTGGTAAATTCCTAGCCAACACCTCCAAATATGCTTTAGGAGTCTTCAAAGAAGTAAACGGGACTGTAAAATAAATCACTGGCTGTAAAACTATGCTTGCTTGCCCAATATCCCCCCCCCCCCCCGGCGCAAAAATTCATACATTGTTATTGCCGTCCATTTATAACCCACCTTTCTGAAAGTGACTGAAGGCAGATTACAAAATATATTTAAAAAAAATTTTCAAACAGCATAGGCCTCTAATGAAGTACCCAGTGGGCTAGGATTGTCTAAACCACAGGCTTAAAACATGTCCAATGACCACATTTTTAAGAACTTTTGGCTTTCATAATTACTCTGTCTTTAAAAAACTGACCAAACTATTCCTGAAGTTCTAAAGAAAAGCAACAAAACTATTGTCGATCTCTTGAATATTGCTCATGTAAATCATCCACAGATTTTACAAAAAATAACTTGCAACCTTGGGACTCCTATCTCTGCCCAATCCTCAACAACTTAGCTCTCTGACCCTAGCCTACTCTGGCCTCACTGCAACATCTAGCATCATTTCTGGTTGCCTCATCCCATGGGGCTAATGGAACAGGGATGGTAGAGAATGAGAAGAGATAGCGTAAGGTGCCAGAAGCAGAAGCCAAAATATTAGATTTAATGGAAGAATGAAGATACAGTCCATCATACTCTCCAGAACTTTGCTAACTTTATATCAAGTGAGCATAGAATGGGGCCCCTGCTGGCTTTTATTTTAGTGAATGTTTGAGTGTGCATGTACGTATCTGATGAAGCATGGAAGCAGGCTGTTATTTTTACTTCGGTATCATCAGCAACCAAACATAAGCAGGAATCCTCAAAAGGAGATAGAGTGAAAAGAAAGGGGAAAGAAGCCGGGGGGGGGGGGGAGGACACTGAAGTGGAAAGAGCAGGACTTGTTTCAGTGATGGCTTCTGGTAAAAGTTTGCAAAGACAGTTGTGAAGGCTACAGTGTAGTACTCCGCTGTTAAATAGTTTTAACTTGTATCATAAGATTTTTCAAACACAAAAAACATGCAGGCAATGACTGCCTCATATAAAAGCATGATTTACCTACACTTAGCTTGTGAAACCAGAAATTGTATCACAAAAGATCATCCAAATCCTGGATTGCCTCAGCAAATTCTGGTTCACTGCTTTTGCTCTGTAGCATGGGAGGGCATTACCAGGGCATGGGCCAGAGTTCAATCAGGATCATGAAACCGTAAATTATCAATAACCATGGTTAATAAGCCAACCTCAGATCTTGCCTTGATGGATCCCAACCATAGTTAGTGGAGTAGCCTACACATGGTACACACCTAGGGCTATATGACCTCTATACATTATTTGGGTAGATTTAGATTGCCTTGATTTAAAACCAATTTAAATCTTCACAGTCATGGTCAGGGAAGACAACCAGTTTAATATCCAAGTTTCTACTGCGATAATCAATTAGCACTTATTAAGTGACTGGTAGAAAAACTGGTGAAGGGCCTTTATACTCCCTAAGAGCATAATTTGGTCACACAGCCTACTCTTTATTTGATATACTTCTAAACCACACTTTGACTTCAAGTGGTTTCTAATAAACCATGTTTTAGCGCAGTGCCAGAACTTAGGTACTAAATGATCCGTACACAAACTGCATGATGTGTAAACATCTGTCAGCTTTAAGTTCAACTCTGAGTTGAATCTATTATGTAAGAGATCACAATTTGATTAAGTAACTAGAACTCAACTAAATCCACAGCTGTTTGGAATATATTTGTGACAACAGGAGGTCCTAAGACTGTAAACTGGGACTAAAGTTGCTTTACTAGAACAGTAGTACTAGGTTTACACACTGGTTGCAAAGGGGTAGCTGTGTTAAGTTTGTTGTACTAAAATGAAACAAAAGTCCAGCAGCACTTTAAAGGCTAACAGCATTTATTTCCATGAGTTTTTTAAAAAGAAGCTTTGACCCATGAAAACTCGTATGAAAATAAATGCTGCTAGTACTCTTTAAGGTGCTACGGGACTTATTTCACATCCTGGTAATTGACACCACGACAATCATACCAAAACAAGTGGCCACAGAGTTTGGTTTTCTTAAAAGGAATGTGTAAATTCCAAGCTTGAGGACTCAAGTTTATCAATTGTCTTACAGTACAAGCCTTAGCTGAGCTACTCCAGTCTAAACCCACTAAAATAAATGGGCTTATATTGGAGTAACTCTGTATAAGATTCCAGTGTTGTTGTAGTTACTATAGTGTCCACAAATGTTGATGCAGTAATATCCATAAATGTTATTTTATTCATGAAAGAAATTACAATTCAAGTGAAACAGTGTTGCAGATTTGCCCGTTCGCTCTGAGTGAATCACTTAGACAACACTTCTGTCAAGATTCGATGGGCAACATTAGCAGAAAGAATTTTTTTTTAAATAAAACAAGAGAATTGCCTCAGAAAAGGCTCGTCTCAAATAAGTCTGTGCTGCAGAGTGTTCACTTAGGTCAGTCTACTAAATGATTCTGCAAAAATCTTGAGGAAGATCAGAATAAATATTCCAGGTATTCTCAGCACACACACTGAACGGTTCTTTGCTTACCAAGCATTTACAAGCTAGGAACGAAATTTGTTCATTTCTTGAAAGTATTTGCAGTCTACAAACACAAACCAGCTTATTCTAAAGCTTCAGAGAGCAAACATGTTACATAACACCCTCTTTCTACTTAGGTCTGTGCTAATGTGATAACATGTGTGCTCTATTAACTTAAGGACTAAGAGTGCCATCCTAAACAGATGATTGACTCAGAAGGTGCAACTTTGCCTAAGGTAGCACATTAAGGCTGCTAGTGGCAAAAGACAGTTAGTTAACTGTGCCATTCTTCCAGGTAAACCCTCCTAGTTAAAAATATAGTCAAAAATCTGCAGGCTGCTTAAATCCTCTAAGTTACAGTTTCGGAAAGGATCATCATTGCGAAAAATTAGGCTTCCCCAATTAATAAGAGTTGAATTATTAGTTCCTTTTTTATTTTAAATGAATATTTTTACTACCATACATACTTAAGCATTTCAGAATATTCTAGACCCTACACAACTGGATAAGCTTAATGAAAATAATTCCAGTGAGATATCAATGCTATGCCCAGTTCCTTTGGAAAGCATTATAGTTACCATTTTCCAGTATTTAACTGCTCTAATACACTTCCACCAGAGATTTAAAAACATTAATGAAACTTAAATATAGAAATAAAGTGATGCAACAGCAACCATTCAAACTGACCTGTTTGGAGATATCTGTGGTTGTAATAGACAGTCATAGCATTGCTTTGCTGCCCAGCTTGCCTGAGACTGCTCCATGGGTACAGTGTAAGCACACACACCCCAATGCTAAACAGCACCTCCACAGAGAAATAAAAAAATAAGCCACTATCCATACAAGTGCCACAATAACAATCCCCAGGGACAATATCCTCTGAGCTCTATAACTCTATCCATACAAGTGGCACTCTTTGCCTCCACAGAATATCTGACAATGTTTAACCACAGCCAACAGACAATAACTGGCAAGCATGCTCCAAGCCCCATGTCAAAGCTGCTTCCCCATCCACCATAAAACAAGCGTTCTGAATGTCTCATCTTTAGTGCCCAGTGCAAGACAGTATTTGCCTGCTTCCAAAAAAAGGCAGGGAACTCAAAAGGTGGACTTTTTTTCAGATCAGCTGGAGTTTAAAGGCTTGTTTTTAAGAAACAAGAGATTCCTCATGCGAGCTCTTAAGACATCTTGTATTTACTTCTCTAAAACACTGATAAACTTGCTTTACTGAGGAGCCATTCTAACGTCTTAGGAAGGTCTTCTTTCACCAAGACTGGTGTTTTTTTTAAACCTATTTGTCTTGCCCACACCCACTGACAATGTTCCTAAAAGAATCATCTCATTTATCAAACCGCGCACTAATTCTTGTTCAGAGGATTTACCGACCAGGCCAGCCAAGGGTACCACACGATCCTCAGCCAGCCAAAGAAGAGTCTTTTCAATAGATGCACTGATTCCCTGTGAGCTTCTTTTAGAAACAAGCGGAAAAGATCCATGTTATTCCAAGCTTTTTAAAGTTATGACCGTGGCTTTGAGTTTTATCCTGGTCTATCCATTAGGGTTTTAGATTGATTTGAAAAGTGGGCTTAAAGAATAAAGGCCCTGCTGTGACGCTAACCATTAAACAGTAAGCAACTCTGGAAAATTAAAAACAATATATAAGTTTAGCAAAAAACTAAACACACTACTTGTTGAGCAACAGAGCTTAGCTTGATGTAACTGAACTTTACTGATTGCCACAATGACCCAAGATCTCTGAATAAGCAGAGGAAAGACAACAAACAACTTAGAGGAGTTTTCTGAAGAAGTTTCGAAACAGATTCCAGCTACCTATCTGTCGCCACTGTGTTTTCGGCTAAATGTTATGCTTCTTTGGGTGGTTTGCCTTTTGATGTGCATTTTAGTACTTCATAATTGGCTACAGATGTCATCATATTTTGCCCTATATATTTTAGTTTGTCATCAGTGTTTTCTACTCATGCCAAGTATTAATATTCATGAACCATTGTGTTTTCCACTAAAAATGTTTTTTGTATGATGCCTCCAGTACGCGAGTACCTCTGTTTTCTGATGATGTAGAAGTCAAGAGTCCTTGGTTTTTCTTGTTGTAGCTGAACTAGCTCCTTAACCCAACTTGTGTCTTTAAGATATCAAGCTGTAAAGTATCAGAGAAGGATCTGCATATGCTGTGCTGCAAACTCACGTTCCTGCAAGCTTGGCGCTCCATTCCCATTACTGCAAGTGTCTTGGCTTGGTATGGATCAGCCTTGCTCCCAGGGAGCAAAAGGGGCTGCGAATCTTAATCTGGATCATACCACTTCCGAGTGCAGGATGGGACTGAGGAAAAACTCATTCCCATCTAATCACTATCATCATCCCTGTGCACAGACAGCTTGATATCAAGCGAAGAGATTCTAGCTGGGTTTTCTCCTAGATCTGGTGAAAATTCCTGCACGCTGTTGCATGTACAGAAACTTTTGTGGGGTAGAAGAGACTTCCTTCATGCGAGCTCCTGCCTGCAGTCTGAAATGGTACAATCCAAACAGGGGTTTACTCTTTCATCTCCCGCAAGAAGTCGTCGGCCGTGGTCCTGCAAAACTAATTCCGATTTTACACTCAGGGTAACTACCTGACTCCTGTTTTGACACGGCATAAGATGGTAAGCATGCCTGTATCATTCCAAATGACTTTAGAGCAGCCCATGAGATAACATAAATGACTCTTTCACAAGAAAAACTGGACACAGGCCAAAATGCATGGTATTTACTTTATATACTAAGATATTCTTGCATTATTGCAAGAAATATATACAACTGCATACTTCTTTGGGGAGAGTGATAAAGCAATCATATGGGAGACCCCCCACCCCCGATCTGAAAAGACTCTTAAAGCTCTGCAAGAAGGAAAACAGAAAAACTTAAAACATATTATAGGAAAGCCTGTTACCTACAAACTTACTTGCCTCCTATTATCTCAAGTCTTTGCACATAAATAGTTTGATTTTTTTAAAATAAAAATTAAAAATCAAAGCTTGCAACTTTCAAGAACTTCTGTGGCTGATTAGCTGGAGGCAATTCTTATTCACTACCAGGGAGAGGTTATTTGTCAATTTGTTGTATGGTTAGTCGCGTCTCAGCTTTTTGTCTAGAAATATCAACTGAATCTGAGAAGTGTCTACTTTGCAGGCAGAAGGTCTCAGGTTTAATTGCTGGCACCTCCAGTTAAAAGTTTAATATTTCTGTGCAACTATGTCTGAATATGAACTCTGCAAAATAATTAACAGAAACATAGCAACCACCATGTTCATGAAAATATTATGTGAACATGACCACACAGTGTACACAAATTAGTCAAAATCGTCCCTTCTGGCTTAAGACATACTTCCAACTCTATTCTTGCCATCTAAACAAGCAGCATCTTTTCTTCTCCTTAAACAGAATAACAATCCTTCACCTGCGCCAGTAACAACAGAAGCTCAGAATGGTACTCCATTCCACGCTTTCCTTTCCTGGACAAACCTTTCAGGATAAATCCCTGGTTGAGAAGGCAACAAGGGCCCCAGCTTCAGCTTTAGAAACATACAGAGTGAGGATGAGAGAGCAAAGGCTAGCTGACAACCAGATCAGGTAATCCAGCAAGAAGAACAAGGACTAGGGATCCAGTTGATAAAGTACATTTGCCATCTGAATAATAATCCAGTCTTAAGTTGGACCTTGAAAGTTTCAGACACAGAGATGGCTGGATCCATGAGCCCTTACATGCCTCCATACTACAGACTGTGAGCTTATCTTCCCCCAATCAAGATACGCTTGACTGGGGAGGAGCGAGAGAAAGAGCACATGCCATTCTGGCCACTCCTGCTCACTCTACACTACTTGCCACACAGCCTTTCATTATTTGGAATCAATAAACTTCACTGATCTTTCTCACCACTAAAAGAATCTCACAGAAGATTAGCAGAACTTGTAGGTGCCTGAAAAAAAACAGAATATGCTTAGGCTGTTGTGTCTCATGTGACTAATATGGACAAGTAGTACACAAACAGAGCTGTAACTTCTTTCCTATTTTTGAAAATCAGGATCTCTGGCAGCCTCCCTTACAGGCTCAATGGAGCAAATATAAACAGTGGAGGGAGAATGCCACAGCAGTTTAGGACTACAGGCCTCTCCTTTTCAACCTCACTCAAGGCCCTTAAAATTTGGGCTTCATTTGCTTCTCGTCAAGACAAAAGATTACATGTACTAGACCAGGTCTGAGGACAAGCCCCCAGCTACAGAAGCCCTCTAAGCTCTGGATCCCTCACAAGAGCTTTGCCCGTACCCTTGTACACAGTTCAGAATGCGGTCAGATTAAGGATCTAGATGGAAAAGAATGAACAGTAATAATCCACATAAATCAGCTGGATGCCTTCTCAGCAGGAGGTTACGGATCAACCCAACTCCTCTCCTTACCAGTCAGCTCACAGAGAGAACTTGCAGCTTTTCTTATTGTTCCAGAAAGCCTAGGCACTGAACCAAAAAAGGGGGACAGTTACTATTTTAGGCGCTCGACTGTTTTATGTATGTGAGGGGTTTTAATACAATTTTAATATCTATAAAATTTTGTTAACCACATCATAGGCTTAGAACAGGGCCTACTATTCCCTAAACAAAAAAGCAGCATTAGAAGGGAGCATAAAAAGATTCTTTCTGCTACCCATCCGACCAAAGCAAGCACACCATGGAGAGGATGGCACCTGCACGCTCAGCCCAACACGGCAGCATCCTCTCCAATTAGTTCCAAGGTTTTGCTCAATGAGTAAACAGCCAGCCGTTTTTACATAAGCCACTGGTTGCCTGCCCCAGCTGTGGAACCCCCTCAGTGTGTCACAGCAGGGCCTTTATTCCTCAAGCCAGAAGAAATACAGCTTGAAGCCAACAAACAAAACCCTTCAGCCTACCTGCCCATTACCACTAAACAACTCTGAATCAGTCCAAGTAGAAATTAATGCATGTGCCAAACTTGGGCATAGTTTAAGACCTTTCTTAGCTAATTAAAAGAAACACAGCCAGTTTCTAGACTATACTATACGATTCCCAAGAGGTAAGCTTTGTTAGTATGCAGCAGCAAAAATAAATGAATATGGGCACCTGAAACACTACCAAGATCTTTTTTCAACCTAAGATGTGGATTAGAACCCATTTTGTCAACAAAAGCTTTAGCAAGACCTGGCAAACCTTTAAGGTGCCACTAGACTTCTATATTTCTGCTAAATGCTGGGGGCTCCCAAATCCTCCCCAAATCAGGTCATCATTATGTACTCTGCAAGGAATAAATATTAAGCAACGCCTTTGTTAAAATTTATGGAACTTTTGCATTTCATTACAGCATGAATCAACAAGAAATATGACAAACATTATCACTGAAATCTGACAGTAAAGATCCTGATAACACAAAATGCTATTAAATATCTGTTTTATTATTTATACAGAAGGAAAGTATTTCCAATTCTGAGGCACTTGGGATCACCCTGGCCCTGCTGAATAGGGTGAGTGGAGAATAGCAAAACAAGTAGCTACATAAACACACAAAGGAATGTTCAGAAGTTTAGCAGCCACTTACATTGTAAGTAATATCAGGAAAAGGTTTTCTCACTTGCAAAAGAATGCACTTTGGCTTGTGTGCAAATAAGATACTTAAAGCAAACTATAGTGGAATTTTTCTCTCCCTTGCAACTTATGTCCAACACAAGCTGCAGCCCAAGCACTAAGTTCAACGCAGAAAACTCTGGCAGATGGTAGGCTTCAGAAAACTGTTTTAATAATTCTGGGGTTTTTTTACTTTAAACTGTATTTATGTTTTGTTTTATGTCAATAATCGTCTCCGGTCGATTCTGGAGACTGCAGGATATTAATCTCTTAGAATAGGTTGTGCCTGTATCACCATCCTTCCAAAAACCGTATGGATCAGCACCCCCACCACCTGCTAGCAAGAGAAACAAACTGAAAGTTTGATGAAACTGTGTGGTCTTGAGAATGCAACAGCCACCAAGGGTGCCAAGCCCTACGGCACTCCTGCCCCAAGCACACACATACCAACAGCGCAAGCCATTTTGCCACACCTAGCAGCCAGACAACACTGTATGAATCAACTTTGTCCTGAACAAAAAGTACAAAGCGAAAGTTGTCCAATCACCCAAGCATCGAGGTGTCTGTCCCACTTATCACTCCAGAAACATATCCAGCAGCTACACAGCACCATCCAGACAGTAAACTCTCCATCATAGCCCAGGTCTTTTGCTCCACCCAGCCATTCCATGTACACACACTCACCCATAACATTCCTTCACAACGCTCCAAGTGCTCAAGGCAGCCCTGATCTCTGGTCTGGACTGGTGTGGAACAGTCACCATGAGCAAGCATTTGTAGTTCCACTACAATTTGTAGTTCCATCATTAGGCTGAGTGCTCAGGACAAGCCAATATAAAGGGGACTGGGCACACGTGTGCTTCCACCACCACCTCTACTTTTAGACTGCTTGAACTTTTTGCTTTCTGGAGCTGAGGCTCAGCCCCTCCATTCTCCTCCATCCTCTGCCACAGAAACAAGAGCAAGAGAAAGAGGGAGGAAAGAAAAGGCAGCCAAAAAGGGAGAGCCGTAAAGAGGGAGGAAAGAAAATATAGAAAAAGTAGGAGGGAAGTAAGTGAAATAAAGAGGAAAAACAAAAGAGAAAAACAAAAAGAGGAAGCAAATAGGCACCTATGTGGTGGGAACATAGCATTGTTTAAAAAAAATACTGAAAAAGTACACAAAACAGAATACAAAGAATAATAGGTATAGAATACTGAAAAAGTACACAAAACAGAATACAAAGAATAATAGGATTACAACAGATTAATCATCTAAAATTGGTACCTGGTATTACTTTTAATAGTTACAGCCAATATGACATTAGCACAAATCTGAAAACAGCACACACTTCCAAAGATAATAGACTTGATCTTATAAATGGAGGCCTGATATATCAGCAGATAAAATTTCTGTAATGTAACAAGTTTCTTCTAAGAAGATACAAGCACAAAATCTGTATATTTGGCAGTGGACTCCTTTGGTTGAATACTGGAACCAAAATTTTCAGTTAGAGATTGTTTAAAAAGAAACATTAAATTGGATATAAATTTTTTAAAGCCTCTCAGCTGGGATTTTCTGATTGTGCATTTTCGTATTGTTAAGTGTTTGAATTTTTGTGATAAAAATAGAGGAAAACAGATATACAGAATAGACAGAAAGAAAAAAATGACAGAAAGATGAAGAGAGGGAGAAATGGAAATAAAAAGGAAGCAACAAAGAGAAACAGAAGAAGCAATAGGTATGAAAAATAAAGGGAAGGTGAAAGATACACAGAAAAATAAAAAGGAACAGAGAGAAACACAGAAGCAGCAGTAGGTAGGAAAAATAAAGAGAGGAATGAGAAAGATAAATAGGGAAAAAAAAGAAGGAACAGGAAGCAAAACAGAGAAAATGGTAGGAAGGAAAAATAAAAAAGGGAAAGACACAAAAAGAAATAAAAGAATGACTAATAGGAGAGATCCACAGGAGTCAGCTGTCTTAGTCTGTAGTCACAAAATAGTAAAGAGTCCAGTAGCACCTTTAAGACTAACCAACTTTATTGTAGGATAAGCTTTCGAGAGCCACAGCTCTCTTCTTCAGATGCATCTGATGAAGAGAACTATGGTTCTCGAAAGCTTATGCTACAATAAAGTTGGTTAGGCTTAAAGGTGCTACTGGACTCTTTACTGTAATGGGAAAGACAGGCACAGAGGAAACAAAAGGTAAACAGAAAATAAAAATAAAGGCATAAAAAATAAAGGAAGAGGAGACGTTAAAAGAAATTAAAAAGGAAATGGAAGAGAGATACAGATACAGAAAACAGCAAAGCGACAGCAAAACAAGTAAAAAGGAATGACATAAGTAAAAAGGGAGATACAAACGAAACAGTAGGTGGGGACAAAAATGAAGGAAGACATAGAAAAATAATAAAAAGGAAGGAATAGGAAGATAAACAGATGGAACAGCAAGTAGGGAAGATAAAGAAGGGGAGGATAAAAGGGCACAGAAAAAAAATTAAAACACCATAAAGAGAAAGACAGAGGAAACAACAGGTAGAGAAAAAATAAATGGAAGGAGTGACATATAAAGAAAAACAAATAAAACCAGATAGGAAGGAAGACAGAAATAAAAAGGAAGGAATAGGAAGAGAAACAGGTGGAACACCAAGTAGGGAAAATAAGAAAGGGAAGGAGAAAAAGACACAGAAAAAGAAATTAAAAGACAGAGAAAACAACAGGTGGGGGTGGGATTAATGGAAGGAGAAACGTACAGCAAAAAATAAATAAAAAAGAATGACCATCACAGCCACAAAGGAAACAGTAGGGGGGATTAAGAAAGAGACCTACCCAAAAAAAGATTAATGGAGAAGTAAGGCCGAGAGAGAGATGAAAAAGGGGGAATGAAGAAAGAAAGAAAGCTGTGTATTGGTGCTGAACAGGGGAAAGGGGGAAAGAGAGCGAGAGGGCCCGGGGAGCGGAGGCGGGGCCGGGCCTGAGCCTGGGCCTCCCTCCTTCGCTCGGCCGGGCCTCCCCTCGGCCCCCTCCCCGCCGGCCACCCCCGCGGCGCCCACCTGGATGACCTCGTTGACCTCGCGGATGCACTCGACCATGTGCTGGAGGATCTGCTCGGCGGTGAGGACCTCGTAGCGGTAGTCCTCCTCCTGCTCGTGGCCCAGGCCGCCGCCGCCGCCGCCCGGGCCGGGCCCGCCCAGGCCGCTGCCGCCCAGGCCGCCCCCGCCTCCGGGCCCCAGGCCGCCTCCGCCGGTCTCCCCGCCCAGCAGGCCGTCGCGCTCGCCGCCCACGCCCAGGCCCGGCTCGACCAGCTCCACCTCGCCCAGGTCCAGGTCGGGCTCGTCCTCGTCGTCGGGCTCGTCCTCGTCCTCCTCAGCGCCGCTGTCCTCGCTGCACTCCTCGTCCTCGTCGAACTCGTAGTTGTAGCCCTCGTCCGAGTCCATGGCGGCGGCGGCGGCGGCGGTGGCGGAGGGCGGCCGCGGGGCAGGCGGCAGCGGCGGCGGCGGAGGGCGGCCCCGCAGCGGGCCGGGACTCGAGGGCTGCTCCGGCCGGCCGCCTTCCCTCAGGGCGCCGCTCGCGACGCCCGCCCGCCGCTTCTCCTCACAGGCGCCGCTGAGCCAACAAAGGGACGCGTCCGGCCCGCTCCGTCACCTCGACGCACGCCACGGCACGCAACCCCATGACGTCACCGCGCCGGGACGACGGAGGCCGCGGCCGCGCCTCCGTCTGGCTTTTCACGACGGCGAGAGCGGCCATCTTGAGTGTGGCCAAACGGGCGCTCCTCGCTGGGGATAGGAAGGGGGTCCATCTTGAGTGTGGCCGCTCCGCCCCTTTCCCAAGCCGAAGCGAGCGGCGTTCATCTTGAGTGTGTCCACGCACAAAAGGAAGACGGGCCTGAGCCGGCCATCTTCTAGAAAACCGCCCCGGTGCGCCTGCGCATCCTCGCTTCCCCGCCCTCTGAAGCGCCATCACGAGTGTGGCAAAGGCCTTTATTTTAAAAAAAATTGTATCCCGCACCTCCTACAAGTCTTGAGGGTTGTGCAACTGTATTTTCCCCCGTTTTCTTTTTTTTAAAAGTACGCTCAGTCAGATTCCAAATATAGTAGTAAAACAGTTAAGTAAGCTTTGGGAGTCTGTCCAACTTTTAGTTATACAAAAAAATGAAAAAGGTAGGTGAGAATTTTTTTTGTGTATAGCGTGTATACATATATGTGTGTGTATAATATATATGTGTATACACATATATATACACACACACATATACACACACATATATATACACACACACATACATAAAAGATATATTTTAGGTGGGTAGCAGTGTTGGTCTCCAGTAGAACAGCAGGATTTGAGTATTTATCTTAAAATGTATACATACTGCAATGTATATCCTGCTCTGCTGGGAAAGAGTCAATACACATCTTGACTGTGCCTGACTCTTTTTTTCCCTCCCCAGCTGGTGTTTTTAAATAGGACTGACTCAAATTCCCAAAAAAATTAGTAAGCTTTGAGATTCTGTGGAGCTCTGGTAAGGCTTTCAGTCCAAAAGAATGGGCGAAAGGGTGAGAGAGAAGAAAAACAGTTGCTTCAAGCCAAGGTGGAAAGATTTTTTTTTAATCATGTTCTATATTCCCCCTCTCCTTCTGTGTAATCCAAAAATTTGGTCCCTGTTTTGTGAGTGTTGGTTTGACCTGACATTTATTTTAGAAGATAACCCACATCTATCCCAAGTACTCAGACAGAAATCCCATGTTATTCAGTAAAGCTTAATTACAGTGACATGCCCTCAAGACTGCGCCCATGGCACAAGACGGCTTGTAATGTGAAATTAAAAGGTAAAATTATAAGACGGATGTTTTTTTTTAATAGACTGACAAAGCTGCCTGCAGTTTTTGTCTCTTCATTCTCTGAGAGAGAACTTTTAAAAATTGGGCGGGGGGTATGAGCTTTGAGCTGCTGTTCAAAAGATATTAAATGCATCTTTTCCTCCAGACCATCGCTGGTCTACAAATGACAGATGTCTATATGCTTTAATTTTTCCATGCCACCTGTTAATAAGGACAGCATTTGTCCATAAAATAAGCAGTGTTTGTCTGTCCAACTCTGTTGTTTGTTTAAAAAAAATAGGAATCGGGATTTATCACAATAAGCATTGCTTTTTCAACATTCGAACTAGTAACTGCTGTTTTCTTTATATGCCGTTTAAAGGATCATTACTAGAGCTACATGTTGCTTCACGGATGTATTTTTGGCTGATAGAAATGTTTACAGGGTTTTCCACAGACCAGAGTTTTGTATTGTGTTTTCACAATATTAGTGTTTTTACAACACTGGTGGCTTTTATGCAAACACATAATCTTTATGAATGATAGCAACCAACACTGCCATAGTAAAAAAGCAGACCTGCGAGCATACCAATGAAACATGTTCCAGAAGTGTGGGAGTCACACTCTTTTCCAATAGCTCCTTTAACTTCCTGTCACTGAGTGTGTAATCATTTGGAGCAGGAGGTGATATTCTTAGAAACAACCATTTCTGTTTTTAGTTTAGTTCTAGTAACCTTGCAAAGGGTTGCTTTAGAAATGACTGCACATTAATTGCTGAGATCCTACCCTGAAAGAGGTAGGATAATTTCTTTCTTGTTTCTGAAAACACTAACAGTGCAATCCTATGGAGAGTTACTCCAGTCTAAGGCCATTGACTTCACTGGGCTTAGACTGGAGTAACTCTCCATAGGATTGCGCTGTAAGAGTGCAATCCTATGGAGAGTTCCTCCAGTCTAAGCCCATTGACTTCAATTGACTTAGACTGGAGTAACTCTGCATAGGATTGCACTGTCAGTATATAATCCTTTTCCAAAGCCCTGGACCATATGTCCCCACCTGCAGAGGTCAAATGGATGTTGATCAAAGATAGTGCTTTTCTGTGGTGGCCCCTCACCCTTGGAATGCACTCCCACTTGATGCTTACTGGATGCCTGCCTTACTTCCTTTCACACACTAAGCCAAAGCACTTCTTTTTTACTCAAGCTTTTAATGGAGCAATTCAAGCTTTTTAAGCTTTGTTATGGGTCTGCTGGTAGTCCAAAGCCTGGTTTATGGATATATTTTAGGCTGATTAATGTTTGTTTTCTGCAGTTTTTATGTTGCTGGGTTGTTTTTGAGGCTTGTTTTAATACTGATAATTCTGTATGTTGTTGCTTTTTATATTTTGATTATATTGTTTTTACTTTTTAAGCTGATTTCTGTAAGAGGCAGCATATGCATTTTTAAAATAAAGGATCAGAGCTATGTAAGATTTAGGGATCCAACACCTCATAATGGCTAAGAGAATGAGCTGGGATCTGTGAAGTTCAGTTTTGCCACATTTTCTCTTATGAGAGCGAGTCTAAGCAGGTCTACTGAGAAGAGGGTTGCCAACTTTGGGTTGGGGTTGAGCCTGGGGATGGTAGAATTTATAGAGGGTAAGGGACCTCTGTGGTTATAATGCTATAGAATCCACCTTCCAAAGCAACCTTCTCCAAGAGAACTGATCTCTGTAGTCTGAAGATGTGTTATGATTCTGGAAGATCTCCAGGCACCATCTGGAAGTTGGCAACTCTGTGATTCCTTCTCAAACTTGTTTAATGGGGCTTACTCCAAGAAAGTGGTTTTGGCTCTGTAAGTGGCTTTAGCAAACCATCCTCCCTCAACCTCCCCTCTACAATATGTAGATAATACTGGCCTACCTTACAGGACTTGTTATTTAGGATTACATTTATTTGGAGCAGTTTAAATACTGAAAGTGCTATACATCTGTGTATCAATAACGTACTATAATGATGCGTTATAAACTATATTTAGACATTTGAAAACAACTTTTCATGCTGCACAGAGCGTGTTCATGTGATTGCTGCTAAATTAAACACTACAAAATAATGGTTGGTTTGAGATCAAAAAAACAAACCATCCACTGTAGAAATGCAAAGCAAGCAGCCTAGATGAAGGAAACAGAGGAAGGAAAAGCGGTGTGTTTTTGTGACATGTGAGGGAAGGATCCAAGCACCCCAGGCAGTGATTACCTTCTAAAAATAGAGTTGTTAAGGCTCAGGATTGCTGAGAAGCCATGGACAGAAATGTCCAGCTTGCAAATGCCACTGTCTGCATGCCAGCTGTGGCAGCTCACCATTCTGCACGTGCTCAGGAGCGCTAGAAATTAGCCTTA
The DNA here is from genome assembly GCF_028583425.1 of Eublepharis macularius. NCBI lineage: Eukaryota > Metazoa > Chordata > Lepidosauria > Squamata > Eublepharidae > Eublepharis > Eublepharis macularius. Next base: position 31,675,244 of record NC_072807.1, on the reverse strand, counting down.
ATGTATTCAGATGAAATTCTGTGCTGGAGGAGCCGTGGCTCAAATTTAGCTCCCTGGGTTGGATTGCCAAATCTCTCCTACCTCCAAATCTGATAGGAAGTGATACGCACCAGATAATAACCAGATGCCCATTGTATGCCCCTAACACTGCACAGGATTGTGCCTTGTTTGTTTGGCCCTCCAGGGCAACTGGCTGGCTGCTGTGTGAAACAGGATGTTGGACTAGATGGGCCGCTGGTCTGATCTAGCAGGCTCTACTCCAGTTCTTACGGACTGCAAATTTACTATTTTAAAAGATATATTCCTTCTCCATATAAAATAACATTTCAGACAGGTGGTCTGCAGTAGAACAGCAGGATTTGAGTCCAGTGGCACCTTAGAGACCAACAGGAGTTTCAGAGTATGAGCTTTCAAGAGTCTTCAGTAGTATCTGAAGGGAGCTTTGACTCTCAGAAACTTAATCCCTGAAAATCTTGTTGGTCTCTAATATGTTGCTAGACTCACATCCTGCTGTTCCATGGCAGACCAACATGGCTACGCATGTGAAAGTCTTTTGTTTCTGTGTGTATGTGCAAGCTGATCCTCTTAGTTTCCCCTATCCCTGCTCCAAGAAGTGGCCCCGCTTCCTACAAGAAGATCGTTTCAGGTAGGTAGCCATGTTGGCCTGCAGTAGAACAGCGGGACTGGAGTCCAGTGGCACCTTAGAGCCCAACAAGATTCAGGTATCTGAAGAAGGGAGGTTGGACTCTGGAATGCTCATACCCCGAAACTCTTGCCGGTCTCTAAGGTGCCACTTGACTCAAATCTTCCTGAAAATCTTGTTGGGCTCTAAGATGCCACTAGACCCAAATCCCGGAAATCTTATTGCTCACAGGACTCAAATCCTCCTGAAAATCCTGTTGGTTTCTAAGGCGCTACTGAATCCAAATGCTCCTGAAACTCTGGTCGGACTCTAAGGTGCCACCGGACTCAAATCCTCCTGAAAATCCTGTGGGTTTCTAAGGTGCTACTGAACCCGCATGCTCCTAAAACTCTGGTCGGACTCTAAGGTGCCACCGGACTCAAATCCCGCTGTCCCACTGCAAGACCAACACGGCCCCCCACCCCAAACTTGTGTTGTTCCCTTTTCCCTGCTGCAATCCGAGCCTCCTGGTTTCCCGGCTCCGAGATGCGGCCCCGCTTCCTGCAGGAGAGGATCCCTGCGGCGGGTCTTCCTTTCCTCTTCGCGACCGAAAAGGCGTGCGCGCAACAAGCAAGCGCGACGGCCCCGCCAGGCCCTCCACGTGACAGCCGCCCGGGCGCGCCGGGGGGCTTCCCACATGACGCGCTTTCCGCATTGTCACGCCGCCCGTCACATGATCCCCGGCTATGCCTGCCCGCGGGAAGGGAAGGGAAGGGAAGGGAGCGCGATCGGGCGGGTGTGCTGCTGTGGTCATGGCCGGCTTGCCCTGCGCGCTCGTCCTCCTGCTCTCTGCGGGCTCCGCGGGCGCCGTGTGGCCGCAGCCCCAGCACCTGAGCGCGGGCTCGGAGGGCGGCTGCCGCCTGAGCGCCGCGCGGTTCCGCTTCGCCCACGCCGACCGGTCGGCGGTGGCGCCCGGCTGCGAGGTGCTGGACTTGGCGTTCCAGCGCTACTGGAAGCTGCTCTTCCGTGCCACCCGCAGGGACGCAGGTCAGGAGGATGGGACGGGTTGGGGCCGCGCGTGATGGTCGGGCTCAGGGACGAAAAGGCGCTCTGCCCATGCCCAGAGGCGCCCCCTTTCCTGCCTTCTTGCCGCTGCTGAGCTAGGGAAGAAGACAGCACGGCGGGGGGGGGGGGCGCCTTGCTGCAGGGAGCCATCTCTGCCCGCTTGCAAGGCTGCGATTGTGCGCACGCTTACTTGAGAGTAAGCCCCCCCCCCTTGAATTCAGGAGGGACCGATTTCTAAAAAACAAACAAGCACGGGCCATGTTTGAAAAGTCGGGGCGTCTCCTTTCCTTTTCCTCATTGATTATAAATCTTGAGCAGCCCTAAATACCTATTCCTTATCTTTTTTTGGATGCAAGGGTTAAAAGAACTGAACCGTATTTTGCAGTCGCTAAGGTAAATTTAGGATCCTTATCGCTAAGAAAAGAGCCAGAGTTTCTGGAGTATAAGGGGACAACCCTAAGCGCTCTGTGCCAGAATGTGAAATTTAACTTTTGTGTGTGTGTGTGTGCGCGCGTGCGTGCGTGTGTGTGTGTGTGTGTGTGTGTGTAGAGTCCCTTAGTTTTGAGTAGTAAATAAGTAATAAGTTGTGCTTCTTGTGTGTGCTAGTAAAAAAAAAAATCATTTGTTTTTGCAACCCCCCCCCCCCACACACACACTCATATGTTGAAAGGGTGTCTCCAATAGGACCGGAGTCCAGTGGCTTCTTAGAGACCAACAGAATTTTCAGGGTCTAAGTTTTCAAGAGGCAAAGCTTCCTTCATCAGATACTGGAGTCTCCTTCGCCTCTAAGGTGCCACTGGACTCCGGTCCTGCTCTTCTGCTGCAGTCCAACATGGCTGCTTACCTGAAACTGCCTTCGTGGAAGGTATCTCCATTAGTTGGCAAACTGCTTCCTGCAAAGAAGAAAACAAAAAGACGCTCATTTAGTTCTGCCTTTTGACCTTGCTCAGCAAGGGAGGCAAACATATCACTTCCTCATTCTTCCTCCCTGTAGCGTGTTCCAGCCTCACTCAGAGCAGCGTGCATTATTCTCCTTACAAATTTTATCCTCAAAACAACCCTGTGAGGTAGGTCAAGTGAAGAAATAGTGACTGGCTCTCAGTTGCCTACAAAGTTTCATAGAAAAGTGGGTACCTGAGCCCCGGTCTCTCCTTAAACCTCTTTGGGTTTGAATTAATAATACAGACTAATACTTTGCTGCCGTAGAGGGAGTGACTTACCCCTTTCAAAACAGAACCATCTTATTAGCTGTAAGTGTTCATAGCTTAGGCTTAGCGCTTGTTTACAATAAGCATAAACATGCTTCAGTCTATATCTTTCAGCTTTTGATGCTAATTTTATGTATTTATAATTGCATATTTTGCCATATTGCAATTATGGCAATATTTCCATAATTGCAATATGGCAAGATATGCAATTATAAATAAATAAAATATTGCAATATTGCATCAGTAACCATATTGGTCTCTAAGCCATATTGCATCAGTAGCAAACCCATTTTTTGAAATCGCCCTTGGGTTATTTCGGGAAATTAATGGCTTTTTGCCAGCTCTGGATCTGCCAGCACACAGACTTCCAGACTCTATGCTTTACCTGCCTTGTCAGCCACTTTTCTGGACTTTGTTTCAGAAATCCAGTTCTCCAGGCATGCTGGAACATAGGCCCAAGAGTTATCTTCAAAACAACACACTGGAAAATTTGAAACTTGACAGGAAACTGTTAATGGTAACAGTTTATATATATGATACGGGAAGTAAGTGTGTGGCGTAACAGTTACAGTGTTGCTCTGGAAGACCGTGGCTGAAATCTCTACAGAGCCAAGAAACACTGGGCGACTTGGGGCCAGCCAGTCTTTCAGCCTAACCTGCCTCGCAGGGTTGTTGTGAGAATAAACCAGGGAGGGCAGAAAGTGCAAGATAAAAAAAATTGTAAGATAGATACAGATACATTATCCCTCTGCTTCACAGACAATGTATATTGGTTGTTTAACTTTCAAGTACTCTTGTATAAATATCCTTTAGCTATGCATCTTTGCGGCTTGCCTTATGTTGTGTTTTTCATATCTTCTGAATTATCTATCTTAAAACCTAGCAATGAGCATCTGGTAACTGAAAACCTGAAATATTTGTCACAGTCATGTTTTATTTATTTATTTAAATATTTATACCCCGTTTTTCTCCCCAGTTTTGGCCCGAAGTGGCTTGTAACATTCATTCTCCCCTCTTCCATTTTATCCTCACAACAACGCCACTGTGAGGTAGACTAGACTGAGAGAGAGAGTGACTGCCCCACAGTCCCCCAGTGAGCTTCCAGGACATAGTGGGATTAAAATCTAGTTCTCCCAGATCCAGGGCGTTTTTCAGCGGGAACTCAGTGGAACGGAGTTCCGGCACCTCTTGAAAATGGTCACATGGCCGGTGGCCCCACCCCCTAATCTCCAGACAGAGGGGAGTTGAGATGGCCCTCAGTGCTGCTGGCAATCTAAACTCCCTTCTGTCTGGAGATCAGGGGGCAGGGCCACCGGCCATGTGACCATTTTCGCCGAGGGCGATTTAAGCTTTAAAAAACTACCCCCTTGTTCCAGCTAACCCAAAGTGACGTCATTGTGTGGTCCTGAGTTCCACCACCTCTTTTCCCAGAAAAAAAGCCCTGCCCAGAGCCTAGACTGACTCTAACCACTACACCACACTGGTTCTTCCTCCCAAATGATGGATTTGCACGTTCTAGATGGAGTTTGACGAATACCGTCCAACATATTCTAATAATGTTCGATCTCAAACACGTACATTGCCAATGATGGTTGATTATCTGTTGGACTTCTAACCTAACTGGTGCCTGGAGCAATACTGCACTTCTGGCGAAATGCAGGGAATCAAGTCAAAGCCTGCTGAGAAGGCAATAGGTAAATCCATCTTGGTGTCCTACACCAAATTTGAAACTCAGCGTGGTGGCGTTGAGGCAAGAGACTGTCGGCGATCAAAAATCCTAACAGGGAAGCCTCTTTAAGAGAATGCTGTTAATGTGCCGAGATATAACTCCAAATGCAAAGGCATAAAAGGGTAGCAGACATTTTGCAGACGGGTTAATATAGGGAAGTGATGAGAGTGTGATGCGCACAGCAAATGCGCTGGAGAATTTCAGAACCAGTTAAAGAAATGGGCAGAGGGGTGGAGGAGGTAGATATGTTTGCATTGTTAGATGAATACACAGCTGGCCAGAAAGCCTGTGCAAAGAGTTGTCGCAAACAGCTGTGTGTCTGCCCTGCAGTGATGGTGCAAGCTTCCTGGATCCAGAGCTGAGAAGAATTTTGTTCTTGTCAAAATTTCCAGATCAGTCCTGCCCCTTTTTAGATGATGTTGGGACTCGGGAGAGATTGCAGTGGAAGTACTCTAGAGTACCCACTTCTCATTCAAAATCTGCCTCCGGAATCTCTTACCTGCTCTCTCACCTATTCCTCATATCCAATTATGCCTTGCAGGGAACAGCCACACTCAGGACTCACCGTGCACTGTGCTGAGCGTCAATGTCACCAAGCCGGGGTGCGATGGTTTCCCTTCGCTGGACTCCCCTGAGAATTGTAAGAGGAGGCCCTTTGTCTTCCCTACTCACGCAGTATGGTAATGGTTGTTTCTGAAGCAATCATGCCTGGTCACGAGCAACATCTCTGCAGATGGAGCAGGGATTGCAAGCAAGTCCTGAACTTGCATCGATCACCTGGTGCAAGGTGGAGTGTCTTGCCTTTTGAGAGCATGCCCTGTTTCATCAGGAAGTATCAGGGGTTTTGTTGACTACGGGCAAGTCCAAATGGATCTGATTTGTGCGTGCAAGAGAAGGGGGTGGTAGGATTCTGAGATGGTAGACTGGACAGCAGCCCGTCAGACTAAAGGTGAAGATCACAGAGACTCATGTTTTGTTAGGCTCCCCTGTGTAAAAAGCTCCCCACAAATGGAAAAACAGCACAGTAAGTAAAGGGGGCGAGAAGAGCTTTCTCCCTGCTGTGCTGTCTTTCTGTTTGCATGGTGCCTTTTTATGCAAAGGGGGGCACTCAAAGCTGGAATCCACTCACCTGCCCCTCCAAAGTGATGCAGTCCATTTCAGCGCCTTGTTGGTTTCCACCTCCTCCTCTTGCATGTATAAAATCAGGCCTTCGAAGCATCATAGATGTTCTTGACTGGTCAAAATTCCTTCCTCTTCCGGGGAGCAGATGTGGCTCAGCGTTATGGACCTCTTGCCCTCTGTATTGCAGGTGCTAAGTTGGGAGGGCTGCAAGACTTTCTTGACTGATTGATATAAGAACAGAAAGTGACCATTTGCCTCTAAATCTTAAAAAGATTGATCCACCAAGACTCCTTAGGAGCTGGGCCTGCCCCAAAACAACCAAACCCGATGGTTTAAAACAAAGAGACAGATTTAGAATTAAATGGTCCTCCCACATTAATGACAATTTTGGCTCTTGGATAAAATCAGCAGATGGTCAGCTTCTCTTAGACACCCTAACCTCTAATAACACTAAAGGGAACTACCTAATTAATCAGTATAATTTATTAATCTCAAATCTTCAGCCATTGCTTTCAAGATCTGGAAGCCCTAAATATGATAGGATCCCCAATAATAAAAAATGGTTTGACCATGAATGCATCCAAGCAAAATTAACCCTTAGGGAATGCTTTAGGGTTTTCCACCAAAACCCAAACCCAATTACCAAACTTGAATTACAACTTAAAAAAAAGAAATATAAAGAGCTGTTAAAAACTAAAAAAAGAGATGCTGATCGTCTTTTATGGCAGTCTCTTATCAAAGCCACCAAAGAAAAAGACAATGTTAGTTTCTGGAAGATTATTTCTAATCTCCAAACCAAAGCACCCAAGGTATCCAGTACTATCCCCGTAGATGTATGGGAAAAGCACTATAGTGCTTTGTTTAGGGATCAGTGGCACTCTGCTCCCCCTGTTATCTCATTAGATAACTCTACACAGCGGCCACCAGTCTCTGAATCTGAAATTTCCTTGTTAATTTCACAAATGAAATCTGGTAAAGCCCCAGGAAGTGACTTTATTGTTGCTGAGCTTCTGAAATCGCATATAAACTGGTGGGCTCCGGTCTTAGAAAATCTGTTCTCATACATAGATGCCTCAGCTCAATTCCCTAAGGATTGGGGCTTGGCCACAATTGTTCCCATATTTAAAAAGGGTAATCCCTCTGATCCGTCAAATTATAGGCCAATTAGTCTTTTGAATGTGATCTGTAAGTTATACACGAAACATCTCTGTTTAAAACTGTGTGAATGGTTAGACCAAAATAATCTACTCGAGATTGAACAGGCCGGTTTTACACCTGGTCGCTCCACTATTGACCACTGCTTGGTGTTAGATTATTTTATTTATAAATATGTGAAACACTGGAAGAAGACACTGTATGGGGCCTTTGTGGATCTCAAGGCAGCCTTTGATTCTGTGTCTAGGGGAAGGCTCTGGGTTAAATTGGCTGACTTGGGCATCAATAAAAGGCTATTGTTTTTATTAATTAAGTTACATGAAAATAATAGCCTTCAGATAAGACTTACACCGGACGGCAGACTCTCAAAAAGAATTCCAGTCCAAAAAGGGGTCAGACAAGGTTGTCTACTGGCCCCGTTCCTATTTAACATCTATGTCAATTCTCTAATCACATGCTTTCATACAACGGACACTCATGCCCCTGTGTTCTCTAGTGGCAGAAAAGTTCCAATTTTAATGTATGCTGATGATGCTGTTCTTTTATCTCAGACCAAAGTTGGCTTGAAGCGAGCTTTAGAAAAATTTAATGATCAATGTAACATTGAATTGTTAACAATTAAACCAAAATGGTTCGTTTTGGCAGCTCATTTAGGAAATATATCTGGAATATGAAAGGAAATGACATAGATCAAATTAAGAACTTTCAGTATTTAGGCATAACTTTTTCCTATAATGCCAAATTCTCAGCACATCTGACCTCATCAGCCACTTCAGCAGAGAGAAGTGCAAATGCCATCCTTAAATTTTTTAGAAGGAAAGGCGCTGGCTTTCTCCCTATGGCCTTAAAAACTTACCAGGCAAAATCTTTGGCCCAACTTTTGTATGGCTCTCAAATTGGACTCTCTGCCAATCTTAAGATTCTTGAAACAGTCCAATCAAAATTTCTTAGATCTCTATTTGGTGCTCCCAAGAGTACATCTAATGTAATACTTAGACAAGAGGCAGGATTACCCAGAGTTGAATTAAAAGTATGGGAACAGGCAATATTCCTCTGGCTGAAAATTCATTCTAATCCAAAGGGAATGATAACTCATCTCCTAGCTGTGAACCCTTATCCACCTTGGTTCACACAAATCTTTAACAAGATCAAGCAAATTGGCCTAAATCCTGAAGATCTTTTTAATGGAACCCTGAATATGGCAAAAACAGCTATTACTCAGAGGCTTCTTGATATTGAACTTCAAAATGAAGAAGCTTCACTCCCCAAGAACTTCAGGTGATTAAAATCTTGGCCTAATTTTTCAGCTGCCCCATATTTATCCAGTATTACCCATGAGTCCTACAGATGGGCATTTTCTAGAGCCCGGTTTGAGGCATTGCCTTCAGCTGTATTGTACGGCAAATTCTGGCAGATACCAATGCATGAGCGCTTATGTCCATGCATGGACAATATGGTGGAATCGGTTACTCACATACTTTTATTCTGTGAATTTTATTGTGAAGAACGGTCTCGCCTCATACTACCTCTTTTGTCTAAATTCATCCCTTTGCAATCCTATTTGGAATTTAGACCAGAAGTTCTGCGCAAATTTCTTTTAGAAGATTCTCAGAGCTCAGTAACCTATGCTGTGGCCAAATTCTGCTCTTTAGCTATCAGAAAACGTAAACTTCTCTTAGTGGAAAAAACATTATAATTTTTTTTCTATTTTCATTATTGTTATTCCATTTTCACTCTTATCCCTTTATGCCTGTGGTTTTCCTGTATTGATAATATTGATTTATTGCTTGTAATCGTATTGTTTTATATTGCTGGCTTTTGCTGTAATAAATTGGATTGGATTGGATTGGATATTGTACAGTTGGTTACAAATTTTGGGGAATGGCTGACCTAAAGAATGTATGTTCTTGACTGTTTGGGTAGCATCGGGCGACTGCTTAAGTGGGCCGTGCCTCATGAAGCATTCTGCTGTATTGTGGTTGGGGAAAAAATCGGTGGTGTAGTTCCTTAGGAGGAGGGACCAGCAGCCCACCTACTGACTTGGCTGCCACCGGTGAGAGACAGCTTTGTGGTTTGGGGTGGGGCTTGGGCACAGAGTATGGGAATGAGCATAGAGGTGAAAATGCTTGAATGACTTGTGATTCTCGGTTTCCAGTTTTAGTTGGGAAATCCCAGCAAAAAAAAAGAGTAGCCCATGCCATGATTGGTTTACATTTGGGCACTGCTAGGGCACCGCTGGGTGCTGTTGATGCTTTACTTCACTGCACGCCGTTCTCTGAACCTTGGGCAGTCCCTGATACACCTCCAGAAATCCATGACAGTTACTGTGGTCCAGTTATTTCATGGCCAAAACCTTTTTAAATCCAGGATGGAAATAGTGGAGATTACCAATTGGTATCATGGAAGAGTTTATACATTCTGTTAGAAACAAGTGCGGGCAATATACCACAGCAAAAAGCCTGCCAGAATCTGTTGGGAAGCTAGAAGGAGGGAAGTCAAGAAAAAGCAATTCTTTTTTAAAAAAATGCTGTAACCCTTGGGAGAGATGCAGAATATTTTCATTAATATCCGGCCTTTCTCCCCAACGGAGACCCGAAGCAACTTAGACCATTCTCTTATCCTCCATTTTATCCTCACAGCAACCCTGTCAGGTAGGTCGAACTGGGAGAATGTGACTTACTCAAGGTCACTCCACAAGCTTCTGTGTCTGCGTGGAGATTCGAACTTGGGCTTCCCAGATCCTAGTCTAGTATTCCAACCTGTGCAGCACACCAGCTCTCTTTGCATCGTGAATACGCACCTTGGGGGTAGAGAGTTGCCTGGTTTTAGCCTAAATCTAGGAGATGCTGGGTTAAACCTGAACTCTGTTACTCTCTTGCACGATGCTTATTTCAGACGGGCTGACGGTTTCCGACCAGCTGATGCTTCTGACGGCAGAAACAGTCTGGGGAGCTCTCCGAGGTAAGGGTTTCCCATTGATCCTTGCTGTTTCCCCTGGTCCCTGCTCTCGGACATGTTTAAGCCAGCGTGTGCTACATGAATTTTGTTTGGCCTTTCTTCCTGCAGGGTTGGAGACTTTCAGCCAGCTTGTCTGGAGAAGCGACGATGGGACAGTGAGTTTGTGTGCAAAGTATGGATTGTAAAGGGGTGCCATATCCTCTCTGACTGAACTTCTCCTCCTCTGCGCAGTTCTTTGTGAACAAAACGGATGTGGTCGACTTCCCCCGCTTTCCTCACCGGGGTCTGCTGCTTGACACATCTCGACACTACCTCCCTTTGAAAGCCATTCTGGAGACGCTGGTAGGCAAATATCTCAGGAATCAGTCTTGCTTTGGGTCAACGGGCCCTTTGCCAAAACAGTGTTGCTTGTATCTTGGCCTGTGCTAAACAGTGAGCGCCTTGCTGGCTTGTACACCAGAAGCTGCCTTATACCCAGTCAAATATTGGTGTGTTAACATCGGTATTGTCTACTCTGACTGGCAGCTGCTCTCCGGGGTCTCAGGCTAAGGTCTTCCACATCACCTGATCCTCTTTTTAAGAAACTGGAGATGCCAAGCTTAAACCTGGGACCATCTGCATAGAAAGTAGATGTTCTGCCAAACCATCTGTGTGTTAACGTCAGCATTGTCTACTCTGACTGGCAGCTGCTCTCCAGGGTCTCAGGCTAAGGTCTTTCACATCACCGGATCCTCTTTTTAAAAATAGATGTTCTGCCACCGCGTCACTCTAGTTTCCTGGCCTCTACAGAACGGTTGGTGTGTTGCTACCTTCATGGCCTCCAAGGTGTGCCTGGTGGGTCGGTTAGTGGCAGAATGAATCCAAATTTGAGTGTGATCTGCTGGTTTCTAGTTAGTTTCTAGGCCCAGTTTTGCACATTCAGGGTCCCAAGATTGATCCTTGGTATCTCCACCTCAAAGGATCAGCTAGAAGGTGATGGGAAAGACTGAGACCCAAGAACCTGGAGAGCCGCTGCCAGTCCGAGTAGACAACACTAACCTTGATGGACCAGTCATCAGACTCAGTATAAGGCAGCTTGATGCGCATCCTGCGCTAGGTCCTCTTACAGATTTTAAGCCTCCCTGAGGATCCTTGTTGATTAGGAGTAGAAACCTGGAAAGTTAGATATTGCCCTCAATGCAGCACTTTCCAATGGCAGTGGTTTGCATGTTGAACGAGCTTGCGATGTACATGTCTGTGTGGACCGAGATAGGATTCTGGGTACATGATAAGGAGCATTCATCACCTGGTGCGCAATCCCACGGCGCAGTTCATTTTTTCTTCCTTCCTTTACAACCTACTTAAAGCTGCAACACCTGGAGGCCTGGATGCATTTTTTTATGACCCTGGGGCTAATGCGACGCAGCCGTCTCTTTAAATTAATCCCCATTTAAGAGAAGGCAGGAGGGATTAAAACAGCAGGAAGGAAATGAGTGTGGCTTGGAGTGCCACTGGGGTAGTATGAAGCGGATCCCTGCCCTCCAGGGAGGAATCTCATTCCGATTCCAGATAAAATTGGTTCTGGTTGCTGTACCTGTGGACCTGGCTTGGCTAGCATGCCCTCTTGGGAGTCCTTGCTCTTTTTGATAATGGGAGTCCTATGAGACTGTCAGAGCCAGAGCAGAGCTTAGTGGGTGCCTTTTCTAGGAATGTTCAAGTGTCAGTTGTGTTGTGAAGATTTTACACAGGCGAGCACTATTTATGTGCTGCAGTGATCCAAATCCTTTGGATGGCATTTCTGTTTGGTGTAGTACTATGGTGCACCTAGAGTCACTTGACCTTTTTGTTCTTGATTGGTGATGGAAGAAGCGTTGTATGTTTCTTCTCTGTACTATGCATCGGTGGGACAGCCAGGCTCATGTAGGGGCTAGATCAGGGGTTCTTGACGAGCAAGGATGAAAAAAGGGGGGGGGATCCCCACAAACTCAATCCAAACAAGCAGGGGAACAAAATAGAGGGGGTAAGTAACAACCTAAATATATATATTTATTAGAGAATATTTATTATAGATGTGCACCAATCGTCAGGGCTTGCAGCAGCTGCCGCTGTGCGGGGCACTGGACGGTCTGCTCCTGACATCAAAGGGGCGCCAGGGATACTGCAGGACCCTGCTCTGTGGAAGGAGGGGCGGTATACATCACCCAGACTCCCTCTCAATCCACTCGCTGGCCTGCTCAACCTGTGCCACTCACCCTCTTTGGCCTCTGCCATCTCCTCCTCCTCCTCCTCCTCCTCGCCTTTGCTCTCGCACTGCTCTGCTCTGCCTCCATGCCATCACTCCTTACTCACACCCACCACCTCAGAGCTCTTCCTAGCCACCTTATATAGGGTTTCCTTTCCCCGCCCTCCTTCTAGGCTTGTTCCCTCTCCTGACTTGGCCCAGCTGTGCCTTCCCTCAGGTGTTTCCCTCCTACCACTAATCCCTTCTTGGCTTCCTTGCCTTGCTGGCAGGGTGGGGTTGAATGCAAGCCATCCCCAGCTGAGGTCTCCTTGGCCTTGCTCACGAGGAGCTGCCCCACCCGGCTTCTGTGCTGCTGAGCATGCCTGGCCTTGCTCGTGAGGAGCTGCCCCAGCCAGCTTCTGTGCTGCTGAGCATGCCTGGCCTTGCTTGTGAGGAGCTGCCCTGGCCAGCTTCTGGGCTGCCTGCTCATTGATGCTGGATGGGGCTACCCATCTCCTCCCCCAGAATGCCTGTGGCAGCTCCACCTGGAGGGGCTTGGCTCCTAGCAACTCCTGAGCCCAGCTGCTGTCCTCTAGCCGGGTGTGGCTCTGGGCTGTAGTGGCTGCTTCTCCTCCTTGGCTGGTAAGGGCTCTGTTTGGGCTGCTGCTGGGTCCCTATTCCCCCTGCCTTGGCCCTTTTCCTCTGTCCTGCTTAGCCCCCTCTCTTCCCCCTGGAGGGTGGGACTGGCTGGTCTCTCCCTGCTCCCTCCAGCCCTCTGAGGCTTTGGCCTTTCGCCCCTTCCCCCTGGAGTGGGCAGGTTCTGGATTTGGTCGCTGGCTGGGGTGGTAGGGCCACTGCCTCCTGGTTGCCTCCCACTGCTCCCTCCTGGCAAGTCTGGGGGCTGGGACTCAGACCCCGGACACCAATATAGATTAAAAACAAGTTTAAAACATAAGGCCTGAATGGCAGGCTACATATATATACTAAAACTTGCTAACACATCTCAAAATACAAATGACGATACAGTGCAATGACCAACACAAATAGACCAAGGTACAGTAAAAACCGACCAGACACGTTTCGGCCCTCAGGCCTTCCTCAGTGGTCAGTTGTAAACAATTTATGATCAAACACACCCACACATATAGAAACCAATCATGAAATGCTCCCAGTGTTTTATCTAGAGCTGTAACAAAAGAAGAAGTGGGGAAGGAAAAATTTAAATATAATATAGTCCATTATTAAGAGCTAGAATAATTCTAGGTAAAATACCGGATCAGAATTTACCTCTAGTAAAACACCTAGAGCTCTACTTAACTTACCTCTATTTTACTTAACCCCTCTATTTTGTTCCCGTCCTTCACGAGCATCATACAGCCCGCGAAGGGGTGATCTACAAATCTTGGGGGAAGACATTCAGAACTTTTGAAGGCAAATGAGCATTTAGGATGCAGAATTTGAGGTACCCCCCCCTTACCCAAGCTTGCAGTGGCTTCTTGTTTTATACTGCACACCTCACTTTGAGGATAAACCCCCAGATCTTAGATTTCTATCGTCTCACTCCAGCTCTTTTCAAAATATCACACAGTAAAATAAGAATGCAAATTACACTGTTAGCTGATGACTGTCAGGCACAAAGGTCTCACTGAAGTTTGCCTGAGATCTCTTCATCGTATGCATATATCATAAATATAGTTATATAAAGTAAAGATGACCTTCTTGGGACTTCAGATTATGCATCGCCAGGACTGTTTTGAAGTTTATTAAATGTGAATGGGGTAAAGGGAACTAGGAGGAGCATGAATATTACCATTCTGCAGTCAGTCCACTGCTACCAGGCTCAATTCAAGGCTATCACATACAAAACACTTCACAGCCTTGGTCCATCACATCTATGGGACTAGCTCTCTGTGTCCCACCATGGCAGCTTTGCTCATCTGAACAGGGCCTTCTGCAGGGGTGCAGGTGCCACCCTGCAGATGAGCAGAATTGACAGCTGCCCATACACGTACTTCCTCTGTGGTGACCCCCATCTTATGGAATGGCCTGCCTAAGGAGGTCAAGAAAGCTCCCTCTCTCCTGGCTTACCACAAACGATGCATAACCGAATTATTCAGGAGGGATTTTTTTCTCAGGTAGGAGAGCTGCACTGTAAGGAAGCAGTCTCAAAAGAGATCCAGCAGTAAAGGGATAGGAACTACAGGCTTTAATACTACGTACTGTCTGTTGCTATATGTATGATCTGGTTTGTTTAATATGTCAGTTTTAGAATTGCTTATGCTTTGTTTCAGCATTTCTTCAACTCTGTAATAGATTGTTCCTAGTTTTAAAACTTTGCTAATTTGCATTTATATACTCTTATTACATTGTTTAATGAACTGTCCTTGTAATTGACTGTACTGACTCGCGCTGTGTAATCCACCTGGAGTCTCAGTGAGAAGGGCAGACTATAATTAATATGAATGAATGAATGAATGAATGAATGAATGAATGAATGAATGAATGAATGAAAGAGGGTTGTGTACATGCCATTAAGGGTGCGGTTTGAGGCGCAGGACTTCTTGCAAATAGTAGCAGCCCAGGTGCAGGATGTGTTTTTTGAACCTCAGGTGAAATTGGCAGGGCACCTACTTGTGGAGAAGACAGGAGATGCCGGCAAACAGCTGTTTATCATTAGTAATGGTTTTCCTCCCCTGGTGTGGTGGTGTGAGCTCTTTTTTTCTGTTCTCTGACTCCCTAGGATGCCATGGCCTACAACAAGTTCAATGTGTTTCATTGGCACATTGTGGACGATCCATCTTTTCCATATGAGAGCGTAGTGTTCCCAGATCTCAGCCGCAAGGTAACCATGAACGCTTCGGAACTGCTATGGGGTGGTTTTGTACATTATGTTCTGTGAGGCTTCACTGAAGTGGTACAGCCCGTGTATGAGTTGATCACCTTGGTAATACTACTGCTATGTAGTGGTGGGAACCTGTGACTGACTGACTGACTTCCTTCCTTACTTACATTTGTCCTTCCTTCCTCCTTCCTTCCTTCCTTCCTTCCTTCCTTTCTTCCTTCCCTCCCAGGGAGCCTACAACCCTTTCACCCACGTGTACACTGCCAGCGATGTGAGGACGGTGATCGATCATGCCCGGCTGCGTGGGATCCGGGTGGTTCCAGAGTTTGATACTCCCGGCCACACCCACTCCTGGGGGCCAGGTAAGGTGTGACTCTGAAGACCAACGAAATGTGTTCTTTGCTCCTCCATGCACTGAACTCAGTTCTGAGTTCACACCTTGGACTCTGAACACACAATGCCTGGCTGAAAAGTGGTGGGCATGCCTCTTTTTTAATATGTGGCTACTCAGCAGCTGGAGGCAAGCAGTGGGGAGGGATAAGCTTCCATACTTACACAAGTCCACCCTGATTGTACACTGCACAGTGGTGGATGGTAGTTGTTTCATGCGTAGGGTCTTCCTGCCATATGTACAGGATCAGGAATGGATTTCCTCCCACATGGACTGGTTACTTCAAGGGATGCACACAGGCAAAGAGCTTCCCCCCGCCTCGTGCATGTCTGCTAAATGGAGACTGTGTTTCCCGCAACTTCATGGCCATTCAGGATTGGTCAAAGTTGTGGCACAGTTGGATACTCAACATCCGCACACTGCAATGTTCTGAACAGCAGAAGTCGGACGCCTTTGGCCATCTTGGCCTGCAACTTGACTCCCTGTTCCATAACCACCTCTAATCTCTGTGCTACCTTTATGTCTTCTTCAGGTGCCCCAGGGTTGTTGACCCCCTGCTACCTGGGCCCGAAGCCCTCTGGATCCTATGGGCCAGTTAATCCCATCCTAAACACAACTTACCGGTTCATGTCCAAGTTCTTTGCAGAAGTTAGTGCCGTCTTCCCAGACTTCTATGTTCACCTGGGCGGAGATGAGGTTGACTTCACTTGCTGGTTGGTTTTGATCCCTTGGAGTGATTGGGAGGAGAGGGAGGGAGAGGTGGAGGATGTTCGGCCATGTGGAAAGATAAGGAATGGAGGAGCTGTGACTCACTGATGGAGCATCTGCTCGGCATGCGGAAGGTCCCAGGTTCAATCCCCAGCATCTCCAGTTAAAAGAACCAGGTAAATAAGAGATGGGGAAGACCTCTGTCTGAAACCTTGGAGAGCTGCTGCCGGAGGAGACAATACCAACTTTCACAGAACGAGGATCTGGCTGAGAAAGCAGCTTTGTGCAAGGTGGTGTCCGTGGCCAGCAACTGCAGGAACGCCAAGATGCCTGTGCCCACCTTTGGAAGCCTGGTGGTCTGAAATACGAGCCAGCCTGGCCAAATGGAACTGGGACCTCTTAGGTCTGGCTGCTGTTCCATCAGGGGCTCCAGCCGACTGCAGGGTCTGCTTCCTTTTCTTGACAAAGTGACAGTGTGAGCTGCAGACTTTGGAAAACAAACACACAACATTGCCATCACACAAAGTCAAGACTGTCTCGCTCGGTATTGTCTGTTCTCACGGGCAGCAACTTTCAGGGTTCTCAGGCAGAGGAAGGGCTTTCCTGGCATCTGCAACCCGAGAGCCTTTAATTGGAGGTGAAAAGGATGGGATCTGGCATCTCCTGCATGCAAAGTCTGAGCTCATCAAACATCTCTCCATCCTATTTTCATCCGGCCCTTCCTCCAGGGATCTCAGACAGTGATACGAGGCTCGCCTTTCCTCGGTTTTTTTGCCCTCACAACAACCCTGTGAGGTAGGTTAGGCTGAGAGAGAGAGAGCGATGGCCCACAGTGATGTACCAAGCTTTATGACAGAGTGGAGTTCTGAACCTGGTTCTAGGTGCTAGTCCAACACTTGTAACGCCCTGGCTCTCTTGTAGGATTGCAGACTTTGCTAATTTATGCTCTTTACCGGTTTCATTCCAAGGAAGGATTAGAGGTGGTGGTGAGCAAAAGAATGTTTGGAAAAGATTAATATAATGTAGGTGTGGGAACTGCAAGTTTACAGACCTAAGCTGGGGAGGTGAAAGAATTGCGGGGGGGGGGGGGTCAAGAGACGTAGCACGTCTAAAACCTGCTCTCGCCCCATTATCAAACAGTGAAAAGCCGTATTCAGTTACCCCCATTTCTCCTTAGCTAGTTGAAATACTCATTGCCACGATTTCCCTTGTGTTCATAAGAACTAGAATCACACTCCTTTTAGAAGAATTGAAAGGAGGGATTCTATTTTGTGTGTTCTGCAGTGATTGCATCGATCTATGCCTCCCGATTAAAAGACTGCATCCCCCCCAGCCCATTCGCCTTCAAATGAAGCTTTCCTTTCACAAGCTCTAACTGGTGTGGATCTGCTCAGAGTCCTCTTTTTTGCCTGTAGGAGGTCCAATCCGGAGATCAAGAAGTTCATGCAGGAGATGGGGTTTGGCCAAGACTATTCTAAGCTGGAATCCTTTTACATCCAGAGGTAAGGGATCTCGCTTGCAAGTACCACGGGCTTGGAGAAAGCAGGGTCTGCCTTCAGACATGGAAAATCATCCCATTCTTCCATATTCCATTTCTCTTGCTGGATGTCCAGAGAAGCACAGTTGCATGACTTTGGCCAAGAGGCTCGTCTGTTTTTCCCACCTTCTTTTTTAAACCTTTTTTGGCTTTCCCCAAAATATGTGATCCTTGTTCCTGTTAAACTAACAGGAGGATATTTATCTAGGGGGAAGTTCCTCTTTCCTGTCTCTTGTTGACTGGGCTGTTTGGAAAACCAATCCAAGGGAAACTCAGGGCTGTTAACCTAATATATACAATGGAGCTGGAGCCCTGCGTTCTGCTGTTTGCGGCGCCGCACCCGGAAATGCCGCTTGTTGGCTTTAAAGCATTGGGTGCAGATGCTACCAAGACAAATGCTTGGAGTAGGAAGATGGGGAGTGTGCGAAACGCCTGCTTTTTTTTTCAGTAGCTCTTTTCTTTACTTCAGGCTGTTGGATATAGTCTCGTCATTTGGGAAAGGCTACATGGTGTGGCAGGAAGTGTTTGATAACGCAGTGAAGGTGAGGATCTCTCTAGGGCGATTCTAGGGACTGCACTCTCTCCGCCACCTTTCCAAAACTTGATGTTGCTTCTTGCATGTTAAGATATAAATTCTTTCTCTTCTTTTGACGCCCTCCCCTCGCCCGGTCTTTGATGTGAGGGCAGGTAGTCTGAGCTTCTGAGAAAAAAAACAGGGGACCCCTTTTGACATAGGCAGGGCTGCATGTTTTCTACACATCTCCAGAGCTGAGTAAGCGTCGCATCCGCTCTCCAAGGCTGAATTGGCATCCCGAGAACCTTGCTTGCTTTTCAATCACAACCGTTTTCTTTTTTTCAAGTTATCTTGCCGGTGATGAAATGCAATCTTTATTCTCCTGCTCCGCTATATTTCGCAATTGTTCTGCTCTGTGCTAAAGGTTCTTTTTAAAATCCTGTTGTATTTGATTACTGGTTTCGTAGTATGTCGTCTTAGGCAGAGTTCCCTGGAAAGGCTGACGGTGGATGCATTTTAAAATGAATTACAAAGAAATCCTCATTTAGCCCGCAGGAGGCAGGATACGGGCATATCCGGTTGAAGGGTCAGAATTTAGAATGGGGGTGCTGGGCACTAATTGCGAACAGAACTCTTGGCTGGAATTGGGCACACACAGTCTACAAACAAGACATTCAGCACTGTTGTGCCTGGGAGCTAGATGCTCCTTACACATTGGGAACTGGGGGCGGGGGGGTCATGATGATGCAGTGTGAAGATAAAGAAACTTAAATATTATCGAAGGCTTTCACGGCCGGAGAACGATGGTTGTTGTGGATTTTTCAGGCTGTATCGCCGTGGTCTTGGCATTGTAGTTCCTGACATTTCACCAGCAGCTGTGACTGGCATCTTCAGAGGTGTAGCACCAAAAGACAGAGATCTCTCTGTCTTTTGGTGCTACACTGTGACACTGAGAGATCTCTGTCTTTTGGTGCTACACCTCTGAAGATGCCAGTCACAGCTGCTGGCGAAATGTCAGGAACTACAATGCCAAGACCACGGATATACTGCCCGGAAAATCCACAACAACCAAACTTATATATTATCCACATCTTCTCTGCATGTTCCGCTGCTGCCAAAGTGACACTTCGCTTCTCTAGTTTTCATTGCCTAAACAACCATTTCTGGCTTAGAAAGTGCAGTCCATAAAGCCAAGAACACAATCCATATAAGAACGTCACTAGGACCACCTCAATGACACATCACCATGTGCAAGCGTTCGAGTTTCCCCGGAAATTTTCATCAGGCCAGATGTTGACCTTTGAACCCAGCTGCTTCTCTCTCTCCAATCACTCCATGCCCTTCGCTCATCCCCTTCTTGACAAGTCACCATGTTATGGCTTCCAAGAAGGATCTTGGAAGATCCTTCCATAGGTGGTTATGACCAGCCACCTTGAGCTTCCTGTCTTTTTCCAGCCTGTTTATACGGCTGCTGCCAGGCACCAATAAGCAAGCCCTAGGGAAGGAGCTGCACACAACTGCATGTGTAACTCTGCTGCTTTTTGCATCTTGAAAGCCCCTGTGTTGTCGTCTGTTGAGAAGCAGGACAGGCTCCAGTCCGTGATGCCTTCTTCCACTTTTGGCCAGGTGAAGCCAGACACCATAATACACGTGTGGAAGGAGAACGGCGGGCACTATCCAAACGAAATAGCTTCCGTCACCAAAGCCGGCTACCGGGCCCTGCTCTCTGCCCCTTGGTATCTTAACTATATCTCCTACGGGCAGGACTGGGTAGGAATTTACCGGGTGGAACCCCTGGAGTTTAAAGGTATGTGCTTTCTGCACTTGCTTGCCTTGTCCATCCTAGGATTTGGGGTGCAGAAAGGGTGTGAGAATAGCAAATGGACTGAGAGGTCTCGGATGCAGTCCACTTGGAGCCTCTCAAAAGCAAGGAAGAAAGATTGTGCCTGATCCCAAACAGAACTGGTTCCATCACGCCACCCTTAGTGTGGACTCTTAACGACTAGTCTATTTCAGCTCTTCCCCCAACTTGCAATTTGAATTTTTTTCCAGGTACTCCAGAACAGAAAGATCTGGTGATTGGCGGCGAGGCTTGTATGTGGGGCGAATACGTGGATGTCACTAACTTGAGCCCGAGACTCTGGTAAGCAGCAGGAACCTACGTGATACCCAGGAAACACACAGGGGGAGACAGCTGGGGCTCCAGGAGCACCCCGTACAGTTGTTTTAGAGCACCGACATAAATATGCACATGGTCCGTAATGGGAATTACTGACAGTTCTTCACCTCTGTCATTTCTCTTTTGGTAAAGCATCTCTAAGAAGCCCTTGAGTCCATACATCTCTTTGCCTGCTGTTTCCTTCATGTACTGGTTATTCTAGCATATCTTCTACTCCTCTAGTATACCCTAAAGATTTAAGTTAACATAAAGATTAACATTTCATTTTCGTTTTAAAAGATCCATGTTTGGTTCCCTACTGAGCCACATTTGGCTCTGGAGAAAGAGGTTACAGATTACTGCAACTCGGGGAGGAGCCATGGCTCAGTGGAAGAGTATCTGCTTGGCATGCAGGAAGTCTCAAGTTCGATTCCCGGCCTCTCCAGTTGCAAAAGGATAAGGCAGCAGGTGATGAGAATGATCTCTGCCTGAGACCCAGGATTGCCACTGACTGTCTTAGACAATACTGACTTTAATGGACTGATGGTCTGATTCGGTATAAGGCAGCGTCATGTGGTCCTGCTGTATAAGACTGCACAAAATCATATCTGTATGGCAATCCTCTCTCCCTCTTCCTGCCCCCGGTGCAAGTGACGCCTCCTGTAGCCTCCTTGAATTTCCTGCCCCCCAGCATGCCTCTTTCCCAGCTAGAAAGACCAACATTTTCAGCACCTTCTACTCAGAACTGATGCACAGCTGTACCTGTATTTCCCACAAGGCCCAGAGCTGGTGCTGTAGCAGAGCGGTTATGGAGTAACAAGACAGTCCGAAATGTGCAAGATGCTTATGCAAGGCTGGCGGACTTCCGATGTACATTGCTGAGGTACTGACCTTTTCAATGACTCCTTCTCATAAGAACGTAACATAAGAGAAGCCATGTTGGATCAGGCCAATGGCCCATCCAGTCCAACACTCTGTGTCACACAGTGGCCAAAACCCAGGTGTCCTCAGGAGGTCTGCCAGTGGGGAAGGGACACTAGAAGCCCTCCCACTGATTGCCCCCCCCCAAACACCAAGAATACAGAGCATCACTGCCCTAGACAGAGAGTCCATCTATCTTCCATCCTTCTCGGTGGCTCTTTAGACCTAGCGTTTCCAGAACAGATGCTGTGAGAGTTGTGTTTAGGGCAGGGGATGTAGATATAGGCTGCGGTCAGGGCACAAAATCACACGGGTGCAAATGCTTGTACCAACATCATTTCCATCTGTCTTGATCCACATTCCCTCAACTCTGGCTTGGTCCAGAAGAGAAGTTAAAGAAGCTTCAGCAGTCACGTGAGAGATAGAGGCTACAGTCCTTAGTTCTGCACGATCCTCTTGTGGTTAGCCGTAGTTCAGCATGAGGTTCAGTTTGTGTTTATTGAAAAGAGTTCTCAGCACCAAGAAAGGTGCCGTTGCCCTACGAGAGAGTTTTAGGGGGGTGGTTTCCTATCCTTTGCGCTAGAAAAGCTTTGTTTAAGAGCCATGTTGCATTCTGCACCTCCAAAGTTCTCACATCTCCAAAGCATGTATGAGATGATGGCTGATTCCGCACACGTTGGGTAATGCACTTTCAATGCACTTTCGCTATTGTATGGAAGTGGATTTTTTGTTTCACACTCAAAACATTCAGTTCCAAATGATCTCTAAAGAGGATTGGAAGTGCATTATCCAATGTGTGCGGAATCAGCCAATGACTAATACAGTAGGCTTACCTTTCGGAATCCATATTGGATTTGACTTTGACACGGGGGAATCCTGGTCCTCTTTTTTTCCTCCTTTTCAGAAACCAGACCCTCTTCAGCAAACTAAGTGCCCCCCGTAAGTGTGATCTTCCAGTAATGCCATATCTGTGCTCTTTCTCTCTTGTAGGAGAGGGATCCGAGCAGAGCCGCTCTTCACAGGATATTGTGAAAATGAATATGGTGGCGTTTGATGGGGCCACTGTGTCTATGGGAGACCAGGATGGACTTTTTTTTCCAATTGACGTAATGCATCAAAAAAGAAATCGATTCATTGGCGCTCGTGGATAATTAAAAATTTCTTCCCAACAAGCACTATGTCCTTGCCCCGTCTCTATTTTTTTAATAAATAATTTGCTCCAATAGTCCCTGATGAAGACAGTGCCATGTTTGCCGTGTTTCTATTTCCTCCAAAACAAATTACAAACCTCGAATATTAAATCTATGTTGTAAATTTTTATATTTTTGATTCTTACAAAAGTGCAAGTGCTCAAATGTGATAAATATTCTACAATAAATATCCTACAATAAATATACAGCTGATAAACCTTCATAAATAATCATAAATATTCATCAAGCGTCCAATCCTTCCAGTCCACTTTGGATTCCATATGCCAGAGTTGTAAACTATATATTCTTAGTTCTTGTTCTATTTCTATATTTATCACATTTGAGCACTTGCACTTTTTTAAGAATCAAAAATATAAAAATTTACAAAATAGATTTAATATATAACCTTTGAGGTTTGTAATTTGCTTTGGCGTGTTCTACACTCGGAGGACCTCTTTTACCTGGCTAGTGTTTCTGTTTCCTGGTAGCTGTGTAGAGAAGTTGCATTCAGGGATGAAGACAAAGACAGAACTCTGAAAAGACCCGTGGTGGAGGGTCGCTAATTTTCTAATGCCTTTTGTGGTGTAGGAATTCTGCTGAATTTTCTAGCCACATCCGAACTGCCTCCCCAGAGTCTCCCAGTACCTCCTTTATATAGGTGACTTACTTGTCTCGGGCGCCTGGCAGTGCTGTCTCCTCCAGGACCCCTAAAGCAGGGCCGCTTAAGGCGGCTTCAGTGGTTGCATAGGTTCATAAGGCACGCGATAAGGTATGTTCGTCCATTCCTGTTCTTCCTCACTGATTCTTCCCCTCTGAAGCCTCCTCACAGGGCCCCTCCTAGGTCCATTCAGAGGTAGCCAGGCAAGCTGTATATGCTTGCTCGCTCACTGCTTCTTGTGAGAGCACCACGTGTGGGGTCTGGAGCCACTCTGACTGCTGCTGTGCCCAGCTTGCACCTTCCACGGAGCTGCCCCCAATCTGCTGTAGTAGCAGCAGCAGCTCCTTAAAAAGGAGCTTCCCTCTGGCGGCCTCGCCCTGTGCCAACCGTTAGTCGGGAGGGCATCTCATCCCCAGATGCCGTGGAGCTCATTCTGTGCAGTCAGTGTGTGATCCTATGCAGATACTTTACTGAAACCCATCCGTTTTGACCACAGGAACTCTGCGTAAAAGCACCAGATCACAAAACCTTTGCCTACTCAGCAAGGTTGTTATGAAGATAAAATGGAGGAAGACAAAACATATATGCCATCCTGAACTCCTGTGAGAAAGGATAGAATTTTTAAAAAGTGATAGGCAGGTGTGGATTCAGCCAAATGGTCCATGGTTCTACAAGTAGGGTTACCAACCTCCCCGCGGGGCCTGGGGATTTCTTGGACTTACAACTGGTCTTCAGACTATAGAGATCAGTTCCCCTGCAGGAAATGGCAGTTTTGGAGGGTCAACTTGATTGCATTATACCCCGCTGAGGTCCCCTAAACCCTGCCCTACCCACACTCCCACCCTCAAATCCCCAGGAATTACCCAACCCAGAGTTGGCAACCCTAATTACAAGCTTTGACAGGAATGGCATTCTTACAGTTGCGTTTGGGCCATTTGGGGAATGATAAACGTTGCGACAGTACATCCTAAACAAAGCACCGTTGCAGATGTGGAACAGCTTTTTCGTGTATGAGATTTCACAGCGGCATCCGCCAGCACACATGATTTATGCCCCTGGGGGTCCACGGAATAAGCTATATCCAGGTAAAGCGATTGCGTCGTTATAAGGAATAAGGGAGCCCATACATAACCAAGTGAATAAAGGACTTGACGGCACCACTAATCACTAGCTGGATGCTATTCTTACCTGGCGGAGACCTATTTTTCCTGGGTTGTTGAGACACCCAAGAGGAACAGTGACAGCTTTATTCCAGCCGTGGAGACTACAGGCCGCTAACTCCGGTGCTAAAAAGGTGGTGTGAAAAGGAAGATTTCTCTGAGACAAATGGAAGGCAGCAGTTACAGCTGATGGGGCTGTCCTAGGCCTATTTATAGGCTAGCTGAGAGAGGCTTTCTCCGTGAGTCAGAGAAGAATTTGTGGACAGCAGAGAGTTGTGCCTATTTGAATGGCTGGTTTACTGTAACTACGTTTGACGTCGTGTGAATCAAGTCCGCAATTAGCCTTCGGAAATACTTTTTTTAAAAACCAAAAAACAATGAAAATTTGTAAAATAATGAGAAGATGTACAGGGACAAGCTGGGAATGCTGAGTGGTGGACTAGAATCGAAAAAGCACAGCACGCTACCACGAAACATCTTCCTTCCCTTGGGCCAGTGATGCACAGACAGAGACAGATTTGCCCTGGCCTGGATAGCCCAGGCGAGCCTGATCTCATCAGATCTCAGAAGCTAAGCAGGGTTTGCCTTGGTTAGTAATTGGATGGGAGACCTCCAATGAAGACCAGTGTTGCAGAGGCAGGCGATAGCAAATCACCTCTATTAGTCGCTTGCCATGAAAACCCCACTAGGGGTCACCATAAGTCAGCTATGACTTGAGGGCACTCTACCGCTATAGATAAGATATATGAGATTCCCTCACCCCTAAAACTTCCTGTTTCAGAGAGCCGGTGTGATATTGTTAGGGAAAAGTCAATAATGCTAGGAAAAGTGGAAGGCAGTAGGAAAAGAGGAAGACGTAAAATGAGCTGGCTTGACTCAATAAAAGAAGCCACGTCCTCCAGTTTGTAGGATCTGAGCAAGTCTTCATGATAAGAGGTTTTGGAGGTGTTTCATTCATAGGGTCGCCATAGGTTGGAGGCGACTTGACAGCTCGTAACACACACACGGTGTCGGACTAAGACCAGAGAAATTTCTATTCATATCCCTGCTCGTTTGTTGTTTGTTTGTTTTATTCGATTTATACCCCGCCCTCCCCACAGATGGGCTCAGGGTGGCTAACAACATTAAAAAATACATTAAAATCACAAAAACATAAAATCAATAATTTTTAAAAAATCATTAAAATAGTCCAGGAGCAGGCTATTTAAAAAAATATTGGGAGTCCGTATACGGGCATAGCAGATGGCCGAGGGCAGCCCCAGGAGAAGTGGTGGTCTTAGATGGAAGAAGGAGGACACCCGCTGGCACTCAGCCAAAGGCCCGGCAGAACATCTCTGTTTTACAGGCCCTGCGAAACTGTAACACAGGGGTGGGCAATTGTTTTGGCTCGGGGGCCACATTGTGGGAGCGGAGGTTAGCGGAGGGCCGCATCTTTTAAAATGATTGCATTCATTAGTTAACTTTGCATTTCAGAAAAGGTATAAATTGTATCATAAAAATCAATAAATATAAATTAAATAAAATAGTGGTAGTTTTATTCAATTTATTTATTGTGCTAATTTCATATCATCTATAGCTGCAAGCACATTTAATTTTAGAATCAGTTTAATGAGACAAATGTACCCTATCACACTTTTCTACTGTCTTGGCGGGCCACAAAAAACTCTGTAGCAGGCCGCATGTGGCCCACGGGCCGCAATTTGCCCACCCCTGCTGTAACAGGTCCCCCAGGGCCCGGATCTCCAGCGGGAGAGCGTTCCACCAGGCCGGGGCCAGGGCAGAAAAAGCTTACTGGGTGAACTTTGGCCAGTCATGTTTATTCTACCCTTCCTTACAGAGTGGTGAAGATAAAATGCGGACAGGAGAGTCAGGTATGCCACCCCAAGCTCTTTGGAGGAAGGATGGAATAAAAATGATACAAGTCCAGGGAGGGGGTCTAATTTCCCTTTCTCCGCCCACTTTTAATCAACTCTCAATAGCATCACTGTTCTACCACATTCTAAGAGGTACGTACATACCACACTCCTGACACTTCTTGTGACTTCTTTTATTCTGGTATTGATCCGTAGTGGTAGCTAGCAGTTTGGCTGGAAGGCCAGCAGATGGCACTACTGCTCTGGGGAATGGCCCTTTTACTTTGGCACTTCCTTGGGGGTGGTGTGTGTGCAAGGCAATTTTTATGACGATTACAGCTTTCTAATTGTAAAAGTTGCTGTCCCTTTGCACATGGGGTAAACTGTGGCCTCCTAGCCCAATGCATTTTGCTCCGTGAACTGAGCTGTTTAGCATCTAGAGGGAGGCAAGATACGTTTTCACTCTACAGCTCCCACCAAACCGGATCCAACAAGATGTTCGCTGAATTGCTTCTCCAAGCAAAGCTGGTGATCTTGTTGCTGAGTCAGTTCTCTGGGAAATTTTGCTTGCATTTTAAAATCCGAACAACATTAGAGATGAGAAAGGGGTACATATAAAGGGGTGCATATAAAGAATTAAAGGGGGCTTGAAGATGTGGGCAACAAAAATGAACACTTTTATTTAGAAAAATGCAAATTAAAAAATCTGGTAGTTCAACGACTGTGACTTTGATAGGGTTGTGAAATTCCTGCCAGGGTGCTACGCAAACATCAGGGCCGTTTCCAGATGGCTTACCTGAAGCTGCTCCATGCCGCAATGTTGTGGATCGTGCCGGGGAAAATGCAAAATATTGCGTTTTCTCGTGCGAGTTTTGCGTGACGTTGTGCAAAACTCGCGCGAGAAAACGTGATATTTCACGTTTTCCCCGGCACGATCCACAACATTGCGGCATGAAGCGGCTTCAGGTAAGCCATCTGGAAACAGTCCAGTTGTGCTCAGTTTGGCCTAAAGTCACACACCTGATTTGGGTTGTGTCCTATGGTCAAAAAGGGGTTAACATTTCTTAATGGCTATGGAGGAGAGGCTGTATAGTGTAGTGGTTAGAGTGTTGGACTAGAGTCAGGAAGATGTAGGTTCAAATTCCCACTTGCAAGGAAGCTTACGTGGACGCATGAACCCTGCCTTCTACTCAATGAGATCCTTGTCTAGCAAGTCAGTGTTGTCTACTCTGGTGCAACAGCTCTCCAGGCTCCTCATCACCTACTACCGGATCCTGTCAAGTGGAGATGCCGGGGATTGAACACTGGACCTTCTGCATACCAAGCAGATGCTCTTCCACTGTGCCGTACTCCCATGACCTTGGGCCAGACAGTGGAGAAGCAAAAAGCAGCTGTGAGCTGGCAGAAGATGAAGCGTCATGGGGTGCAGGATCTGCACTGGGGTCACAGAAGCGCTGCTGCGCAGGAGTGCCTGTTTTCCTCCACTCAGCTCCTAAAAACAAACAGGACCCACACGCCACTACAAATCTCCCAGGCTTTCTCGTCCAAAGGAAATCAAGCTCAGTCAAGCTGTTTGGGAAGCAGGAACTTAGATCCATTGCTTTGTTTCCCTGCAAAGATAGTTCTGTGGTTAAGGAGAAAAAAAGAATACCCAGAGCACGGATTAATTTAATTCTTCATAGTTGGTGACAGATCTAAGGTGCCATGGATGAAAATTCTGCAGATCTATGTTAAAACAAATAATGGAACTCATTGGCCTATAAGAACATAAGAAGAGCTCTGCTGCATCAGGACCTGGAGGGCCAACAAACTGGGCGCAAGGCTAAGGCCTTCCCTTGATGTTGCCTCCTAGCACTACCGCATCTGTTCCTTCCTGAGCTCATCTCTGGATCTTTATCCAACACGGATAAGAGGAAAGGACAATGGCTCGGAAATCTTCTGCATCTCTGTTCAGTGAATGTGGAGCAGAGGGAGCAGCCAGCCCGTTCAACCTTTGCCGCAGAGGGTACCACATTTCACTCTCTTATTCTTGCAAGCTACGCCGAGCCAACACCGAAAGCGGCCATTGGAAAATGAAAGGGCAAGTTGGCTTCCTAGCAACCGTTGCCCGTTGAATTCGCAGGGACTCTCCTGGTTGCTATGATACAGCTGTTACGGCTTTGGGGTGCTGGCAGGTGAGTGGCCGGGAAAGGAAGGGGAGGGGGCAGGTTAGGCTCCACAGGTGGGGAGTCCATCCCTCTGTGGCAGCAACTGGTTGCCATGGCCACTCTGCAGGACTGCTCTCTGTGGGTTTATGCGAAATTACCATTGGGAAATGGTTGAGCCATGAGCTCTTCTTCCTAGTGTGAGCTGAACATCGCAGCCCAACGCACCCGTGTCATGGAGGGATAAGGACGCATTTAAATTGGGCTAAGGATTAGATGGCAGCCACAGGTAGAACTAGAGGAGGACATGGCTCAGAGCAGAGCAGGTGTTTCGAATGCAGAAGGCCCCGGCAACTCCATCTTAAAGGGGTCTGGTGCGGGCATAGGCCCTTCTTTACCCAGAGAGTATTGCCCCTTGGATTAGATCAGGAGTCTCCAGTCCCCAGAGTGGGGGCACACTGGGGATTCTGAAGTTGAGTAATGGGTGGCACCACAAAATGGCCGTTATGGAGGGCAGTCACAAAATGGCTGCCACAGCACGCTGCGGCCAAATGTTGAGAAACTACAAGCCAAGCATCCTCCTGCAATAAAGGCAGCTCTTTCCAAATGGGTACTCCCTGCAGACTCAAAGCTGATGTTTCCTGAGCCACCTGTTCCAATGAGGCGGAGGAAAGCCAGGAAGGCTATTTCCTTGCTTCAAGGAAGAGATCCTTAAATGAGCAAATGGGCCAAGGAATTGATAGGCAACATGGCTCCCGTGAAGGGTTGCCAGCCCAGAAGTTTTAGGGGCATGCAGTGTCACAATATCGCTTCTGGTCACGTAACTGCAAGTGATGTCATGGTGTAATTATACTGCTGTACAGCCCTCCCTCCAAACTCTATGGTTTTACCACAAAGTTTCAGAGGGCTGCAGAGCATCGCAGCAATGTATGATGCCACTTCCAGTCATGCAGCCAGAAGTGAGGTTTAACATCACCATGAGGTCACTCCCCCCTCCCCAGTTTCCTCTGCTGCTACAATGGGCAGCAGCGGAAGATTAGAGGCAGGGGTGGGAGGTGTCCCATTATAGCAGGGGACCTGGTTCTCCTGCACACCTGAGTTACACATTGGGGATTGCTGGAGTAGACATCATCGACTTAAATGGAGAACTAGTCGGAATCAGTATCAGGCAGCTTCAAAAGTGAAATTTGGGGGTGTCTTCTCTCAACCTTTCTGTTTCCCTTCTAGGGTTGCCAACCCCACATTGGGAAATTCCTGAAGATTAAGGGTGAAGCCTGGAAAGCGAGGAGTTTGAAAGAGGGGAGGGACCTCAATGGGGTATAATACCATAGACTCCGCCCTCCAAAGTAGCCATTTTCTCCAGGGGAATTGATCTCTGTAGACTGGAGGTCAGTTGTAGTTTCGGGAGATTTCCAGGCCCCACCTGGGGGTTGGCACTTAAGACTTCACAGACTTCTTGCCGCTGACTCTTCTAAACTCAAACCGCATTCACCTTCTCCAAGCTCCCCTTAAGACCAAGCTATCAGGAGACTCTCTCCTAACAATGACCAATTACCGTCTACCAAGGGAACAGCCACACTCCACAGCCATTAGGAGACATTAGCATCCTTTTGACTCTGAGGCCTTCAGTCCAGATCTATAGTGGATAGACCCATTGTCAGTAATCAGAGAGAGCAATTTCAAAAGGTTTAGAAAGCTCTCTTGCTGCTTACCACTACATTAGTGGCTCAAGAATCAGGCCGATGCTCTAACTCACAGGCGGGTAAAGAGGCTAGGTAAGGTTTCATTGGCTAATGGCTATCTCTCTTGCCAATGGGCTTCCATTTTATAGTCTCCATTTCCAGTGGCAAGTCTTATTTTCCATTTTCCTCTTGAACAGAAAGATTATTTGCAATTATGTACTTATGTGTAGAGCTTCATGTCCTTCTCCCCCACCCCAGCTCAAAGTCTTAAGGACAAGCTGGAGGTCTAAATATGGACCACAAATTGATTCTTCAAGGGAGCGGTCTTAAGTCTTACGTTTTTCAATTAGAACTGTATTTTTCCCCTCTCTGAACCTTTCTGCTTTGATCATCTCAAGTAGCTGGAACTGGAGAGCAGTCTGTTTTTGCTGTCAATGAGAAAAAGTCAAACGTATTGATGAGTAAATCAATGGGTCCGTCTTCCCGACTCTTTCTAGCCATTTGGGCTGTGAGTTTTTCATGCACAGAAAATTATTCTCTCTCTCTCTCTCTGCAGAAAAGTCCTTTTGCTCTGCTGTGTTTGATGTCAGTTATTTTGTGGTCCTGCTTGAAAACCCAAAGACTTCACAGATTTATGTAGGGGTATATCTCCTCATTTTAGTGCTGGCACAGTGGTTGGAGATGTGGACTAGGATCGTGGAAATCCAGGTTCAAATCCCCACTCTACCATAAAGCGGCTTACAGACAGCTGCTGTCTCTTACTGTAACCTACCTCACAGGGTTGTTGTAAGGACAAAATGTAAGAGATGGGGCACAAGGTGTGCTGCCATGAGCTTGGAGGAAGCATAGGATAAAAAATATAATAGATGAAAACTACCTATCTGGTCTGTATCTATATATTTATATCTCTATGGATTTCAGTCTTTCAAGGCACATGCCAAATCTTTTATTTGAGTCGACCAACATTTAAAGAAAGAGAATCGAAATTGTGCATAAATACAAGAGGAATTTTGTGCAGCTTTAAGTTATATAATTATTGTGCCAGCTTTTACAGAGTCCTGCAATATCAAATATTTATGGCAATTTGCTTCTCCGAGATTTAGCACTTTACTTTTTTTTCCCCTGGCAAAAGGCTCATATTTTGTGAATATACTGATCTGGGATAGATCTTTCAGCTTAAGAGCCCTGTTGCCAACAAAACAAAACAAGGTAACAACAGTTTGTGCCTCCTCCAACAGCCACTGTGTTGTAGTTGTTAGAATGTTGAACTGGAGAGATTTGGGTTTGAATATCTACTCAGTTATGAAGTCACTGGGCAACATTCAGCCAGTCACCTTCTCTCAGCCTAACCTACCTCACAGGGTTGTTGTGAGAATGAAGTGAAAGAAGGGAGAACCGCATGAGCTGCCCTATGCTATACAGGCAAGAAATCAACTACAGTTTCTTGTAGTGCTGGAATTCACATATCATAGCAAACTGTGGCTAGGAGGAAAACTTCAGGAAGTCTTCCATCTCCTGCAAGAGCTCAGGAGAACAAAACAATTTTCAGTTTAAAGCGTTAACACTGCAATCCTAAGAAGAGATATACTGTTCTAAGCCCATTGATCTTAGTGGACTTTAAAAGGTGTAACTCTGCTTAGGATTGCACTGTAAAAGATTTAATATCTTCCCCATCTCACAAAGCTGAACGACTGTCTTGGCAAAACCTAAAATTCCCCACCCATCATACATTAATTCTCTTAGCAAAACTAGTGAACTTTCTGGATTAAAACGGAGTTTTCCACAATTCTAATTCAGAGGAGTTAGCCGTGTTAGTCTGTAGTTGCAAAATAATAAAAAATCCAGTAGGCTGTCCACAGGCAGCAGAGAAGAAGGGAAAGGGCCCGCTAATAGAGGATCAGCACGCCCAGACTAGCTGTACTTTCGCTGCTGTAAAATCTTTTACAGTCACCAACATCCCTCTGAGCAAGCTTAAAGGGACAGAATATTTTTCCTCTTGGCCTGTTGGCAACCCTAGTTGTTGGACACAAATGCAGAGGAATCGCAAGTCTGCAGACTCTCTCGGAGCATATCTCGGGACGCTTCTGAATAAAGACAGCTCGCATCCTTGCCACCTACTGCAAAGATTAAATGAGCAGCCGGTTTTAATGAAGCCGGACAGCCCTGTAATGAAGAACAGAGGGATAAGAGGTGCAGAAAGGAAGTGCAGGATCAATAGCCGCAATCCAATTCATTAGCTGGCTTTTAAAGAGACACAAACAACCTGTCAATACCCCTGTACTCATCCGAAGCCCATTAACTGTTAACGGATGGTCATTTGGCTGAGTTTGACAGGCAGAAATTGGCTTTTCAGGGACCTTGGGTAAGTCTCTGTTCTAAAAGGGAAAAATGAGATTCCTGGAATTCTCGCGGTCTGTAACTAGGTAAAGTTGCAGTAAGCTGGGAGCAGAATCCAGAAGCAGTAGCAGCTCCAGTCCCTAGTAGAGATGGGAACGAACCAAAATTAAGCATGAACCAGGTTCGTGGTTCGCGAACCGTGGTTTGTCAGATCCCATTTCCGATGAATGACCATGAACTTTATGCTGGTTCGTTTGGGGATTTTTTGGTTCATGACTGCAGACAGCCTGGTGCCAATCAGTCAGTTTCCTAGGCAACGGGATGGACTTCCTGCAGACCTTCTGCTGGCCCGGATGTGACGTTTTCACGAACCAAACGAACTGGTTCACAAACCAGGGGCAGATTCGTGAAAGTTCGTGGTTCATGAAATTTGACTAACCACGAACCGCATGGTTCGGTTTTTTCCAGTTCGTGCCCATCTCTAGTCCCTCGGGTTGCCATATTTCTTACCAGGAGGACTCTTCTGCCTTTAACAGCTATAGGATAAACAGAAATTAAGCGGAAACTGTTCCAATAGCTGTATTTACATGTCAGCAGTCACATGGCTGTTAAATGCACAGGAGCCTTACCAGGAAAACATATTGGCAATGTTGCTGCTGTAAGTGTCTTAATCTTTGTTTAAGACAGAGGGCAGAGCTAGTCCCGAGGCATTTTGGCACCTGAAGCAAATTATTCAGGAGGGCACCCCTTTGTATTTGAGATACAAATCCCAGGAATGTTTTACAGAACAAATCATAATACATGGGTGGGAGCTGTGCAGGAAATTTCTTTCTTGGTTTTTTTTTTAAGTTTTGCAATTGTGCTGCTATAATAAAAATAATAAACAATGGCTTTGGCTGCAAAGTGAAAAGCATTGCTTAAC
Organism: Eublepharis macularius; assembly: GCF_028583425.1. Lineage (NCBI taxonomy): Eukaryota > Metazoa > Chordata > Lepidosauria > Squamata > Eublepharidae > Eublepharis > Eublepharis macularius. The sequence goes on along the minus strand of NC_072807.1, from coordinate 31,642,168 downwards.
TATCAGTTCTTGGGGGATTTAACAATTGGTTCACATGTGTCATGGCTGTTAGCAGAGTAAGATTTGAGTTCAGTAGCCTCTTAAAGACCACCAAGATTTCCAGGGTATAAGCTTTGGTTGTTAGAGAACAGGAAGTTATTGATTAGACTTCAAAAGCTACAGGGAGAAGAGAATTTACTGACGGTGACTTACTTCCAAGTAAACCAATAGTGGTGTGGGGGGGTCAGCATTTTTATGGGGAATATAACAGGATGTGAAGTGCCATGTGGAACATGCATTTCAGTTTTGCTGACAGATGATTGTGAGAATGTGAACAACTGAACAGCACAGAAAGGTCCCAACCCCAAATGAGTCTTTTCCTCTGTTGCCATCTCAGGATGGGGTGTGTGTGTGCGGAATAAATATCAAAGGGGGGGAGGTAGTCCCCTGTGCAAGCACCGAGTCATTACTGACCCATGGGCGGGATGTTGCATCACATTTTCTTGACAGACTTTTTACGGGGTGGTTTGCCATTGCCTTCCCCAATCTCATCTACACTTTACCCCCAGGAAACCGAGTACTCATTTTACCGACCTCAGAAGGATGGAAGGCTGAGTCAACCTTGAGCTGGCCACCTGAACCCAGCTTCCACCGGGATCAAACTCAGGTCGTGAGCAGAGCTTGGACTGCAGTACTGCAGCTTACCACTCTGTGCCATGGGGAAAGGAAGAGTTAATTAAAAGGAGTGAGTTGCTAGAGATGCCAATGCATATGTAAGGGACTTTTGTATCCCGCACACTGTTTACAAAAAAGCAAAAATTTAAAAAACAGGGCAATTGATTCATCGAGAGTTTACTTCAAAACCAAGGAGAATCGAATGCAGTCTCCATGGGATACAGGGGCAGTTAAAAGATTTTTCCTGTTTTAGCAACTCTGTGAAGTGAACACGGACAAAAGAGACAAAGAAGAAAGATGCAAATTCAAGAAGCACCAACTATCTTTACAGTGCAGTTCTAAGCAGAGTGAAGCCCTTCTAAGTCCCTTGAAGACAGTGGGCTTGGACAGGTATAACTCTGCTTAGGTCTGCACTGTAATTTTCTTTTTAAATCATTTGAAAAAGCAGCCAGATTGGTCACTTCTAGGTCTCTCCATGCTTTGAGGGGCTCCAAGTAGAATGCTGGCATTTTGTGTTTCTAACACTGAAGGCAGAAAGAGCTAGCATCCACTTTATAGCCCTCAGACTCAGGCAGAGACATGGCTCTCACACAACAGGATCGAAAAGAGTCTAGTAGCACCTTTAAGACTAACCAACTTTACTGTAGCATAAGCTTTCGAGAATCACAGTTCTCTTCGTCAGATGCAAGAGATCTGATGAAGAGAACTGTGATTCTTGAAAGCTTGTGCTACAGTAAAGTTGGTTAGTCTTAAAGGTGCTACTGGACTCTTTTTGATGTTGCTACTCCAGACTAACACGGCTAACTCCTCTGGATATATGACACAACAGGATGCGTCCACTGTGTTTGTTACTCTGAGAGCATGTCAGCAGAAGAGGCTCCCTTTGTGAACCAATAGAATAGAAAGTAGAAGACCTCTCCAAAAACACAGGAAAAGGAGGGGAGGTTGGTAATGAAAAGTAGTTTCTATATCTTTAAAATACGTGAGTTAATAAACACATGAAGTCGCTTTATCTAGCCCCCCTCTCAAATACTTATATTCCATCAAAATGACCCATGAAAGTTGGTTCAAAATGTGAAAACACATCATCATCATGTCAAAGCAGAAGAACAGTGCAGAATTAATGAGAAGAGGCGTTGAATATTACAAATAATCGTAATGAAACGATAATAAAACAGCAGGAAAGGAAATAATAATAAACAGCACAGAAGAAAACAAAAAGACTATTGATCGGCAGCACCATCAAAAATTCTGCTAAAAAGATAAAGTTTGGAACTGATAGTTTAAATTCATCAAGGAAGGAGGCAGGGCAGGCAAACCTGGATGGCCAAGACCTGGGGGCCACTGAAAAGAAGGCCCTGTCCCCATCAGCCACCATAGCTCACATGGTAGAGCACTCAGAGCTGGACCTCCAGAGATTATGCTGGTGATGAAACATGATCCTGTGGGATGCTTTTGGGGCTGAACATCTTTATCTTTAAGGATCTTATCTAGCTCCCTCACAGCTGACTCAGTAAGAGGCATTGCTAACAATATTATTCACTCGGCTCTAGTCATCATTCAGCAGTAATCGAAAAACCTTCCAAGCATCAGGAAAGCTGAGAGAACCATTTCTCTGAACGGAACCTGCTGGGTTACCACAAAAGCCTCCGTGAGGGAGCACTTGTCTTCTGGTCCTGACATCAATGGTCAAAACCTAGGTTCAGGTGCCATCTTCCTACCATATCAAGCTGCCTTATATCAAACCAGGCCACAGGTCCGTTCTGCTCACTAATGCCTCCTCCAGGGAGACTATTGCTCACTACTTCTGCTCACTATTGTCCGTTCTGCTCACTATTGTCTCCTCCAGGAGTTCCTCAACCTGTTCGAGGCTGTGGGCATCATTGGAATTCTGACACGGTGTGGTGGCACAAGCACAAAATGGCTGCCGCAGGAGGTGGAAGCCAAACGACAAAATGCAGGGAGCGAGGCAATGTATAATTCTAATAGCAACTCTTCAACATTTCAGGCAGAAGCTCTGTTGAAGAGGATGCCCTTTAAAGGGAAGGTATTGTTTAAAAATTTTTTCTTGCTTGCACACACAGTGACGCCATGAAGATCCTTGTGCTGTGGTGTCTGCTGTTGTGGAAGCAATTTTTTTAAAATATGCACAACTAATCAGATCTGCAGTGGCCAAACAGAAGTCTTGCTGGGCAAAAACCATATCCATTTTCTAAAAAATGCTTGGGAGGGGCAGACTCCAGGTCTACTCTAACAGTAACAGGTTTGAGCAGAGAATAGTTTTTCCTGCACTGTATTCAATTTTAATTCGAAATGGCAAGGACGGAGTGGCACCTTGAGCCAGGCACACACAGATAGCTCCATCCAATCTCTCTGTTTGACTTCCCTGGACTTAGAACTCTGTTTAGGATTACACAATCTGTTGCCGAGATACGGTTTCTCCGATCCTGGTGCCATATTGGCTCTCGCTGCTGTACACAGCAGAGAAGATGCACAGCTTCACAGGTGGCAGGTTCCACTGTCCATTTGAACCATCTGCATGTATTTGGCCAAAGTCCTGTAGGGACTTATGGGTGCCGTGACCATATGTCGTGCAGCAAAGGGCTGCGGGAATGGACATGTGGATTGTGGGGTGGAGGTAACAAGAAATAGGCCCTCTTTTCCCTTCTCCTTGGCTTGGCCCTTTGCCCAGCCTCCCCTAAGAGTTCCACATCGCCATTACGCTAAGAAGGGTAAATTGTCATGCTGCTGACCTTTAAGAGCGCTGCAATTTATCTGGTGTTTACCCCCAGTGACTGGTGATCCCTGCTGGGGGATTTAATTATTAACCCAGATTGCTCCAATAAAGCTACAGGGTGGCAATTACTAGGTGGTATTTATGACCAGGTATACTCATTTTTTCCCCTCTCCTGCCAGTTGATTGTCTTATTAATTCCTTCTAGGTCATTCCAGTCCTCCATTGCTTTGTCATGATGATTGGATAGATATTGTAAGCCGAGTATGAAAGAACTTTCCAAGCCCATGACCACCAAACAACAAAACTGGTGACAAAAAAAGCATGTGTTCAAGTGGCCAGCGGATCCAAAACTCCCCAAGCCTGCTCTGCTTTCCAATTGTCCTTTGAAAAGCAATTGAATTGTCAGAAATCAGCTGAGGTGGGGGTCATTTCATAGAAGAAGAACTGGAGGAACTCATTAGCATAACTCATTAGCATATGCCACGCCTCTTGCCATCGCAGGAAGTGTGTCATTAGTCTAACTGATTTGCATGTGCCACACACCCCTGACATCACCTATCCTGGCTGTTTTGGACCCAATCCTGGCCATTCAGGGCCAAAATTGGGCCCAAAATGGCAAAAGGGGGCTGAAAATGGCTGAAAAGGGGCCCAAAATGGTCAGGATCGGGTCGCTGATGAGCGGGAGAGTGATCCACCACCCGTTAGAGGCCTGATCCAGGCCGTTTCGGCCCCAATCCAGGCCGAAACGGGCCCAAAATGGCCAAAGGTGGGCAATGCCACCTGACATGTGACCTCTTTGGGTAACTGTCGGAACTGCGTTCCTGTGTGTTCCCCCTTGAAATGATCCCTGATCTGGGGGAACTGGTCACAGCCAGAGAGATGGCTTGCGTAAGCAAATGCACCCTACCAATTAATGCATGTCAAATGCACGTTAAAGGCTCAGAAGTTAGCTCAAAAGCGGGTTTGGTGCCTCCTATATGAACAAAGTTTTGAAAATCCAAAAAGAGGTCAATTCAGATAACTTTGGTGACTTAAAATCACTTTGATACTATTTATCGTTGTTTCAGATGCTCTTTCTACTGTTTCCCACGTAGGATGCATCCAGAGGTCTATATGACACCTGTGTCGTTTTCTTTCTCATGTTGTAACTGAAGAAGTGAGCTCTGCCTCACAAAAGCTCATACTGGAATAAATGATGCTAGGTCAAGATGGTTAGCCATATTAAGTCTATCTGTAGTAGTTAAAAGGAGCAAGAGTCCAGCAGCACCTATAAAACTAACAGGATTTGTGACTCACAAAAGCTCATACTCTACCACAAATTTTGTTAGTCTTATAGGTGCTGCTAGACACTTGCTCTTTTCTACTGGAATAAATGGTGATGGTTTTTAAGGTCTCACTGGACTTCAGTTTTGTTTTACTATAGTAAACCAATAGGGCTACCCCAACTGAACAATATGAGTGATTCCACACACGTTGGAAAATGCACTTCCAATCCTCTTTATAGGTCATTTGGAATGGATTTTTTCATGTGTGAAACAAAAAATCCACCTCAAACGATTGATAAAGTGCATTGAAAGTGCATTATCCAACGTGTGCGGAATCAGCCTATATCTTGAAATTCTCCAGCTTCATCGGCTCCTCTTATTCCCCTCCTGCTCTGTGACACCGCTGGAATCCTTTTTGGCACAGTATATGAAGGAAGCAGGTAACTAGACAGAGTGCAAGCGGAAGACAAGCCATCTTTGTCTCCCACTGTACTGGAACATCCAAATCTGTCGTCTGTATCTGACTTGGCAACCCTCTTTCATGGTGCTTAATCTATGGAAAACTGGATCCAATATATCCATCCTACATTATCTGGATCCTGCAGAACTGAAATGGCAGGTGGGCCACTTCCGTTTGCTTTTAATGGGAAACCGTTTGAGGTACCAGTATGGTGGATGATCGTAAGGCGATGAGATGGCCTTTGCTCTCAGGAGCCTTTGTTGAACACAAGAAGTTTCCTTAATGGGCACTGAGAGGTCCAAGAGGCTTAAAGTAGAAGTCTGTTGCTGCTAAGCCCCTTTCGTGTGCTTGGGTGTCATAAGGACAAAAGAAAAGTCTTTCTGGATCATACCAATAGTCCATCTTGTTCCGTATCTTCATTCTCACAATGGCCAACCCAATATTGCCAGAAAGCCTACAAATCAGGGCACTAAGGCTAAAGCATTACTTTGGCATTTGGAAGTTCAATTTAGCTATCACCAGCTACAAAGGGACTTGCAAGCGTTCAATTTTGAGCACAAGTCAGGCTTCCTTATACTGACTCAGGCCCTCAGCTGAGCACAGTCTGTCTACTCTAACTAGCAGCAGTTCTCCGTGGTGTTATTTAGAGGTCTTTCTCATCATCCTGTATCTGGTCCTTCTAGAACTGGAGATGCCGGGGATTGAACCTAGGACCTTCTGTGTGCAAAGCAGATGTTTTGCTGCTGAGCCCCAGCCCCAGCCGTGCTGGCTGAAGGGAATTTGGAATCTAAAATACAGCTTGAAAAAGAGACAGGCATTGGAGTTTTGCAGCTGGCAGTCAAAGAAGAGGCCCTTTGGGAGAAGCAGATAATTCTTTTCAACTTGTGCAATTAGGAGTTACATGAAAGTGTTGCGTATGAATGGTTAGACCCTTTTTTACTCTTCATGTTTACTGTCTAAGGAACGCGTGGTCAGTGTATTTCAAGCACAGCTCCCAACTGGGACCAGAATCCGTAGCATCATTCTCATGTGGCAAACTGAGAATTTATCCAAGGTCTGCAGGACTGATAATGTCTCAAGTTATCTCCGAGACTCGCACAGATAATTTCTGTGGCTGCTTTCTGCGGACAGGACTGTAGATTCTGCCCCTGATAAAGAACATGGCTTGAAATGTGGAGGGCACTTGCCTCTTGGACAGGAAACCATTAATAGTACTTGTGGCTTTTGTGATATTAGTATTTATTGCAGGCTGCCTCTGGGTGTAGGGGGGCTTCCACATGGCCACGATTCGTTGTGTAGCACGTGCTACTGCTGTAAGAGCCAGAGGCGTTTGCAGTGGCAATGCAGCACCCACACGGCATTTTTCTTGTCAAGGAAGGTTCCTTGACAGAACCCCACAGCTACCCATCGGAGGGTTCTTTGGAGAGGTGCCTCTAGTTCTTAACCAGATCTCTGGAGATGCAGCATACACATTTTCTAATTAATTCAATAAGACTTAAAATAAACAGAGTCTGCAGTCCTGCACTGGGTTCCAACCCAGTGCGTACGCTTCAGTCTAAAGGTATTCTTAAACCCTTTCAGGGGACACACCTTGACGGGGGGCAGGGGGAGAGAGATTGCAAATACAGGGCTCCTGCGTCTTTAAGGGCTGTGTGGCAAGCAGAAATGTAGCAGGTCAAGTTTTGCTTAAAATGAAAGTGAGCTGAAGAGATGCACGTGGCAGCTGCATTTTTGTGGGTCAGAGAGCCCCTTAAAGCAGTGATGTGCATTCCGTGGCTCGGGAGCCATGTATGGCTCTTTGAGATGCCAGCCACCTGTGGCTTTTCTGAGCACCGTTCCCCCGTGTGGCACTTGACCCGCAGTTCAGCAAAGTGGACTACGCCCTTGCCTAGTGGGGCTTCTGGTTGGCAGGTGGTTCCCACCTTGAAACAGATTCCGCCAGAGGAACAGATAAGCTGTGAGCCTCCCTGAGGTGTGGGCTTCATGCCGGGGATGGAAGTAACAGTGGTTCTTTTGGTTGATGATCATGGCAAATGCAGCTCTCCCCAAGTTGTGGAGTGAATACCGCTGATTTAAAGACCCCGAAGGCCATCCCATGATGTGGCACCCCTGCATCCCTGCCTAGGGCTTTGAGCACTGGGGTGGGGCAGCTTCTGTCCAGGGGTCATTTCGTAGAAAAAGAGCTGGAGGAACTCATTAGCATAACTCATTAGCATATGCCACACCCCTTGCCATCATCGGAAGTGTGTCATTAGCATAACTGATTTGCATATGCCACACCCCCTGACCTCACCTATCCTGGCTGTTTTGGACCCAATTGTGGCCATTCAGGGCCGAAAAGGGGCCCAAAATGGTCAGGATTGGGCCACTGCTGAGTGGGAGAATGATTCACCACCCGTCAGAGGCCCGATCTGGGCCATTTTGGCCCCAATCCAGGCTGAAACGGGCCCAACATGGCTGAGTCAGGTGGGCAGGGCCACCTGACATGTGACCTCTTTGGGGAACTGCCGGAACTGCGTTCTGGCACGTTCCCTCTCGAAATGAGCCCTGCTCCTGTCAAACAAAAAAAGACAAAAACCGAGGAGGAGGTTGATCAATATGGCTGCCGAACAAAGTGGTGTTGTGTAAAGAAACAGCTGTGCGCAGAACAATAGATAAAGAGGAGTTTGGGTCTTCACTTGGTTTAATGTATTCCACCCTAAATATGCCTGACGTGCTTAGATTCTGCAGACGCTTTGTCGCAGGGCAATTTTAAAACAATTCAGCCTTATGTTTCTTTTGGGCTCAACGCTCCCAGGGCTTTGTTCAGTGCGGATTGTGAACCGTAGCAGGGAAAAGCCTTCCCTGTTTGTGGTATTTCTTATGTAGGGCAGGAAATACCCGTGAACAGAAGCTTATAAGGGCCTTACACTGGTAGAGCAAGCATAAGGTCTACTCAGAAGTAAGTCCCATTGTATTCAGGTTCTCTTGGATATATTTTTTTTTCTTTTGCATTGGGCACCCTAGTTACTCTCTTGAGATCCTGGAGTAGCTTTTGCTCAAGCTTACCCCATGCTTTCATAGTACTTGAAGCCAGCTGGGTGACTTTGGGTGAGTCACGGCTTCTAGGAGCTCTCTCAGCCCCACCCACCTCACAGGGTGTTTGTTGTTGTGGGGTGATAATAACATACTTTGTAAACCACTCTGAGTGGGTGCTAAGTTGCCCTGAAGGGCAGTATATAAATAGGGTTGCCAGCTCCATGTTGGGAAATTCCTGGAGATCTGGGGGGTGAAACCTGGAGAAACCTGGAGAAAGTGGGGTTTGGGGAGGGAAAGGAACTTGGCATTGCAAAATTCCATAGAGTCCACCCCCAAAAGTAGCCATTTTCTCCAGGTGAGCTGATCTCTGTGGCCTGGAGACCAGTTGTAATTCCAGGAGATCTCCAGCCACTACCTGGAGGCTGGCAACCCTATATATAAATCAAATGTTGTTATTATTATTACTTCAGACTTCTACCCTGGAAAAGCCCAAAAACATTGCTAGGAGCACAACTGGCATTCTTGCAAACTGTTCATGCACATGAATGTGTGGGCCCGACGGTGTGATCCTTATGAGTGTCCCGTTAGATAGCACTAATTATAAATAGCACATTTCCCACACCTCGGAGGACTTTTGGAACTCTAATTTTTGTAAGCAATTTGCTCATAAGTGGATGTCTGTATGGCATGGAAGATAATTACCCCAGAGAAATGATAATCTGTACGATTCAACGACGGACTTGGGTACGCAGTCTGGTAATCTATGGAGTTTGCACAGTCTCTGTCCTGAAGCTATGGTGACTTCATCAGCTGCCCAATTCCTCTTGTTCGCCCTCAGTGGATACATTTGGAGATCAACTGGTGTGTGTGAAGACTTCATTAGTTCCCGTGGTTCTGTCCTCCTAGAGTTGCCAGGTGCTGTCCCAGATGGGCTGCTTTTTCTTCTTGTTCGCTGCATCTTAAGTCGCTTTCTCTGCCCTCTTCCCTTGCCAGCGGCAGGGCAAAACCGGCAACCTTGTATGTTCTCTCACTTCTTTGGCATTTGGCTATGAAGCAGGATGGCTGAATGGAGCTTCCAAGTTTAGAACACCAGTTGGGCAGAGCAACAGTGAACGGAAGCGTCGCCTTCCTGTTTCCCACAGTGGCCAGAGCATGATGTTGGTTGGCAGGGGGAAGGGGGTTTACATTTAATCCAGCAAGGCTTTTCATACATTCTTAAAGAAGTTATCAGATTTTCTAGGTTGCAAATTGACAACCCTAACTCTTTCTGAGAAAAATGGGTGGAGCTGTGGCTTAGCAGTACAGCATAAGCTTTGCATGCAGAAATTCCCAGGTTCACCTTCCAGTTAAATTCATCAAGTGGTAAGTGATGGGGAAGACCTTGATTGGAGACCCTGGCTCAGTGGAAGAGCCTCTGCTTGGCACGCAGAAGGTCTCAAGTTCAATCCCCGGTCTCTCCAGTTGAAGAGATTAGATAGTAGGTGATGGGAAAGACCTCTGCTTGAGACCCTCAAGTGCTGCTGCCAGTCAGAATAGACCACGCATACCTTGATGGACTGATGTCTGCTTCAGTAGATGGCAGCTTCATATGGATCTTGCAAAACCTGACCCCAAGCTCCCATTACTCAAAGCAGAGAAAAAGCAAAACTTCCTTTTTGCATTTCTTCTCGTCTCGGCTGAGAGGCCCTGGCTGTCTCTTTCTCTCTTCCCCTCCCAGGCCCTGCCTGAAACATGAAATTCCCTAGCAAGCCAAGCCTGGCTGCCAGTCCTAACTTTGCTCAGCTCCACGCTGCACTGATTGCTGAACTTGGAAAAGGAGCTCTCCCGTTCCAGATGGTGCCTGCTAAATATGAACATCCACCCAGCGCAACACAGCAGCCAGCTTTTTCCAGCTGCCTGGTAGTTTGGCTCCGCAACCTCAGACGGGGTCCGGGGAATGGAGCACCCCCTCCCCCAGCCTCCAACTTTGCCACTCACAAACGACTATTTTTAATTTGTATTTCTCATGTAGGGGGCTTGTCTGGGTAATGTGTGAACATACAGTGTGTGAATCCTTGAGGACTCAGGTGCTTAAAAATAGATGGCAGCTTCATTAAGGAACATCTGATGCTCGGTGCGCTGCACGGAAAAAGGCAGTCTATTTAGGAGCAATTACACCCTTTCTTCCCATTGCCGCTATGCCAAGATCTTCTGTTGCTCTTCCTGGTTGAGAATCTGTTTGCAGAAAGTGATTCTGGGGCTTTGGCAGTGGAGATGCCAAAAAGGTGAGATGGTTGCTCCTTTGTGTACGGCAGTGCACAAAGGAGCAAGAAGGTCCCTAAGTGCACAAAGGAGCAAGAAGGTCCCTAAGGAACCGTTTCTCCCTATATGTGCTCCAGAGAACACTTCGTTCAACCGGAAAACATCTACTGGTGGTCTCTGGTTCTAGGGAGGCTTGGCTGGCCTCTACCAGGGCCAGGGCCTTTTCAGTCCTGGCCCCAACCTAGTGGAACTCTCAGTCTGAGGACACTCGGGCCTGCCAGGATCTTGTATCATTTAGGCGGGCCTGTAAGACAGAGATGTTCCTCTAGGCATATGGTGGAGGCTAATTTTAGTCCATCATTGCCGAGCCTTCCACCAGTCTCCCTCTATGAGGGGTTATGGAGAGTCCACTGCTGGCTGCCCCCCAAAGGGGTACAGTATTCTATCTGTCCACTACTACCTCCCCTTTTTGTATGTTGACAGGCAGGAGTGCAGGACTGCCCTGTCTTGGAATGGTTTTATTAATTGCTGTTTTTATCCTGTGGTTATTGTTTTTATGTTGTATTTTAATCAATGTTGTGCCTTGCCCTGAGCCCGCTTGCGGGGAGGGCGGGTTAAAATATAATAAATAAATAAATATGCACACTGCACACTGACAAACCATCAGGTTTTAGAATAGGAAGCAAAAAGTCTTACCTGAGTCCAGGGTTGGCATCAGTGGTTGGCACGGTTAGGTGTTTGCGGAGGCTCATGGCTCATCAGAGGGCCCATTACCTACTGGAGATGCTGAGTTGGTCTCCCAGTGGGAGAAAGGATTAGTGGCGCTGGAGAAAACATTGCCAGAGAATCATGCACTCCGATGCCTTTATTGCTACAACGAAATGGGGCATCACTCCAGAGGTCTCTGTGACTTCATAGGGGCCTCTGGTGCAATCTCTCATTTCCCGAGCGAGCCGAATTCAATTTCTGACTCTTCGCACACCTTTTGGACATTAGTGGGGTCTCTTGCACCTCATTTCTGCAAGGGGGTGGTGGAGAAGGGAGCCTCTGCATGCAATGTGCAGTTAGCTCCTTGGCCAGGAGTTCCTACCAGTTTCCCCCACACAGCCAATCTCTGGGCAAAATCTGGAGAAACTCCTTTTCTGTGTTAGATCAGCTGGATTCTCTATGGAGGGTGTCAACCTGCTTTGCATATATGAGTAAGGAAGTGATCCACAGGCATAAAAATATCATCTTCATGTTACATTTTTCACAGATACAGGGAATATTCACAGGAGTCAATCCAGGCCTAAACAAATGTTAGCCCAGCCCTGAGACATGTAGTAGATCTTAAATCCCGCCTGGCTCATACCCCTCTTGTTACTAGATGGGAAACAAAAATTCTGCCTAAGTCTCTATGGTTTTACTTTCTATCTGGAAGACCAAGGACAGATGATGATTTTCAATACAGCCAAACTTCACATTTTCAGAGAGAAATAATCTGGGAATCTACGACTGGATTCTCCCCTCCCCTCCATACACACCATATTAATCTGGTCAGTTTATAAAATTAGCCCAACCGGATAAATCATTGTAAAAGGGAGAGGAAGAATTCCTTTCTTCAGAGGAGCATTCCCCCCTCCCTACTCACCATCACCTAAAACACAAAGCCCTTCCATTCTTATTTTGGAAGCTTCCTTTCATTCCGTTGGCTGTTGCCTAGCAATACATCTTCCCTACCTTACCAGGGACTCTAATTTGGCAATATGCAATGGCACGGTGCCCCATGGCTTATTCAGTGGGTATAAAACCGTGAAAATATCCACGTGGTCCAATTGCCCCATCGGGGGCTGTATTCTAAGCATACTGAAATGACGGTTAATAAGGCTTTGCCGGGCTGTGCGTTTATATCTCTAAACAGCCCCCTGGGAAAGCAAATCCCATATCTTTGTAACCGTGGCATAAAATCCATAACCATACATCAGTATAAAGTGCCCCTCTCTGCTCCACTAATGCATTTATTAATTATCAACTGGGGTTTTCCACCACGATGCAAACGATGACTCAGACCTGTAGTACAGAGAGCAAATCTAGTCTGCCTCTGCTCTCCTCTGATTGGGATCCATTTCCCATGGAGTGGAGCACCAAAGAGCTTCCAAACGAGGGTCTCTATTGATACATGCCAAACCAATTGTTTCAGAAGCCTTTGCAGCCATGAGCTTGCTTTGTTTCATAGCCTGGATCGCCAGATGGCAGTGTTACACTGTTTGGATCCATTCTTGCCATGGAAACAAACAATGCCATCATCTTGGAAGGAAATCTCAAGATGCTCTTTTACGATGGTAGATGTTGGCAGGGAAGCCGTGGGAAGCCAGGGAGTTTTCAAGTGGTTGACAAGCTCCCTCCAGATGATTTTTAAAATGCCAGTTTTCCCCTTAGTGCTATACTTGTACTACGCCCTGTACCATGAGTGCCACATTCTGTCCCTACAGATGGATTTGAAGGTAGCTTTATTGCACAGATCTACCTGAAACAACGAACTGTGACTCGGGCAAGCTTATATTGAACTAAACGTTGTTCGTCTTTAAGGTGCCACTGGATCTGTACTTCTCTGTGCCTGACTGAGGGTCACCAACAAACTGGAGAAAAAAATGTCCTTCCCATTTCATGTTGTTTGGTAACTGACGTTATTTACCTCCATGCCACGAAAAACTTCACCTGCCCATTGCCGCACCTTTAACCTCTCTTAATAAAAGGAGCAGAACATTTTTTCTCAGCATTTTTGGCAACCCTAACTTGGTTACCTCTCTATTTTACTTCCTACCTGCTTCATAAATTTTCCTAAAAGTAGATCCAGTAAGATTTTTTTCATTTGCTATCTCCTGTGCTCTGCTATTCCTTAGATTACCCATTTCGGAAACATACCCTTCCCATCAGTTTATGCTTTGTTTGCTATCTCTGTCCGCTTTGCTGCCTCTGGGCTCTTTGATCCTTTTCTTCCCTACTTCAGATTCCTTTTCTCACTGAGCTTTTCAATCTTTGGTTTTCCTATGTAGCCCATACAGCCATCTCCTAATCTGTGTGAGGTTTTTTCCCCTCATGATCTTCAGCTCTCAAAGATGGAATTGTCACCAGCATTCCAAGGCCACCTTCATCTAAGAAAATGATTTATGGAGATGTCACAGCATTATGTTGGCCCATCCAGCCCGAGCCAGGGCTTCATCATTGCCACCATTTCTTCTGACATTCGGGGGCTGAAGAATGTGGATAGCAGCTTGGCTGCAGCCTGAAACCGAAGCGCTCACAAAGAAAGCCAATTGGGAAGAACAGGAAGAAGCAAACACGGTTAGAATGTGGTTGTAAGGGAGAAACTCGGAGATTCTACTAGCCAGGTTACAGGTGGTCAGATAGCAGCCAGGAGGATTCTCATTGGTGGTTGCCATGGTGATGTGCAACTGGTGGGCTGCTCCTGTTGCTGTGAATGGGATCTTGGGTTTGTCTCAGCTGTTTCCAGGCTGGCGTAGAAGGATGCTGCCATACAGATTCGCAAAGCCCAATCGGCTAGCCGCGAGGTGGTGCTTCTGGGATGCACTCTTGTCCGCCCAACATCTACAAAAATAAACATTTGCTGGCATACATTTGTATGTATGCCCAAATGCACACAGATCCTTCAGAAAGCGCCTCCAACGTATGTCTAATTTCTTCAGTTCCTCCATTTAATCTCCACTCTTCTTCCATCCCTCCAGTTTTAGGGTAATCCTCGATTGCAGAGCCACTCCGGTTAGTCCAGAGCTCCTTCGTGCACCCTCTATGTTTCAAAATGCTGCAGCTCCCCTGAACCGATTGCCTCTCACGGATCTGGTGCTAGATCTTGTTTATTTAATGAGGCAGGCTTCGGTTTGCATTCAATTTACACCTGTTCGCTGCCCTCCCTCCCCTTTCATCTCCTTTCCATGTGAGTGTTCGCAGTTCTCCATGCACACATTGATAGTCAAGTTGCAAACTGCAGCAAGCTGTGGGCATCTAACACACACAGGAAACAGAACGTACTGGCATCGGTGAGTCTGATGCAGGGTTGTGAGACTCACAAGAGGCCAGTTATTTGCTTCTTTCAAGGCACAGAATCTAGAGACATGGAGTTACAAATGTCTCCAATATTGTTGTGACAAGGACCCCTTCACAAAACCATGTTGGGGTTGGCTTTGCCAGTCAGGCATCCCCCCTCCCAGCCAATGTACTACCAGAAGTGGCTATTGTGTTTCTCTTCTTCTTAAAATCTACACTATAGGACCATTCAGAGCCAAACTACAAGTCATGCCTGACACTCGCTGGACACTTGTCAGCTTCCCTCAAGTTTTGATGGGAAATGTAGGCGTCCTGGTCTTGCAGCTTGGCTCTCCGACTGCTGTCCAATGGACTTTTGAATTGTCACTTGTCCAACATTCTACCAAGCTGCCTACATTTCCCATCAAAACTTGAGGGAAGCTGACAAGTGTCAGGCGTCACTTGTAGTTTGGCCCTCAATCTACCTAACTTACCTATTCTAACATGTTTTGCACCAAGTAGCTGTTATTCTCCGAAGCCCTGATCTTTTTGAGGAGCGGCTGTCTTGGGCGATGCCCAGAAATTCAACAAAGGACCTTCCACATGCAGGGTCCCAGGGCGTGATTTATGCTGTCCCATTCTCTAGTGCAACCCCTAACGCCCTTCTAATGTTGCTTCTGAGTATCTCCAAAAAGTTTGATCTGATGCACGGTTCGTCCATTTTGGAGTTCCCCAGCCATGGAGAAAGGTCAACTGCCAGGGAAGCCATTAGTTTTCGCTGTCTTCCTTTTGCGCTCAAATAACTTAAAAATGGCTTTTTAAAGGCAGCAAATTTGGCTGTGGTTGGCTGTCCAATGAGGCGTGCGCAAAGGCATTTGGGTTAGAGAGAAAATCGCAGGAAGGCAGGATTATGGAGTGTGGTATGGAATGGCTGGCCGTGCGATGGATCGTACCCAGAAATGTGAGCACAGTTCCTGTTCAGTGACTGTGACTCCAGTTCCTTACACCAACGGCGACTAGCAAGGCATAAAAGACAGTGAGACGTGCCCAGGTGGATGCAGGAAACCACAACTGGAACTGCAGGACTGGATAGTGTTTTGACCACGCCGTGCCTCAACTTTCCCTTCAGTTTAAATTCATCTCCTTGTCTAATGTAGTAGCTGAGAGAGCGAAGGCCAAACCTCATGTGACACAGGGAATGTGTGATCAGAGTGTGTCATTTATCTGTAAAAGAAAACACCACAGCGCCTGTGTGTGTTTGAAACAGATTGCTATTAGGTAGGTAGAGAGTGCCCTCAAGTCATAGCTGACTTATGGCAACCCCTGGTGGGGTTTTCATGGCAAGAGACTAACAGAGGTGTCTCGCCATTGCCTGCCTCTGCAGCCCTGGTCTTCATGGGACGTCTCCCATCCAATTACTAACCAAGGCTGACCCTGCTTAGCTTCTGAGATCTGATGAGATCAGGCTCCCCTGGGCTATCTAGGTCAGGGCGTAGATTGCTATTATGGTGTCTTTAAAAAAATATATTGTCTGCACTGTTTACTTGATGAAACACATACGGACACACACTTCTTGCTGGCAGGGGGGATAGCACAATAAAAGCAAGCTGCCCTGGAGGTAGAGTTGCCAATCTCCAGGTGGGGCCTTGAGCTTTCCTGGAATTACAACTGATCTTAGTTGGTTTTTAAGGACCAAAATCTTGCTCTTCTACTATAGACCAACACGACTACCTACCTGAAACTGATCTTCAGAGTGCATCAATCAGTCGGGCAGTAGGAGCAGAGGGGAATGAAGAAAAAAATCGGTATTGCTCCAACTTCACAACATCACTTCTGGTGTGAACCTGGAAATGACATCATCATTAGAGATGGGCACGAACTGAAATATGAACCAAAGTTCGTGATGAACCAGACTGGTTCACGGTTCGCGAACCGGCGGTTCATCAGAGCCCATTTCTGACAAACCGCCACGAACTTTAAACTGGTTCATTTGGTTTGGTTTTTTGGTTCGTCACTGCAGACAGCCTGGCACCGATCAATCAGTTTCTTAGGCAACAGGGGATGGACTTCCTGCAGACCTTCTACTGACCCAGAAGTGGTCTTCTGCTGACCCGGAAGTGACAATTCGGTGACCTGGATTTGATGTTTTCACGAACCAAACAAACCAGTTTGTGAACCCGGGAAGGTTCATGAAAGTTCGTGGTTCGTGAAATGCGACGAACCACAAACCGCACGGTTTGTTTGTTTTTTTCTGGTTCATGCCCATCTCTAATCAACCTCCAATACAATGACATCACGGGTTCATACCAGAATGATATTGCACCTTTGGAATGATATCAGTTTGCCTTTCTCCACCCTCCTGAGTTGAGTTGGTGGAGTGGCTCACATTTAGGCTTCCCACCTGCCCAGGCACAGTGGGCAATTCCATGTCCTCAGACCCAACCCCCGACCCTTGTCAAACAGAGGAGAGAGAGAAATGGCCTCCACAATGACACTCTAGTGACATCACACCCTCCCCAAGCTCCGCCCTTCCCAGGCACTGCCCCCCAAATCTCTCGGCACTTGCCTAGGCACGGTTGGAAACCCTGCCTGCATTTGAGCAATCACACAAACCATTGCTGAACCATGGTTTTGCATTCTGACTGAATGGAACAAAACTATGTGCAAAGTTTTGAACTATCTATATAAAGCCTTGTTATTATTAACTTGCTTTGTAACTGTTTATTATTCCTGTTTGTAGGGAGAACTCTGGACAACAATGAAAAGTCTCACATGAACTCCTTCCAGAGGTCACTTTGGGCAGTTCTATCTTCACCCTTCCCCGACTACTTCTCCGATGAAAGACAATCTCTACTCTCCTCATTGGCAAGCAGAGCAAGGCTAGGCACGGCCCTAGACCTTAATTACAAGGGAATAAACAGCTTTTCCTGATAAGGTTCTCATCCTCTGCCTCCTGTCTGTGTGCAGAATGAGCTAGGTTCCAGACGAGAGTGCTCTCTGCCAAGTCTAATCCAATGTCATAGTTGCAAAAACAAGGCAACGTCCTTTGGGGAGCAGTTCTGCTGGGGAGTCTTTCAGGGTGGGCAAGTAAGCATGGAACCTGGTGTGGCCAGTTCTGGAGACCCTCGACAAGCTGTTATTCAGACCTGGCCATGATGGGTAAAGAAGGCAGGAAAGCAAAAATGGCAGCCGTTGCCTTCTAATTGCCTAGCAGAGGAGGAGGGGAGGGAGAAAAGGAGTGGGCAAGTTAGGGCAAACTGGTCTTTCCAGGCAGGGGTGGGGGTGGGAGAAGACTGCAATCAGTCGCTGCTGCTGCATAGGGGAGAGCCCCTACCAAGGCCCCAGGGCCTGGGCAACTGCCCAATAATGCTGGCCCCCTGATGCCAGCCCTGCAAACTGGACTCTGGATAAACACTGGGGATTCACCCACTCCAACTGTCCCTGTTTATCCCGGAGAATCTCTGATCCTGGTAAATCATTGGCTCTCTTTTGTGCCAATTCATATCTTTTTGGAGATGCCTTATTTGTGCCGGAGCTGTCATTTTAGACAGCATCATAGTGTTGGACTGGAGGCCTGGGTTCAAATTCTCACACTGACATGACACAGTAGGATACCTTATTGATTTATTCAATGTACGTACCAGCTATCTAGTCCTATTTGAGGTTGCTTGCAAGCAAAAACGATCCCATAAAATCATAAACATGCCAAAAATTATTATAGAAACAAAACCAGCTATTAAAACCAGCATTAAATTACCACCAAGTGCCCTAAAAGATATCCAGAAGCACACTATACAATAGTTAAAAAAATAAAAACGTTTCGTTAAAAGCTTGGGAGAGGGGGAATATTTTGGCCTGATGCCTAAAAGACAATACAGTAGATGCCAGGAGAGCATCCGGGAAAGGACTAGGGCTTTTTTTCAGCTGGAATGCAGTGGAACGGAGTTCCGGAACCTCTTGAAAATGGTCACATGGCTTGTGGCCCCGCCCCCTGATCTCCAGACAGAGTTTTGCTCTCTGCTCCATGCAGCACGGAGGGCAATCTCAACTCCCCTCTGTCTGGAGATCAGGGGGCGGGGCCACCAGCCATGTGACCATTTTCTCCGAGGGCAACCCACTGAGTTCCACCACCTCTTTTCCCAGAAAAAAAGCCCTGGAAAGGACGGTCTGCGGTAAGAGGCACCATTGCTGAAAAGGCCTTGTCTCTGTTTACCACCTGTCTCACTTCTGTCGTTAGGGGGGCAAAGAGCAGGGCACAGGAGGCAGATCTTAACTGGCGGGCTAGAAAGCATAGGAGGGGATGATCCTGTATGGGGAAATTTTCATCTGATAGTAGCAGGAAAACCAGGGTGGTGGATGAGGCGGGAATGCAGCTAGAGAGGAACTTCTGTCTTGACACCCATGTTCTTGCATCATTCCTTGGTGTCTGCTGGGAGGAACAAAGCTGGGGGGTTAATTTGGCTAACCGCTCTTGTCTTTGTTGAGCCCCAGTTTGGAGACACGAGATCAGAATTTTCCCTGTTGCTCTTTCTGCCCATTTGTAAGATGACCTTGCCGTGCCCGCTCCCATTTTAAGGCTTGCCAAGAAATCACACCGAACGGAGCGTTATCTCGGGTTCTGTTCAGAAGCACTTATTGATTGTGCAGTTTTCCATCCAGCACAGGTTGATAGGAGGCCAGCTGATGTGATCTGACTTCACTTGGCGGCGGGTGGCTATCTGTGTGACTGACAGATGTACCAGGCAGAGGATTACACGGCCCACTCTGATTGCAACAATCGCCCAGACAGCGGACGTATCCTTTGGGATGCAGCAGCGGGCTGTCCGAGGTTACAGTCGCTTCCTATCTGTCAATTGGCTGGGAAAGCTTCCACAGGGCCCATGAGGATGCGCAGGGATGCCTGTGTTGCAAAGAATCTCCCCTTTTTGACAGGTTCCAATTGAAGCTACAGAAATGCCAGTCCCACAGCGGATCCCCGTTAGCCGGAGTTAAGAGTTGTCCAGGCTCATTTTCTTAGCTGATGATAGCCCTGGTTTAAGTCTGTCACAGCCAGTCAGTCTCAGCCCACAGCCAGAATCAGATCCCTACTGACCTTCATGGTGTCAGACTACCCCTAGATGTGGCCAGAGATCCCGGTTTGTAATTTGACCATAAAAAGTGGCCACCGGACCTGGGGAATCCGGTGTGGGTGGCAGAGTTTCCCCCCTAAAACTTTCCTTCCTTGTATCCTTGTTTTCCATCTCACCGTCATTAAGCAATGCAGGGCAGAAAAGGTATCTGATTCGGCCTTGGGTGCATTTTGAATGGGGGAAATATCATATGGGAGTGGAAGTTAATCCTCTTTCCCCCGACCGTGGCTTGGATATAGTCAAGGAAAGTACATAGATCCAGAGGAGTTAGCCGCGTTAGCTCTGTAGTCGCAAAATAGTAAAGAGTCCAGTAACACCTTTAAGACTAACCAACTTTATTGTAGCATAAGCTTTTGAGAACCACAGCTCTCTGCATCTGACAAAGAGAACTGTGGTTCTCGAAAGCTTATGCTACAAGGAAATTACAGAGACTGTTCATATCCGCAATAGTTAGAGATAACACAAATTCTCTTGTTTTGTTATGCTGGCTAACAGGGCTCATTTTGAGGGAAAACACGCAGGAACGCAGATCCGGTAGTTCTCCAAAAGGGTCACATGACAAGTGGCCCTGCCCACCTGATTTTTGGCCATTTTGGGCCCATTTCGGCCTGGATTGGGGCCGAAATGGCCCAATCCAGGCCCAAAATGGCCAGGATCACACCCAAAACAGCCAGGATTGGTCCCAAAATGGCCAGGATCGGGCCTCTGATGGGTGGTAGATCACTCGCCTGCTCAGCAGCAGCCTAATACTGACCATTTTGGGCCCATTTTCGGCCATTATCAGCCCCTTTTTGCCATTTTGGGCCCAATTTCGGTCCTGAATGGCCAGCATTTGGTCCAAAACAGCCAGGATAGGTGATGTCGGGGTGTGTGGCATATGCAAATCAGTTATGCTAATGACACACTTCTGGTGATGTCAAGGGGCGTGGTGCATGCAACTGAGTTATGCTAATGAGTTATGCTAATGAGTTCATGCAGCTCTGTTTCTACGAAATGACCCCTGCTGGCTAATACGCTTGCGATGGCTAAGGAATCGCAGACCCTTTGGGAGATGTTTGGTGGTAGCTCTCCAGAGGGTCAGGCAGTGGAGAACCTTCCCCAGAACTCGCCATCCTTTAAGGGGAGATATCAGAGATTGTCCCCTGACCTGACCAGCCCAATCTCGTCAGATCTTGGCTGCTAAGCAGGGTCGGCCTTCGTTAGTAATTGGATGGGAGACCTCCAACGAAGACCAGGATTGCAGAGGCAGGCAACGGCAAACCACCTCCGCTCGTCTCTTGCCTTGAAAACCTCAGCAGGGGTCACCGTAAGTTAGCAATGTCTTGATGGCACTCTCCACCACCACCAGGGATCACAGGCCATTTTTGCGGATAATTTAAGCCCAAAGGCATAAGAAGAAGAGGGAACATCTCAGGCAGTTACCCAACACTTGTGGCTGGGCCCCTGGCCCCTCACAAAGTCCTGATTGCAAATAAGTTGGCTATCCAGGATTTTAGGGCAGAGGTCTTTCACATCGCTGACTTCTTGGCTCTTTTAAACTGGTGATGCTGGGCACTAGACATGGGACCTTGTGCATGCAAAGCAGATGCTCTGCTACTGAACCGATGTGATAGGTAGATGTTTGGCTGTGCGTATTAAGCTTGGCAGGAATGCACATGCAACCTTCTCTGAGCAACTGGGAATCCTGAAACGAAGAAGTTTCCGGGTTATGCAGAGATTACCTATACCTACATACATTTGTCCATGCGTAGATTCTTCCATATGCGCAAAAAAAGTGCATATATCCGGACACACCGCCACTGTCCCACCCCTTTTCAGCAGATTCATTCTATGCTCTTTGAACATCCGAAGAGGGTTACCAAGTTAGTGAACAAGTATCAGAAGGGAGCTTTTCTCATCTTAAGACAGGGAAGAGGAACAACAAGCCATCTTTCTCAGAGGGAAAAATTAAAAGGTATTGCAAATTTACACATCCTAATTGACAACATCGAGGCTTAATTAAAGGAAAGGAAGCCAGGTGGCAGAGAAATGCACTGTGATAGTTTTAAACATCCAGGTGTCCCCTTTATGTCTGTCTGCGCCTGCCTGCGCATGTGCAACTTCTAGTGAATATGAGCTGGCAAAAAAGTAAATGGGATAAAATTGATGGCGGTGTTTGTACAAAATTGCATATGTCGAAAAATGAGATTAAAAAAGTAATTACCAAAGTGTGGAATGAAGGACAAATGTATTTCTTAGTGCAACAAGCGGCAGGAATCAATAATTCCCTGCTCAGGTTAAGATGATAGAAGATAAGTGCGAAGGTGTTTTTTTTTGCCGTTGGGTTTGGTTGTGAATTAAATGAAGCTTCTGCTGTATAAATTAATTCTCATTTCTGTATAAAATCATTGTTTCTCATCTGGAAATACTAAAAGGTCAGGCAGCATTGCCAAAAACTTTCTGGGAAAAGAAGGGATTATCTGTGTTAGTCTGTAGTAGCAAAATAGTAAAGAGTCCGGTAGCACCTTTAAGACTAACCAGCTTTATTGTAGCATAAGCTTCTGAGAGACACAGCTCTCTTCATCAGATGCATCTAACAAAGAGAGCTGTGGTTCTCAAAAGCTTATGCTACAATAAAGTTGGTAAGTCTTAAAAGTGCTACTGGACTCATTACTATTTTGGGGAAAGAAGGGGTATTATTTATCGGTGAGGTTTTATATCCCGCCATTTTGGAAAACCCACAAGGCGCTTTGCAAATCCAACTACAACACATTAAAATGCAATCACAAAATGTAAACCATTTTTTTTTAAAAAAATCCTTAGGGGAAAAAAGAATTACAAGTAACAAGCAAGTAAACAACAGCAACTAAAACCCAAGAAAGAGATCTTAAATGCCATAAAAGGTAGGAGAGGAGAGATTTTGACCAGCACATGAAAGAGGCCAGTGATTCCCACAACCAAAGTAGACACATTCCCAGATTACATCTGGAGTACAGGAAACCTAAGTAATAATAATGACTGCACTTATACACTGCTCTTGTAGACAGATTAGTGCCCCACTCAGAGCGGTGAACAAACTCAGTCTTATTATATCCCCATAATATAGTTGGGGAGAGAGGGCTGCTTTCTCAAGGCCACCTGCAGAGCTTGTGGCAGTCATGGGATTCGAACCAGCAGAGTGTTGACCTGCAACCCAACCTCTAACAACAACAGCAACTGCACTTTTATACCACTCTTCTAGACAATTTAGTGCCCCACTCAGAGCAGTGAACCGGGCCCGTGTTATTATCATCCCCACAATGCAGCTGGGGCTGAGAGGAGTGGCTTACCAAGGCCACCTGCTGAGCTTGTGGCAGTCGTGGGATTCGAACCAGCAGAGGGCTGCTTTGCAGCCCAACCATTTAACAACTCTCCTTTCCATTATTAGATTGATGTGTCATTCCAACAGCTCTCGAAGAACGTTTCCAGGCATAGCCTCCCCCTCAAGACGCTGAACTGGACCCTGAAGAGAAGAGTCTGTTGTTTTTTGCTTGCTCCCTCATTGCCCCTGAGAGTCCTTGCAATGATTTTTGGAGTGGGGTTAGGTGGGGTGGGGGAACACGAACAAAATAGTCATCCTGGAGATGTGGAGAGGTGTCTGGCCATTTAAGAGGAGAGCTGTGCCAGTTCCTCGGGGGCCATCATTACTTGGCCTGGGAGACGAATCGGCCGCTCCATCTGCTCTGCCGGCCTGTTGGTTCTGAAGATCCCTCCAAACAAACAGTCCCTTGACTGGAGAGCTTGGCACTGCTTGGGCTTGGCACAGCTGCCCAGCGCAGTCCCATGGACTGTAATTAAGTGGGATAAATATGTTCTCTTGGACAAGGCTTCCCTGCGGCTCAGGTCAGCCACTCACTCAGGTATGCATGGCAGGGAAGACAGCCTGCAGTCCTTGCCTTTACTGCTGCAAAAAGAGGCTTTGGGAAATTCAAGTCCGCAGCGTTGGCACGGACGGATGTAGGGGGGGGGCACTGTGGAATCGGAATCTTGGCATCAAAGCAAACAGGTAGCCCACGGAGATTTTGGTACTTATCGGATGCCTCTCTGTGCAGACGGATGCAGGGGACATCCATCTCCCACCTCTTGGCTTTCATTAGATCCTAAACTGCCAAACGAGAGTCTAAAAGCAGGGTGGACTTTGGCAGCCATGGTATCCTTCCACTGAAAATCAGCACAGACGATCCGGGGCAAGAAGAAACAGAAAGAGGGTGGGAGCTTGGGGCAGCGCCTACGGTGGGGTGATTTTCATCAGAACGTTCGCATGTACGCGCACACATTCTAAAAGCACACTCCCCGCTTTGGGCAATTTCTTCAAGCAACGTCTTACTGATTCTGGGGCCCTGGATAAAAGTTCAGGATGGGGCTCCAGAATTACTACCACCCTCCAACAGCCATGGTCAAGCAAGGGGTGGCCTGAGCCCTATGCAAGGAGGGTGTGAGCAGCCACTGCCACGGAACCAGTGGCAGGCATGAGAGATGGCTGTGCTAGCCTGATGGGGGTATGGGGCCGTGGGTGGTCAGGAGGAGTCCCCCCAGCATGGGACCCAGGGTTACTGCCCCCATTGCTCATTGGCTAAGACCACCCTTGGAGACGTGTGTGTGTGTGTATACAATGCAAAAAAGAGGGCCTGAAAGCATTTGTGCGTCAGAGGGAGGCCAAAAATGATCCAGAAGCAAAAGTTTCCCTTTGAATTGGTTGGGGATGTTGTTCAATCTGACCAGCTACTTGGCTGGCTACCTGGTATAAAACTGTGTGCTATCCCTGTTGGCTAGAGAAGACACAAAACTTCAGACTGATTCTCAGATACTCAGAAATGACAAGTTGTTGTTGCTGCTGCTGCTGCTACTGTTGTTGTTATTATTATATGGGAAATGCCTGATGTGTTCTGTAAATGATATTGTAGGGCAAAATTGCCTTGATCTGCCTTGTTCTGATAGCAGCTCTTCCGGCAGTTCATTTGAAGGATATTCTCTCCGAGGATATTTTTGAAACCCGTTGGTCTTAACCCAGTTCACAATCATTTATCATTTCTCTTTTGTTTTGCTACGGCCGTTTGGTGCTGGACCTCCTCTTGGTTCTTTGTTCTCCATTTTGGACACAGCAGATACACCCTCTCACATCTCTTAGACAAAAAATCGGAGACATCTATCCATTCTTCCGCCAAAAAACTAAGAGCAGTGTTTGCATGGTTCCTTCTTCCATTTTATGCTCACAACAATCCTGTGAGGTAGGTCAGGCTTAGCGGTAGTGATCGGCCTTGCACCTGTGCCCACTAAAATGACCTCTCGGCAAGGGAGTTCCGAACCCCAAATCTTCGTACACCATCCATTGATTTGACTTTAAGCTGCTGCCAAACTCTCTTGCTGTTTTGCGTTTTTCTTGCAACAGGAAACTCCTAGTCGAACCTCTGAGCTCTGCACAAAAGGATAACAACCCCGACACATCCCAGCTTCCAAACTTTTAAAACCCTTGGAAGGCTAGCGTGAGCTGCGGTGGACTAATTGGGCCCCCTGCAGCGCATCCTGCTTGAATTTCCTGGAGCACAGCGTCATTAAGAGGCTAATTTCCCACCGAGCTCTGTCCTGCAGCTTATGAGTGCAGGATCAGCCAGCTGGCACCGGAGAAAATAATATCTCAGTGAGCCGTACCTGTGCTTATTCCATTTTGCCTAGTGAAAAGATGGCCCTTCCCTCTGCCCTGTCCCTGTGTAGCTTGTGGATTGGGAGTGCTTAAGAGGCGTTTTCAGTGCTCAAACGCTCCATTAAGTTGGCTGAAGCGCCTTGCTGTGCAAGGTCTGTCTTCCGGGGGATCTTATGTGGGGCAACTATGATGTCAAAGTGTCTCTTTGCTACTGCCTTGGATTAGGGTCCCCAACACTGCCTTGGCAAATAACAGGAG
This sequence comes from Eublepharis macularius, assembly GCF_028583425.1. Taxonomy (NCBI): domain Eukaryota; kingdom Metazoa; phylum Chordata; class Lepidosauria; order Squamata; family Eublepharidae; genus Eublepharis; species Eublepharis macularius. The sequence continues at coordinate 31,616,724 of NC_072807.1, read as the reverse complement.
ATTTGGGCTGTGGTGCCAAGGGAGGATGTGATGTCATTTCTGGGAGATGCTCTAGGCTTCTTCCTCTATGGACTTTACCATAGAGACTAGGGAAAGTTCCTAGATTGTCAGTATGTGTAGGCCTTTTTCTCTCCTCAGTTCCTGAGGGGTAAGAAATCGGTGTTGCGGGTTGGTAAATCACCTCCCTAGGTTGGTAAATGGGAAGCCTACCTGGGATCTACTTCTATTTTTTTAAAAAGAAAACAAATACTACAAAACACCAGAAACTTGCAGCAGTCCCCTCCTGCAAAGAGAAGAATTGTGTTGCCCTGAGAATTTCTCAAGGCAGTGTCAGGCGAGGCGGAACACCAATGTACTAGATAGAAATATTGCAGCCCCAACTAGTGAAGGCAGTTAGCTATGACCCTGAGGATGGACCAGTACATTAAGATTGGACATCCAGAAGGAGAGTTCCCACTCTTTCTCTGGACCAAGGCAATGCATGTTTTGCTGTTGTATGAAGGGCAGAAAATCCAACAGATGAAGTTGTCCCATAACGGGGAGAAAGGGGCCCCGTTGGTTAATGCCCTGACTCTCCTGCCACCGTTCACCTAAAGATGGAAACCTAAAAAGATGATTCTATTTAGACATATTGCAGAGAGGGACCGCCCAGCAAGCTAAAGTTGCCAACCTCCGGGTGAGCCCTGGAGAGTTCCCTGAATTACAATTGAACTCCAGGTGACAGAAATCAGTTCCGCTGGAGAAAGTGGCTGCTTTAGAGGCTGGACTCTATGGCATCACTTCCCTCCACAACTCCCTCCTTTCACCAAACCACATCCTCCACAGGATCCCCCCCAAATCTCCAGGAATTTCCCAGCCAGGAGTTGGCAACCATTGACAGGTAGTCAAATGAAAAGAGAACTTGCCTCATTACAAGCCATGCCCAGCATTCTCTGGGGATAAGGCTGCCATCCTAGGAGACTTCGGACACTTAGTGCCACTCTGTGACACTAACAGTAAGCACCATTGAACGCAGTGGGCTTTGCCTCCGAGTAGACATACACAGGTTGGTGCTGTCATTGTCTCTCCTGTGCCTGAAGCGCAACATTTTCCCAGCTTAAAGCCCCAGTGTTCCCTCACAAAGGGCACTTGAGCAAAATCCCTGCTGTGCCTGTAAGGTTGTCAAAGGAGAAGCAGGTACAGCCCCTGTGCTGTTTCAGCAGTCCGCTTTCTCTGGACGAACGGTCCCTAGGGAAGGGAATATGGCAGGCTTTCCTAGTTAGACTTGCCAGCCTCCAGGTGGTGGCTGGAGATCTCCCAGAATTACAATCTCCAGGCCAAAGAGATCAGTTCCCCTGGAGAAGGTGGCTGCTTTGAAAGATGGACTCTATGGCATTATACCCTGCTGACGTCCCCCCCTCCCCAAACCTAGCCCTCCCCAGGCTCCGCCCCCCCCCAAATCTCCAGGAATTCCCTAACTGGGAGCTGGCAACATTAGCAAGCTCCTTGTAGAAGCAGATCATTAGACAGCGGCAGCACTACGTCAACAGCCACACATGTAAGCCCTTGCCCAAAGATGCCAGCTATTTCTGGAGACCCTGCTTTTTATAACGATCTAATTGACTCATTAATTAGGATTGTAAGGATAACCGGTGGCTGGGCACAGGTGAGGGGCTGCTAAAGAGACAATCAGCCAGTGAGGAAGCCTTCTCACCACAGTGGTTTCTTCACCAGAGCTTTGTGAAGCTTCTCCACCAGCCAGGTCCATTCCCCTTGTCCCTTGCCCGGTTCTGAGTATAGATCACATGCAGTTGGGTCTCTTCAGGGGGTGCAGCTCCAGTTATCTGCCAATCCATTGGCTCCTATAGCCAAGGCGTTCTTGGCAGTCTTTGCTGAGCACTGGCTCTTGGCTGGAGCTCCGTACTAGAGCTGGCTCTGAGCGCCTCGACCACTGCTTTGATTCCCAGGGGGAGGCACGGAGGATCCATTTCCACTCATGACACTTTTCAATGCTCTCTTTTGCTTCTCTGTACCTACATACAGATGGGAAACGTCCAGCGGCTAGAACATGCATCCAATTTGCATGGTCTGTCTTCTGCACTCATCCGGCATGCAATCAGTGAGAGAGAAACTTGGTTTTTATGCATAATTGTGTCTCTGTGCCATGCGCAGCACTGTGGAGAGTAGCTATCTGCCATTCTACTACCAGTTGTCCATTACTGCAGTCTGCCTGACGGGTGTTGCCCCAGGGTATATACCCGAGCCTGGAACCAGCTGTCCTCTGCTTCCTCGTGCCGTGCCTAATGCTTCCTGCGCTATGCAGCTTCATGCATACCCAGATTTCATAGATGTTGCACTGCTGCCTGGCAATTGTGGGTGTTGCTGGGGGCTTGCGATGTATGCTAATCTGCTTGTTTACAATAGTTGTTCTTGGGGGAAATTGTCACCTGTACATTGGCACAGAATGTCCCTAAAAGGACTAATTTGGGGCAGCTTCTGCCAAAAAAAAAAAAAGTGCATCCAGGTTGAGATTTTGCTTCAGTTTAGGGTTCCCAGCTCCATGTTGGGAAATTCTTGGAGATCTGGGGGGTGAAACATGGAGAAACCTGGAGAAAGTGGGGTTTGTGGAGGAAAAGGACCTTGGCATGGCATAATTCCATAGAGTCCACCCCCCCCCAAAGTAGCCATTTTCTCCAGGTGAACTGATCTCTGTGGCCTGGAGACCAGTTGTAATTCCAGGAGATCTCCAGCCACTACCTGGAGGCTGGCAACCCTACTTCTGATGAATGAATGAAATAAAGAGTCTGGCAATACTATGCTAATCAGAGTTACACCCTTCTAAGACTATTAATTTCAATACAAGGGAATAACTCAGCTTAGCATGGTACTGTGGGCTTAAGTACTTGTGGCCCATTAAGGCAGAGTCTGTGGTTCTGATTTCAGAATTATACAAGCGTTTATTGCTGGATATTTTTTTTTTAAAAAAGAAAACTACCTATGTTTTGAATCAGCTTATTTATTTACTTATAAGTAATCTTTAAAAAAATTCTCTCCAAGGTGATGAAAACCAGTTTTAAAAAAATCAAATTGAAAATTCAAAAATACCATACCATACAGAATATTAAATACAATAGATGTTTTTAAAAAATTAAAATAGTGGTATTGAAAAAAGTACAACAGCCTAAAATTTAAATACTATAAAAAGAATCCTAATGTCACGGCAGTGATAAAGTTAGATGTTCAGAACGGCAGATAAGATTTTTAAAACATGAGGAAAAACCAGATTAGATGTGTAAACAGTGATATTGCAGAAGTCTCCTCAAATCAAATCCAAATAATCAAAAACTTACATTATTAATGCATAATTCCGCTGGTATATACTGTGCGATTAAAATCCGTATTCCCCTTTTTCATATTAACATGAACATATCTGGGAGGCCGTAGTAGTCTATCCCAGAGTCAACAAATCCCACCATTTTCAAAATTATTCCGTTTCCACTGTATCTTTGCACGTCCATATTCAGCAAAAATAACTGAGCTCTTGCTAGAATGTTCAACGACGCCTCGTGTTCCTGTCCAGTGTCAAAAATGTTCCAGAGGTATGTAAGAGGATCAACAAGTAGATGAATATTTAATATTCCATTCATTTTTTCCTACCATCATTTCCCCCCCGTTCGCTTCCTTTAACAGCTCTCTGGCATATGTGAATCTGATCATCTCTAGCGACTGCACCAGATATACTTTCCTTTTCTATATCTTAAACTGTTTCCATGGTGCCAGATGCCACGGCAGGACCATCTGAAAACAATTCTCTAGAACATTCAGGTTAACGGAGAATAAAGATCGTTCAGAAAATGGAATACGCCAGGGTGGGTTTGTTTTTGTTTTGTTTTGTTTTGCCATATCCGATAAACAAGCATTGCTCTTTCTTCCAATTAACCATCTCTCTGTTCAGTTGGGAGAAAGATTTAATAATAAAAATTAATTGGAGAGGGTTGGGCAGATACATGGCGGGGGGGAAATGCGACTATTTCTCAAAGTACTTCTCTTCCTTGAAGTTAATGACAAGATTTTGAGCAGATGGTATGTACCTCCTATGAACATTTGACACATATGTGCAAAGAGGAAAGTAGGGCTCGCTCAGAACAACCGAGCAAGAAAGCATATGGGATGGTCTTATAAATATGTTCAAAAAATTTTGACAAGCTATAGAGCAGATTGGAAAATATCGCAGGCCCCCCGAAGGCCCGAGTTAATCTTGTTGAAGGATATTTGGGAAATCTTTTACTTGAGAGTATATTTTGATTCGTTAATTTAGAAGCGGTAAAATGATGCATAGTCCGGCCTTGGAATGATGCTCAGGAAAACATGACGATACGTATCAAGTGCTATTCAAATGCAAGGTGTTTATTATTACTTTTTTATTCCACCCTCCTTCCAAGGAGCTCAGGGTGGCATACCTCTGTCTGTGCAGTGTGCATTTTATCCCACTCTTCTTCTGAGATGCTCATCGCAATGTACGCAGTTCTCCCTTCCCATTTTACTCTCACAACAACCCTGAGAAGTAGGTCAGGTGGAGACAATGACTGGCCCTAGGTCGCCCAATGGCAGGCACAGGCTTGAAGCTGGCCCTCCCGAGGTGTTATCTAGCGCTTTAACTACTATACAACACTGTCTCTCTTGCACCGGTAAGGCTTTTTGTAGGGTGGGGTTGTCCTTCTAATGATGTTGTTATAACGATGGTAGTTGGTAAGGGTTGTGGGTGGCTCAGTGGAAGAGCGTCTGCTTGGAATGAGAAGGACCCAGATTCAGTCCCCGGCATATCCTGTTAAAAGGACCAGGCAGTAGATGATGTGAAAGCCTTTGACCTGAGACCCTGGAGAGCAGCTGCCAGTCAGAGCAGACAATACTGACCTTGATGGTTTAATATAAGGCAACTTCATGGTATGTTGTGTTCACATAATGCTTCCAGGCATTCAAAGTATTTCACATTATCTTGTCGTTACGACAACCCTGCACAGTAGATCTATCTGATGAAAGACCCCTGAGAAGAGAAGGAATTCAAAACCATGAGCTTCGGGATCTGTAGCCGAGTCTCTGGGGCCTTGTATGTTTGTAAGCATCATTTCCCCCTGAAAGATCAATAACTTTTTAAGAATTAAAAAGAAGGGGGAAAAAGAAAAGTGAAAATCCCTGAGGGTACCAGGGAAGGCTAGTTATTTTTCTCATGTTATCTTTCCGAGACGAGGAAGCAGCTACGACTTCTCCATGGGGAGCGTTGCGAGTTGATGATGCGGTTGCCCAGCAACACGAGAGACTGCGCTTTTCAATGCTGCTCCTTTGGCTGAACAATCAATACCAAAGCAGATACACCTAAATAATGGTTAAGAGATGCATTTGCTCTTCGGACATGATCGCCTGGTCTTCGCCATCCTGATCTTGCGTCTTCCGAAGGAGCACCGTAGCATCAAGTGGGTATCAACTTTTGTATCTAGCAGGGCTATCTGTCTTTTCTGACGTGGACAGCCCAGGCTAGCCCGATTTTATTACCTTTCAGAAGCTAAGCAGGGTCAGCTCTGGTTAGTACTAGGTTGAGCAACCTCTAAGGAAGTCCAAGGTCGGTACAGTAAACTACTCTGTTCGTCTCTTGCCTTGAAAACCCTATGCGGTCACCCTAGATCGGCTTTGACTTGATGGCACTTTACACACACATCGCTACCTGTCTGTCTGTCTGTCTGTCCACATCCTGCCCTTTTTTTCAAGGAGCTTGGTTCTTTCTTCCCCATTTAATCTTTATGACAGCCCTGTGAGGCAGATCTGGTTGAGTGTGAAGTGGATCCAACCATTCTCCAAAGATCCTTCCCCCAACCTAAAGAGCTTTCCTTCAGCTTAAGCAGCTCTTCCTCCAAGCTGCTTGGAAGGAAGTCTCCATGAGCTGGAAAGAGTCTTGAAAGTTTGCTCAGTGGGGTGGCAAGATAGGAGCAGGATCCATATAACATCTTCTTCTTCTTCTTCTTCTTCTTCTTCTTCTTCTTCGATTTATATACTGCCCTTCAGGACAACCTAATGTGACACTCAGAGCAGTTTACAAAGTATGTTATTATTATCCTCACAACAATCACCCTGTGAGGTGGGTGGGGCTGAGAGAGCTCCAAGAAGCTGTGACTGACCCAAGGTCACCCTGCTGGCTTCAAGGGAAGGAGTGGGGAATCAAACCTGGTTCTCCAGATTAAAGTCCTGCCACTCTTAACCACTATACCAAACTGGCTCCACCCCAGTGTGCCTGGCCCAAGATCATCCTTTCCCCTTCAGAATCCAGAATCATCGGAACTATCAACTGGGGAGTTGCAGGCTTATCTGCAATGACTTCTTGGGCATCTAGAAGACCCAACTCAAATACGCAAATGTATTTGAGCTGCTTTGTATGTTGACCTAAGTCCCAGTTATGGCACAAAATACATACAAAGGGGAAATAAAGTGCCTCAAGCTGCCAGGGCTTAGATTCGGTCCGGAGGCAGGTTTTAAGGCTTGATCTTGGGGCAGCTGGCAAAACTAAGCAAGCGATGCTGAACGGGGAAGAATCGGATGGAAAGATGGATGAACGAGGCAGCGGAATGACTGGACAGGGCGAGCCGAGGTCTCCCATGGCCGTTTATGAAAACGGTGCTTTAGAGAAGCAAGTCTGATCATGCCTATTTCGTAAGACCTCACATCCATTATTTTTTAATTCCCTTCCAATTAAGCTTTATTAAACTTTAACTTGTTAAATATTTCATTCTCTATTGCAGTAATAAACCGTTGCTGACTCTTGTAATATTTGCCCGTGTTTAATAACCTGCTTAACGGTCTCTGATAGTTGGCCAAAAATATATTTCCTGCTTCTTTCTTAGGCCCTGAACCGTTGGATTCACTCCTCTGTCGAGCTCGCTTTCCTCTTCTGGATTCAGTTTTTGATGTGGACTGGAAGGAGCTTGACTAACCCTCTAATTTGACCTGCTACAGGGAAAATGTCCTTATAAGGTACAAAAGGACCACAGGAAGTGGGGACAGGCCAAGGATCTGTGAGACCTCAAGTGGCTACAACTCTGCCCCACCCCTACGGCTAACAATTAAAAGGAAGTTTAGATTACAGTTGGGGCAACCTGGGTTCAAACCCCCAGGCAGCTCAAGAAGCTCACTGGGTGACTCAGGCATTCACTCTATCTCTGCCTATCCTACTTCACAGGGTTGTTGTAAGGCATAAATGGGCAGGGGGGACTCCAGTGTGCTATGCTGAGTTCTTTGGAGAAAGGATGGAATAAAAACATGATCGATAGATACTTGAAGGCACACAAAATGAATTGGAGGCCAGCAAAACGGGCCAGCAGCGTAGTTTTAACATACCAGCCTGTGGGGAGAGCATTCCCTGGCCATGGTACCATCACAGAGAAAGCCCTTTCTCTGGTTGCCACTATCCTTACTTCATGAAGTTGCCTTCTGTCCGGTCGATCTAATGGCCCTTCTAGGTCATTCGACCTGGTTGCAGCTCTTGAAGGAGAGAAAAGTCTCTCCTGAATATTTGTTTCCTCAAGATCCTTTTTTACTGGAGAAACCAGGCTTTGAACCTGTGACCAGCCAAGGTTGGGTTTCTAGCACTGAGCAAGGTGTGCACAGCACACTGGAAGGTGTCCTGTTGGATGAGGAGTTGGATCCCAACCCTAAAGTTCTGCCATTGGGTTGTCTACCAGCAGCTTCAGTCTTGAGGGAGGAGCTATCCAGGTCTCTAAGCACCACCACTGGGAGAACATGGTTGATAGGGGCCACCACCATCATGACTGTGCACCCCTTTGGGATTAGCACGCGTGCACACCCCTTCCTGTGAGTTAAAGACTGAAACTTGAGCAGCTGCTGTAAGGGCAGCAGCCAAGGGAAGCAACCGAACTCTGTCTTCTCGCCATTCCTCATTTTTAATGGGTGCAATGTTCTGTGCGAGAACATTAAATTCCAAGCAAGCCATGCATGGAGATTCATGGACACGCACATGGGCTGAGTGTCTGAGAAAGGAGCACGTCCCTTGTCCAGGGGAAAAAGAAGAAGAAAAAAGGGGAGGTGTTAGAAGCTGGTTCAAAGGCATGTGCTACATGGGAACTTATTTGGGGGAGGGGGATAAGAGCCAGTGTGGTAGAGTGGTTTGAGTGTGGTACTCAGGGAGACCCATGTTCAAATCCCCACTTGGCATGACCTTGGTCAAGGCACTTTCTTTCCACCTAACCCTAATTAGTCTATCAAGTCCAGGGCCGTTATGAAACGGAGGAGGGGAAGAAACACAGATGACCACTTCTTGCAGGAAGCAGAGGATTTTTAAAATGCGTGGTAGAAAGAGGGGTGGTGGCAGCTGCTCTGGTGCTGATAATTAGCTAAACCACTCATGAGTTTTGCTCATCCAGACTGGATGAAAATCCAGTGATTACTCGCCCTTCCAAGTTGACTGAATTCTTAACTTTGATACTTGAGGCTTGCATCGAATATTTTACCATCGGAAGCTTCCATTTTCTCACAGGGAACTTATCTCTGTGGTCGGGCGATCAGTCGTAATTTTGGAAGAGCTCCAGGCCTCACCTGGAGGTTGGCAACCTTAAAGCTAGGCCTGGCTTCCAACAACAGATCGAGTACCAGGTGATGGGAAAACTTGGAACCCTGGAGAGTAGCTGCCTGTCAGAGTAGACACTATTGAACTTGATAGACCAAAGACCTGACTCGGCAGAAAACAGATGCAATTTGGTGACCTGGCCTTGGTCGCGCCCTGGGGATTCACTTTTTAAGAGGGCTGTACTTGCAAGCTTCATTTGGACAAACCCGCGCAAGTCTAGAGCCAGGACCTATGAAAGCTCTTGAAAACACTTAGTGCAAACTCCATGACTGGTCTTTGCAAAAAGTGCAAATGTACCTGAAATTGTGACCAGGAGCAGGGGGGGGGAGGAGCAGCTCTTCCAAAAGGTTCCCCCGTGTCATGTGTATCAGTTGTGCCAAATGGCCCAAGTGTGACAGGGTGTCAATCCTATGCTTGCATGCGATGGACAAATCTCTCCACAGAGCCCTTTGGCTGGCTTTGAACACTGCTATTGAATTATTGACAGCCGGGATTCATTTAATGAGCTAACCAGCTTTGCTAGAGGCAAGCCCCTGTCCTGCTTCCTTCCTGCCCACCAGGGCATGCGACACAGAGCTAGTTCCCAGAGGTGTGTGCGTGCTAAATCTATACCAGAAGCAAGCCACCGCCAAACAAGCTGGCAGCAAGCTGGGCGCATTGCAGAACCACAAGCCTCGCTATATGTCTCTGCTACTCCCAGAGGGAAGTTCAAGGCAAGGCCTTCTGCAGTCTATCGTATAGCAAGGGCCATTCTTTGTCTTCTGAGGACAACAGACTTGCAGCATTCATTGGCATCAAGGCAAAAGCTTTGGCAGTGATCTGGAAACTCTAAGGTGCCCCAGATCTGTGGCTTTCATAGGGACATCCTAGGGGAAAGGCAGCCGCCAATGCCTCTGAAGCCATCTTGGTTGCAAGAATTTGGCCTGAAAGTTTGTGGACCATGGTACCATAGTATGGTGTAGTGGTTAGAGCATCCAATTAGGATCTGGGAGACCAAGGGTTCCAATCGCCTCTCTGCCAAGGAAGCTTGCTGGGTGACCTGAGTGGGCCAGTCACACACTCTCAACCCAGCCCTACCCAACATGTTGGTTTGGGGGAAGGTAAAGTGAAAAAGAGGAGAAAAGTCGGGTATAAATAAATCTGAAAAAATTGTTTGCTGGTGTGGTGAGTTGAAAGACTGAATCCTGTCTCTGCCAGAGACTCACTAGACAAAGTATTCTTTCACCTTTGCAACATGTGGATACTCATATCAGCCTACCTTTATCTTACAAGGCTGTTGAAAGCATTACAGCGCAAAAAAGCATATGAACAGTGGAAGCGCAACAGCAGCACAACATTTATCGCTGTTCCAAGGTATGACTTGCGTCCTGGCCTTTCGTCCCAACAGGCAAGCTGGTGGAAAAGTTGGCAGATGATTATATCAGGACTAGAACCCGACTCCTGAAAATGGAGACACTACAGCAAGAGCTAGCCAGCCCCTTTTAAAAAATTTGTTTAACTACGGCGGATTCCACACACGTTGGATAATGCACTTTCAATGCGCTTTATCAATCGTTTGAGGTGGATTTTTTGTTCCGCACACAAAATAATCTGTTCCAAATGATCTATAAAGAGGATTGGAACTGCATTATCCAATGTGTGCGGAATCACTTTACCTTGTGTGTTAGGCAAAAAAAAAAAATCTCTAGCAATGTATTCAATAAGAGATGAAGCCATCAGGAATTGTAGTGCTTTCAGAATGCCCTTGGCCTTGCAAAATCCTGGTGACAAAAATTCCCCAGAGCTGTTTCTGTCTCTCCCATTGTAAGCAGAGCTCAACCAGTCCGCTTCACTTGATGTCTGTGCGTGTGTATCATTATGTAAGTGGCGAAAAAGCTGTCAAAGACCCGAGTATAGTAATTATGATGTCTTTTATTAGACTTGCCAAAAAAGATGAAGATTTTGCAGCTCTGGAGACCTCTACAGAGTACTTTGAGGTCTGAAAATCTCCTGTGCTTTTTGTCCTTTTCTTTTTGACTAATAGGAGATGTCATGATTGCATTTCCCACACTCTGGTTAATTTTACAAGGCGGCGTGCGTCTGGAAACCTACAGAAAACTGACAGCTGAAGCAGCAGCTTAGATCTCTTCTGGCAACGGGGAGACAAAGGAAAGGCAATGGTGGCCCAAAAGAACGGGTCGATCCGGTAAGACTAGGTGGGTTGGGGGCGCATGCCCAGCAAAGGATCGATGCATATCTGCACATGGGCAGTGACATTGCCTACATGTTGATGTATTGGGTGGTTTATCTCTGTATTAAACGGGCCTGCCTAGGTGGATTGGCTGTGCATGTGCAGCCAGAAGGGACGACTGCATGCCTGAACATGAGCAACGACGCTGACTTTCACCGGTCTGCATTTTCATTTATTTATTATTTAAAATACTCATATTCCTGAGCACCTTTCCCCCCCGCCCCGAGTACCTCAAGACATGAGGCAGAAAATAACAAGGTAAGAAAACATTAGAAACAACAGATCTAGAAAAAATATTTTATGTCCCCATCAGCAGGTATTCCCAGTCATCTAAATAAGCATAAAGCAAGGAGGTATTTTTCTACTGTAGCAGAGATCCCCTGGGATAGTGAGTTATCTTTTGAGAAATGTTTCTGCCCACGGCCCCAATCCCCCAAGCTTGATAAACTGAGAAGCGGAAGAAAAAAATGCCTTCGTGGTGATGCTCTAGGGATTTCCCTCTGTTTCTGTGGTATTTACCATATAGATTAGGGGAAATTCCTAGAACGTTGCCTGAAAGTGACATCACATCCTCCCTAAACTCCACCTTCCCCAGTCACAACCCTCAAAAACTCCTGGCATTTGCCAAGGCAGTGCTGGTAGTGATACTCTACAGCATGATAGAGAGGCATTTACACATCTGTGCAAAGGCTCATGTGCAAACTTCATTTGCATCTGTGTCATAGAGTATGCACGAGCCTCTACCAATGGCTGTGAGTATACCCATTTTAGGTTTCAGTTAACCATGTTCCGTTGGCAGGAAGTTGATTTCATGCAGCCCCAGACTGTATTTTTCTAAATGGGGGAGGCAATTCTCTGCTAGGCTCTGCAACACGAAGAGACACCAGTCCAAGGAGGGCAGCTTTTATTTTATTTATTTTATTTAACTTTATTTATTGAACATTCTTTTTGCTGAGATGCCAGGCTTTGACGTGGGAGTTCAGCCCAGAAGAACAAAATCCATCCACAATTAATGTGATTGGCTGAAATGGGGGACAAAATTGGTATGCACAATGTTAACTTTGCAGGTTGAGTTCCCAGGCCGGCTCTTTTCCTTTAGCCTGATCATGTGGGACTCCAAATCAGCTTTCCGTAGCCCCTAAATTGTGGGCCTCTTCCTAATGTTGCCTTGGCCTTGGCCAGGTGTGCTTGCCACATCTACTTTAGGTGGGATGGTGTCTATGGAATTGGTTGCTCTGCCCACAATCTCTCCTGAGTGCTGAGTGCGTGTTTTTTTTCTTCCCTACTGGAGACCTTTGTGAAGCTGTGATCTGGAGGATTCCCACTAAATCAGGTCATGGCGCAATCCCTCAGTCACAGTTTTTCTCTAGCATTAGCTATTCATGGAGTCTGTATTTATAGAGCAGTGGGTGTGTGGCCCGGATGGGTGCAAATGGTGTCTGGGCCGCAATTCTGCCGACCTAGAAATGAGAAGCTTGTTATGGAGAAAAAGAGAAGCCATCCTTTCTCACTCCCAGTAGCACTTTGCACAAAAGTTCAGGTGACTGATTAACACAGCTTTTGCCTCCCCCTCCCCAGCCACAATCTGCCTCCCTTGTGGCCACACATTGCTTCGAAACACAGGCACAACGTCCAAGAGGAGTTACCTTCCTGACCCTCAGCAAAGAACTAGGCAAACAGCTTTAGCTAACTCCTCTTTGTCTTTGCGCGTGACTGCAAAAATGCACCCATGTATGAACTTGGGCAACGTGAAACAATGTGAGTTCTAGCCATTTCATAAACCCCGGCCCAGGACAGCACATTCCGAAATGCAATTCATTCTTGTGTTCTGAAATTTAAAGGCCTCACCTTTCAACCAGCACAAGCCGCGCACCTTCCCCTGTCAGCGGTGGAGTGAACACAAAGAGCTGTTTTCATGGCAGCTAAAGCAAACATACACATTTTATGCTACATGGCAAAGGCGATTCCCTTCTGGGTTCTGCAGCATGTTGGTCCTTTGGGGCCTTGGAATGGAAAAAAAGAAGGCACAGCTCAAAAGAACAAAATCCACAGAGATGTGATTGGCTGAAATTTGGGGGGGGGGGATGATTTGCAAGCAGTTAACATCTGCCTAAACTTTCTTACAAATGACTCCATCCCTAGATAGTCAGTTTGTATGGGAAACAAATGGAAAATGTCTTTTCCTAGGGGATGGGCCAAGTTTGGTGTAGTATGTATTGTCGAAGGCTTTCACGGCCGGAGAACAATGGTTGTTGTGGGTTTTCCGGGCTGTATTGCCGTGGTCTTGGCATTGTAGTTCCTGACGTTTCGCCAGCAGCTGCAGCTGGCATCTTCAGAGGTGTAGCACCAAAAGATAGAGATCTCTGAGAAGATGCCAGCCGCAGCTGCTGGCGAAACGTCAGGAACTACAATGCCAAGACCACGGCAATACAGCCCGGAAAACCCACAACAACCATTTGGTGTAGTAGTCTGAGTGTTCAACAGGACTCGGAAGACCCAGATCCGAATTCTGCTCTGCCATGGAAGCTCGCTGGGTGACCTTGAGGCAGTCATACTCACTGAAAACCAGGATGGTATAGTGGTTAGGATGTTGGATTTGTACTGGGGACACCGAGGTTCAACCCTCCAACTGGGGACATAATGTAGTTAGCATATAAAATTTGATAAATTCATGGAATTTAACAAAATTATGAATCTACCCAGTGCTAAAAAGAGATAGAAACAGTTACCGATGCTGTGTTAGCACGTGCACTTCTGTTTTTGCCACCTGAGAGGTAAGGAAAAGGTGAAGCTGATAACAAGAAACATGAATTTTGCTGTAAACAAAAGGAAGAGTATTATTTGAACAGCAACAGCCTCATGCGATCACAACTAGACTACACACATATTTGGATATCATGTTAAGTCAAACCAATCAATCAAATGTAAAGAACAAACAGGTCCTTGAAAATGCATCCTACACGCCTACAACATGCACAGAAGTTATCATTATCTGTTGCTGTAGACTGTTTTATATATTTTTAAAAATCATACTATGCTTTTTGAGTGAACAAAATCTTATCTGAAAAAGCATTCATTGATTAACTAATGAATTAATTTTATTATCTTACTTCAATTATATACTGCCTTTCTCCACAATGGGGGCCCAAAGCACCTTACATCATTCTCCTTGAGTCCCTATTATCATAACAACAACCCTGAGAGGTAGGTTAGGCTGAGAGCATGTGACTGGATGAAAGTTACCTCCTGAGCTTCCTCTGCAGAGTTATTTGAACCAGGGTCTGCCAGATTCTAACCACAGCACTACACTGGCTATGGTGGAAAGGGGCTGCTGTCTTATTTGTGCTCTCGCCCCACCTGGGCGCTCCAAAATCTCCATGTTTTCTAGTGGTAAACTGTGAAGGTGGGGGGGGGTCTCCTTTGAAGAGAAGGGGACACTCTGGGCGTGCCATTTGTTTCTTGCTTCCCTGTTTCCCCTTGACTTGCAGTCTCTCTGTATGATGCTTTTAAATGTTTTAATATGGAATATTTTAAATGTTCTTAATGTTGTTATCCGCCCTGAGCAAGCTCGCGCGGAGGGCGGAATACAAATATGATATATAAATAAATAAACATAAAGTCATCTTACAGGGGATGCTCAAGCGGCTGCCTTTCTGCGTGTTCTTCTTTTCAAGCGCACTCTGTCTCCCTAGCAATGCATGTTTCTCCACAATGGGCGAACAAGCGGAAGACTCCACGCGTGCTGGGGAAAGGTGGCAGGCCTGCGTGCGCCTGTTTCAGGGCATGTGCCAACTCAACACGCGCGCCCGCACCAACACGTGTCGAGCCTCTCCTGCGAGTAAACAAAGGCGCGGCGAGGCGTCTTCACTTTCGGCGCCTTCCCGAGCCGCCCCGGCCACGCGCGCCTTGCCGCCCCGGGACCAGCCCAGCAGGGCTCCCGCCCGCGCGCGCTCCCGCCCGGCCCGGCGCCCCTCCCCTTCCCCTCCCGCGCGCCGATCGGTGACGTCACAGGCCGGTCGGCGGCGCGCTGGGGGAGGCCGGGCGCGGGCGCGCGGCTGGGGGGGCGGCCGGCTGGCTGCTGGGGCGCAGGCGAGCCAGGCGCGGGGCGGGGCGGGGCGCGGCGGCTGGAGCATGATGGCTACTCTGGCCAACGGGCTGGCGGCGCCGCAGCAGCCTCCCCCCGGGCCCCCGCCCCCGCCCCCGCCGCCCCCCCCGCCGCCGCCGCAGGCGGAGAGCGCGGCGTTCAGCACCGCGGACAGCGGCGGGAGGATGAACGGGCTGGCGGCGCACGGGCAGGGCGCCGTCGCCATGAAGGACCACGACGCCATCAAGCTCTTCGTGGGGCAGATCCCGCGCAACCTGGAGGAGAGCGACCTCAAGCCGCTCTTCGAGGAGTTCGGCAAGATCTACGAGCTCACCGTCCTCAAGGACCGCTTCACCGGCATGCACAAAGGTGGGGAAGGGGAGGCGCGTCGGGGGCGGCCCCCGCGCCTGGCTCCCGGGGAGGGGGCGGCAGTCCCGGGGAGGAAGGCTCGCCTGCGAGGAAGCGGGGCTGCGATCCTGGCAAGGCTCGCCGGGAAAGGCAAGATCCGGGTCCGGTAGCACCTCGCTGGACCCGACTCTTGCTCTTCTGCCAGACACCAGCACTGCTACCCGCCTGAAACTATGTTCCCGGAAGGGAGGCTTGTGGAATAAAAGGGGGTTTACTTCTGAGAAGACCTGCTCAGGATCGCGTTTTCTCTGTGTGTGTGGAGATGCTGGGCAAGGTGATGGGATGGGGCACCCGTCCCTTAAAGCAGGAAGCCCACCTCCTCTTCTTCCTCCCCCTCCTCAGCCTGCTCTTTTCAAAACACACACACACACACAGGTGATGAGTAATTGTGTCTGTAAAGTTGGGTCAGGTGAACTATTGGGGCAAGAGCGAGGTGAGGGTAAGGACGCATGTGCGAAGGGAACTGGGGCGGTAGTGGTGGTGGCAAGGAGGTGGTTCCTAAAAACAACCCAGGAAATCAACATGTTCTGGATCCTGTACAGGCTGGCTCAGCGGGCCACATGTTTTGCCTCCCCCCCCCCCAAACTCAAGTTGTCCTGTTTATAAAGTTGGACCACATGGGGAAAACATGTGCGCGTATGGAAACCCGTGTAATGTGGAGGTGTGAGAAAACAAACATGTGAGCAAGAAGAGAGGCCTTTGGCAAATACCCACAGGGCATCTTTGGGAGAGGTTTCATGAGGCCTCTTGTCCCATGCAAAGTTTGGTCCATTGACAAAGCAGGTGCGTTGTTGTCATGTAGAGCGGGAGTGGAAATTGGCAGGTAACTATGGTGAATGAGTGTGCGCCACAAGGGGAAATGGTACGTCAGCAGGGACAAGGAAACAGACCCCAGTTGCAGCTGCCTCTAGAGAAGGTAGAGCCAGTCTAAGGAGATCTACTCAGGCTCCCAGTCAAGTGTTTGTAGGAGTACATTGTTAGTGCAGTTGAAAAGGACCACTTGCTGAGTTAATTTGTATGCAAAGTTGGAAAGTAGAGTGTATGTGTGTTTAGAGGTCCATCTTATCTCTAGGACCCATCATTGAACTAACTAACTTATCATCATCTCTCTGCTCTGCATATATGTATTATAGTTTTTTTTTAATTTTTCAAATCAGATAGTGTCTTTCATATCCAAAGAATACAGCTTTTTTTTTTTACTCCGAAGTTAGGAAGAAAACAGTGCCGAACAAGGAATAAGACAGGGCTGTGTTTTCCTTCTGCTGATTCCTGACTTTGTGTTGGATTCATAAGAGGGGGGGTGGGTGGGAATCTGAAATGCAAAGCAGGAATAGAACAGACGCAAGAGTATTCTTAAATGCATGGAATCTGTCCCGGTGGGGGCAGAAGCAGCCACCAGATCGGCTATGAACACAATCGACAGCAACGGAGGGTGGGGGGACGGCACACTTGATAATAAAATCACTTAGGATGCATGTTAGCATTCCTAGTGATAACAAATGATGAGCTTACGTGGAATTGGAGCAGGGATAGCGACTGAGAATTGCCCTCCTCTTTCAGCATATGATATGCTCTTAGGTGCCCGAGCGGATCTTTTTTTTAAAAAAAAAATGAATCAGTGCTCCCAACAGTTGTGTGGCTGCCGGAAAGCAATAAACCGGATCAGTCTTTATTAGGCCTTCAGGCTGGTAGGGAGAGTCTTTTTCTCCTGCACAATGTTAATATTTTTATTTTGTGTACCTGGGAAGTCTCTCCAAGAATGTTGTCCTACCGATAGGTGTGCATAGGGCAATTGAGTTTTCTGTTAAAAGGTAACTTCAGGGCCACACAAGACCAGCATCTTGCTGTTCACAGAAATCGTTGTGTGAATAGGAAATGCCCTGGAGTTACACCAGCAGTCAGGTTTTAGTTTAAAAAAAAAAAGAAGCACCCCACAGAAAATGAATGGGTGAATTAAAAGAGGATGCGTAGATGAGCTGGGCTGCAGGTCAGATCTCTGCACACTGCTGCTTGGCTGCTTTTCATACTGTAGATTCTTCTTGTCAGGGGCAGCTCTGCCTTTTTTTCCCAACCTCCTAATTCTTGTCCAGAGATAAAATAGCTTGTGTCTCTGACAAGCCTTTTCTTGTTCCAGAAATCCAGGTGATATTAAAATAATAACACATACTTAGCTCTACAGCACTTTTGGGTTTTGCAAACATTCTTTTACTTTAATCCTAACAATAAGCCCTGCAAGGCAGGCCAATATAATTACAACCATCCCCACATCGCAGACACAACTGAGGCAGAGTGATTTGCCTAAGACCACCCTAGCAAGTCAGTGGTAGAGAGCCCGCCATCCTTACTATAACACAGCCTGTAGGTCTAGAGGAGGTAGCCATGTTAGTCTGTAGTAGCAAAATAGTAAAGAGTCCAGTAGCACCTTTAAGACTAACCAACTTTACTGTAGCATAAGCTTTCGAGAATCACAGTTCTCTTTGTCAGATGCATGCCTGTAGGGTATAGGATATAGGGATACAGTCTGTAGGGTATAGCAACTATTAAGCCGTGACCTCATACTGAAATCTCTGGGAATTGGTTGTCCAGGTCCTATGAAATACAAGCCTTCCAGATGCTTCTCTTCCAGTGGGTGGAGGTGGGTGGCATGTAATATTTCAAGGCAAGCTTGTTCTAGAGCAAACAGCAGCAATTTCAATGTCCTGCCCTTACAACTTTTCCTAGCATGTCCATTTCAAAAAACATCCCTTCTGGATACCAAGTATGAATTGGCATGGCAGCAGATGGCTCAACTGCAGAAGATGCAGTAAATAGCCTGTCGCTTGTCGTCAGAGAGAAAGCGAAACTTTAATTTCCAGTTTCTCTTAAAGATGTTCCAGGAAATGATCTTTGAAAGTATATATTCCAGTTCAAGTGTATGCATCAGATACTGGAAACTGAGAGGGATGCAGAACATGGCAATAAGCAAAAATACCAAAATGTGGAAAGCTTTTGTTTGGTCCCTAAGCGAGCAACCAGCCCAGTTTAAACAGCGATGAAATCAGTAGTTCTGCCCTATCTCAATAAAGAAATGTATGCATCATCTTCTAAGTATAAGATCCGAGGATTGATGGAGAGCATTGGGCTGAATACTTAGAGCAGAGCTGCTGTAACATAGCAGTAAGTGGTTGGGCTGTGAATCAGCACTCTGCAGGTTTAAAACCCACTCCTGCCATGAGCTCAGCAGGTGGCCTTGGGAAAGTCACTCATCTAAGCCCCAGCTCCCCAGCTGTATTGTGGGGATAATAATAACACTGACTTTGTTAACCACTTTGAGTGGGGCCCTAATCTGTCTAGAATAGCAGTACATAAGAGCACTGTTGTTATTGTTATTGTTATATGATGAGTGATCCTTGGCAAAGCGATATCACACAGGATTGTTTGGCAACTAGTTTACAAACTCTTCAGACAGACTCTTGTCCCGTGAATAAAGAGTGGGGGCAATTGACTCTCTCTCCTTATATATACTGAACTCTGTCCACATTACTTCCTTTCATTATTTAATCTCCTCTGTCCTAGATACTTGCGACTGTGCAGGCCAGAATGAAAATTAAACACCCGGTCTCCTTTAAATATATTGCTCTATCAATGCAATTAAGTGTCATCGTTCATCTAATTAAACACACTCCTTCGTTTTGTTGATCTGTCCAGGCAAGCAAGAGTCTACAGGGGCTCCCTTCTTCACAGAGGCAAGGCAGTGGTTAGATGGACTCCACAGAACTTTCAGGATGGTTCGAAATACATTAAGCCATTCTGTGTCTGTCTCTACGACCACTTGCACGCTGGCAGTTACAAGATTTCCATTTCCGCACTCTTCAACCCGTTCTATTTGGAGGCGAGGTGGTTGCACTTATTAAGAGCTATTAATACTTAATCACCTGGCAGATTTAATTGTGCCAATATTAAAAATGCATCAATGTCAAATTTCATTCATTAAATATTTACGTCCATGAAGGGAAACTGTTTTGCTGTTGTTTTTAATATCGTTTTAAGGAAGCTTTGTATAAGAAGTCTCTCTCTTTTTTAAAAACAAACGAAAAAAAAGGATCCGAAGAAAAATGGATAATGATGCACGTGGCATGTTGCAAAACGGAAAAAAAATTGTTATTGCTCATGTTTCACAGAAGGGCTAGCAACTTACCCTTGCCTGGCTTCATTTCAGAAAGGGTGAAGGCTGGCAGTGTAGCTGTCTGGGGTGCTGGAATGTTCAGGGCTGCTTTGCAAAGCTAGTGCATGAATGGTCTGGGCAAAACCATATGCACCTGATTCATAACAACGCAGACTTATGAAACTGCCACCCCTCTCCTTCTGGGAGTACGGACGCATGAGTGTGAGTCATGCTGCACAGTCGTCCCTTCCATGCCTTTTGATTCACAGCATGCGTTAAGATTACAGGAGTGTTACTCACACACCTCAGCGATCCTAACGGAGTTCAGAGTCATTGTTCTTTGTGTAGGGAACTAGTCAGCAGCTCTGATATCTGCTATGGAGGCATAATGGAGAACACCTTTCCTTGCTCCACTGTTTGGGGATAGGTAGATAATTTGGGGCACGATGCAGTCACTACAGGCTGACAGCACATCTGACCATTTTGCTTGGTACCCAGGGAGAGATTTCCCCCATACACACCAAGCAACCTTCTCCCATAATACTAGAACTCAGTAACACCCAATGAAAGTAGATCAAGATGGGTAGCCATGTTAGTCTGTCTATAGCAAGAGTCCAGTAGCACCTATAAGACTAACAAAATTTGTGGTAGGGTATGAGCTTTCATGAATCACAGCTCACTTCTTCAGATACAGCTAGAATGTGAGTCCGTCTGTCCTTATATCTTGGAGAGTGGAGGGATTTCAGAGGCCGAATGACAATAGCAGGTAAATGACAATAGCCAGTGAATGACAACAGCAGGAGTGATTGGATTAGGTGGGATATGCAGAAGGGTAGTAGGTGAGGAGAAATCAGCATTAGTAATGAGACAGGAAACCTAGATCTCAATTCAGTCCAGGTGGGTGCATCGTCACTCTCCAAGATATAAGGACAGGTGGACTCACATTCTAGCTGTATCTGAAGAAGTGAGCCGTAACTCATGAAAGCTTATGCCATACCACAATTTCTGTTAGTCTTAAAGGTGCTACTAAACTCTTGCTCTTTTCTACCCAATGAAAGTGTTGGCGAAGAAGTTCAGGATGGATAAAAAGAAGTGCTTCTTTTCTCGACAAGGTATTATACTGTGGAATTCACTGCCAGCGGAGGTAGTGCTGGCCATGGCTTTAAATGGGGACTCGACAGAGTCGTGGAGGAGCGGTTCCTCAGAGGCCACAGTGACTGAGGGATGCTTCCATCTAGAGAGGCAGGAAACCCCTGAACACTGGTGCTGGGAGGCAGCAGCAGGAGAGGGCCTTTGTGTAGCCTTTGTGCCCTGTTTCTTTGGCCCTGTGGGGCAACTGGCTGGCCGCTGTGCAAAACAAGATGCTGGATTATGTGGCTCACAGGTCCATCTAGCTGGTTGAGCTTATATTCTTAAGAGGCACTGGCAGCAGTGCTGGGGTGCATTAGAAGGCAAGGGACATGGTTTATGCCCGTCAATGCCCCCAGACCTGCACAGTCACCAGCTAAGTCCAAGGCGAATCCTTGATGTGTTGGCAGTGCCACTGGACCTTGGCTTGCTTGAAGCAGGCTGCATTCTCTCCCCTCCCCTCCCATTTTTTATGCCAGCACATAGGAAGATGCTGCACCCACCCTTCCGCCCGCACTTGGCTTGACTACTCCTGGTGCACAGAAGTGAAACGTTTTTTGGACACGAGTTGGAATTCCGTAAGATCAGGTCTTGCTCAACTGTCACACTGAAATCAATGAGAATTATCAATGCTGGACTGGGAACGATGGGGCCTAGCTGCACGTGTGTATATTTCCATGTGCCTTTAAGAAAAATCATGGCCCTTATTATGGTTTTCTGTATTTGACCACATGTACCCAGGTATTCCCAGTTATGTGCAAAAATAAATAAACAGACATTTTTTTTAAAGTTTGCCTGTCTTCATCAATTGGTGATGCAGAGAGAGTTAACGTTTCCTTTTGAACTCAATGAAATGAAGTTCCCAAACTGCCTTATGGAGTTTTTCTTTTGCCTGAAGATTCCAGCTTTGGCAGCTCTCCAAAGAGATCCAGAGGAGTTAGCCGTGTTAGTCTGTAGTAGCAAAATCAAAAAGAGTCCAGTAGCACCTTTAAGACTAACCAACTTTACTGTAGCATAAGCTTTCAAGAATCACAGTTCTCTTCGTCAGATGCATGATGAAGAGAACTGTGATTCTCGAAAGCTTATGCTACAGTAAAGTTAGTCTTAAAGGTGCTACTGGACTCTTTTTGATTCTCCAAAGAGATGTGTTTGGAGGTACAAATCAAAACAGACATTGACTGTCAATTTGGACCCTCTAGGTTCAGGCTGCCTGGAACCATTTTTTATTTAATGTTTTGCTTCTATGGGTTGGTTCTTGAAAAGTGTGCCGATGAATGTGGGAAGGTGTTAGCTCACAGTACATAGACCAGGTGGCAACTCGTCCAAAGCAATCTTAGGGATATAAGAAGAGCCTGTCCGGATTAGGCCAAGGGCCTTTCAAAGCCCACAAGCAAAGCCTAAAGGCAACAAACTTCTTCCACTGTTTCAAAACACAAAGAACCCTTGGTGGCTTGCCGAACTGTCTGCAAATGAAATTGCTCGTATCCATTCTGATTTGGGATGCTGCTGTTGAAACAAGAGGCCGTAGTGGCTTCCCCTGGTCAGATTTTGCGGGTGAATTTCAGTTGCTGATGTGTGCTAGAATGGAGAATTTCTGGTAAACAAATCCTGTTTAGCTACTGTGACTGGGGTGAATTAGGGCAGACTGTTCCTTGACCACAAACATCACAAATTAAGGCAGGGATGGCCAATGGCCCTGCTCTCCGTTCAATCTGGGTACAAAGGATCCTACTGGAAATGTCCTAATTTTGCCTAACAAAGAAGGGTAGATAGTGGTCAGCCACTATTTCCAGGTTCTCCTGGGTGATGGATCCACTTCCGTCTGGCTGCAAACTAAGAACTGAAATTTACCAGCTTTGGCCACACTAACAGGTGACTTAACTCTCAGAGGACAGAGGGCTTCGGTGGTCCTTTTGTACATCTGTGTGGCTTTTGATACCATCAGCTACATTTTTTTCCAGGTTGGGCTATGTAGATACTGATTTGGCGTGGTTCTGACCCAAGAGGAGGTTTGCAAAACTGATGCTGGGAGACCCTTGTGGGATTCCATGGAGTTTGTTCTGTGCTTTTTAACACCTACATGGAAACTCTGTGAGAGAGAATTCCCAAGAAGTGGGATGAAGTGCCATTGGTACACTGATAATACTGATGTTTCTTTCTCCTTTTCTGCACTCTCAGGTGGCTACCATGGCCAGGAAAGTGTTTTGCCAGCTTTGTCTGGTTTGCACCATTTCCTGGCAAATAAAGATTCCCCCCACTGCTTGTTGCATGCTTTGGTAACTTCTCAACTTGACTACTGCAATATGTAGTATATGGGGCTATCCTTGAGGACAGTTGAGAAACTTCAGCTAGTCTCATATGCAGCAGTAGGGTTGCCAGCCTCCAGGTAGTGGCTGGAGATATCCCAGAATCTCAACTGATCTCCAGGCCACAGAGATCAGTTCACCTGGAGAAAATGGCTACTTTGGGGGATGGACTCTATGGAATTATGCCATGCCAAGGTCTTTTCCCTCCCCAAACCCCACTTTCTCTAGGTTTCTCCAGGTTTCACTCTCCAGATCTCCAGGAATTTCCGAGCTTGGAGCTGGCAACCCTATGCAGCAGCTTGGCTGCTGCCCAGAGCTAGTTCAGTGGGACATATAACACTGATTTTAAAGGAACTCCACGAGTTACCTGCTAGTTTGACAGTGGTATTCAAGATGTTGTTGTGGAACTTCGTCCTATAAGGTCTAGGTCAAAGAGCATTTCCCCTCTCAATATGTTCTCTCCCTCTGATTTAAGATCAGGAGAGGAGGTCTTTATTGGGGTACCAGGACCTTCTAATTTAGGTTAGTTAGTACCAAGGTAGTAGCAGCCTCTCAATTTTGGAGATACACCAGAAACATCTAAAAAGGCCAATAAGAAAGACAGACACATTTTAACACAACCTTATTTCACAAAAGCTTTTTGTCCTAATCTGTTGGAATAGTACTGTTTAAATTCTCTTCGATTGCTGTTATTGTTTGGACAGATTGTTTTCAAAGTCAGTTTCTTTCTTCCTGTTATTGTTGTATTTTGTTACTATGTGCACCACCCTGAGATCTTAGTTGTTCTTGAAAGACATTTTTTTAAAAATAAAGTAATGAAATAAACAGGCAAGAGAAAAAGAAAGGCGCTTGCATTGTGTTTCAGAATCCTAAAGGGCTTCTGACATACCAAATAGAAGTTAATTCCAGGGGGCTTTGGGAGCAATCCTAAATTGGTCTACTTAGAAGTAAGTCCCATTTTACTCAGTGGGGCTTACTCCAAGGAAAGCATTCTTAGGAGTGCAGCCTTAATCTGTTGAAGTAAAACCAGGAAGGAATCTTGCTGTCTTTTAGATGTTAGCAGGGCTTTTTTTCAGCTGGAACGCGGTGGAACGGAGTTCCGGAACCTCTTGAAAATGGTCACATGGCTGGTGGCCCCGCCCCCTGATCTCCAGACAGAGGGGAGTTGAGATTGCCCTCTGTGCCACGTGACATGGAGGGCAATCTCAACTCCCCTCTGTCTGGAGATCAGGGGGCGGGGCCACCAGCCATGTGACCATTTTCACGGAGGGCAACCCACTGAGTTCCACCACCTCTTTTCCCAGAAAAAAAGCCCTGGATGTTAGTCTGACCTAAGCCTATTGAAACCAAAGGAGGGACTCTGAATAAGATTGCAACGTTACGATGTGTGAAAATACCTGGATTAGGAGCCTCTTCCTACTTGGGAGATCCCATTCTCCAGCAACCAGCGACAAGATACTAGATGATTCTGTGAAATAAGCCAGCTTCAACCAGAGGGCCAGTAGGACTCCTTGGAGAAACAACGCTGATTCTTGGTGATATCTTCCTCAGATCCCCATCTCCAGCTCTGCTCCTGGGGCGAAAGAGTCCTGTTGGCCCCTGCTGCCTTGGTTCAAGCGTAGACCTGGAGGTAGCTTGCCCTAGCTAAAGTGGCCAGCAATTATCTCTCTTGGGCCAGGAGTAACTTTGCCCTTAGGAGGATCTGGTCCAGTGAGGTTGTTCAGTCTTCTCGAACTTTGCTGCTGTCATTTAACTCCTGTGGTAGGACAGAAAACCTTGTTCCTGCTTGAGACCTCAATAAATGGAATCAAACTTCCCGATATTTTTGAACCTGGCAGTTTTGCGCAGGAGCTGTCCCTTTAAAAAAGAACTCAAAGACAACATTTTCCTTGACCAATGACTAACCACAGGGAAGAGTTTCCAGGTCAGACAGCATGATTTCCTGCCAGGTTTATTATTGGACCTGGGAAGGGGTCAGAGATTGAAGAGTTTGTAGTTAAGAGTCGGTGTGTTTTAGTGGTTAGGGTGAAAGCAGAGGGAATTGAGTGCATGAAACTTTCTCTTTCTGCCATGAAACGTCCCTTGGTAACCTTATGACACTCTCCTTTCTTCCTGTGAGGATAAAATAGAGGGGGGGGGACCAACTATGCAGCTTTGTGCTCATTAGTGGAAGAGCAGGAGAAAAATGTAAGAGAGGGATGGATAGTACAGAACCCCCCCCAGGTTGCTGAAGGCCTGAGAAACTAGTCTAGTATAGTGATTAGGGTGTTGGACAAAAATCTTGGAGGTCTAGAGTCAAATCCATGAAACTCCCTGGGTGACTTTAGGCTAGTTGCCATCTCTCTGCCTGGCCTACTTTGCAGGATTGGTGTGTGTGTGTGTGTGGGGGGGGGGTGATTCTGAGCTGCTTGTAAAAAAGGTCAGCTTTTTTTTAAAGCGAGTGCTCATCATTGTAACTCCTTGCAGTCTGTTCCTTGAAGTGATCATTCCCACAACTGGGTTCTTACGCCAGAAATTGCCCCCTCTAGGAGAAAACTGTCTCTAAGAATTGACACTGATACATACCTTATGCCCCTAAAAAAATCAGAACTCTCTGCAACAGCAGTTTGCAACTCAGTTTAAACACACCAATCTGCTGCCATTAATCTAGCTCTTTAGAGGGGGGAAAGCAGGGGGGGTTGGGTTAATTTTTTCCAGCCACTGTTTTTGATGGTTGTCTTTTTCCTGTATGGTAGCAGCTTGTTTTACTGAATTGTTATTTGTGTATAGACAGCAAGAGTGGTCTAGAGTGTCTGGCTAGGATCTACCAGGTTCAGCTTTGAATGCCCACTCTGCCGTGGAAGCTTCCTGGATAACCTTGGGCCAGTTGCATGTTCTCAGCCGAGCCTACCTCACAGGGTTGATGTGAAGATAAAATAGAGGAGAGTAGAATGATGTCAGTCACTCTGAGTCTTCATTGGGGATATCAATAAAGTGAATAAATAAAAGTATGAGATGCTTAGAAATAAATTGTTCTGGAGAAAAGCAGGATCTAAGTATTTTAATAATGTTCTCAGCACTTGGGCAAAACCAATGGAGAACTGGTACAGTTCGTTTACTGTATTTATAGTCTGCACATTACGCAGTGTAAATTGATAACATTTCGTATGAAGAGCTATTATTTCCCCTAACCCAACAGCCCTAGAAAAGAAAAGTGGCCCTTTAAACTGGCGCACTGGTCGCTGGCATGGTCGGAGAAAGATCGGATGTGCTAATCTTGGTGCTTTTGCACTAATCCCAGTGTGTTTGCCTGGGCCTGCTGATTCCAATTAACCAGGTCCTGTTAATCCATACCAATTGCCTTAAACCAAATCCCCGCTGGAGCTGGGTGCTGACCTCCAGCCAAATGATGCCTGTCTCCTTGGCATTAGGTACAGCTTCTCGGGAAGGGAGCGTCCAGTGGCTTTGGGGAGAGAACAGCATCCCAAGGTGTGTTCCTTGCTTTTATGCATCTTCTTTTGCCTGCTTCTCGGTCTGGAGGACACGCTGCAGAGGAGGGAGAGATTGGGGCATGGTGGAGCCGCAGCAGGTACAAGTGGCTGCGTATGTGTGTGATAACACCCTGTTTTTCTCCTCCTCCTCCAGGCTGTGCCTTTCTGACGTACTGTGCCAGGGACTCAGCCTTGAAAGCCCAGAGTGCGCTGCATGAGCAGAAGACGTTACCTGGGGTGAGTGAAGGGGTTCTTCTGCATGGCTGGTCCTGTCTTCTGGTCGACTCCTGAGCAGGAATTGGGTTTGTTGTGCTGTGAGCATTTGCATGGATCTAGCAACAAGCAAGACTTTTAAAGGAGAAGTTGCATTTTCCCCCACCTGCCCCTCCTTTTTTGTTTCGAGTGTAACCCAAATCATAGACTTCGGCGACTCGCTGCAAATGGAGCCCTCGTGAGCCAAACTGCTGGTTATGGAGACTCCCGGTGAACCGAATTCACAGCTGTGTCTCTTGCTCAGGCCCTGTGAATGCTGTTTTATTTGCTAGGCTGGTGATCCGTGTCTCCTCAAAGTAATTTCGATGAAATATTTTACCTGTGTTGTGTTTTTAGAGCACAGACAAAACAGCAAACATCTCCTCTGGAGCACCAGCACCTAAAGATGTTTCCGAAATGTGCTGTGGCAGAGATTCATTGTACTTAGGCGTGTTTCACTCTGCTGAAAGAATTGTTTATCCCCCCATCGCCTTTGGGAAGCAAATGTGATCACTTCCAATCTCCACTGGCCCTGATCCTTTCAGCTCACAGAGATCCCCCTGCCTCTTTTTGTTGCAGTTCTGGGACCACCCAGATGTGCTTTCCCCTTTCTAAGACCTCATTTGAACATGACCCCCTCCCCAGTTACTCTAAACCTGCGGGAAGCCCCTGTCTCTTTGACCTGTAGACGTGGTGCTCCCCGGGGGCTCACGCTTTTCAGAGAGGCAGGGGCAAAGACCTCATCCATGGTTATTTCCTGCTTGTAGAAGAGCAACTCTGAGCTTTGGATGTCTCAAGAATGGAGCTGCTCCCAGATAGACAAATCCTTAGATGCAGATCGAGTTAGCAATGGGTTAAGAAAAGCCAAAAGTGTATTAATAACCAGCCAGCTGCTGTTTGATTTGGAAGCACTGTTTGTTAAAAAGAGTGGCTAGCATGAGGCGTCATGAATCCTGGGCTAGAGGAGCAGGTTCAATAGAATCAGAGATTCAGACATGTGCCCGGCATATTCTGTTGTAATCTTGTCCTGACACCTTAATTTAAAAAACCCTGGGAAACTGCTTTACAGATATGATTTTTTTTCTTTCATTGGTCCATCTATGGCAGATGTTTTCTGGCAGTTTCCTTATGACCACTGCTGTAAGTTATTGAGCCAAGAATCTATCTAGAGATCGGGATTCCATTATTGCTCTATCTCGTAACTTGTTGATGTGAAACCTGGAAAACCTGTATGAGCAAAACAAAAACGAAAATGGTCAGTGAAAAATATATGGCTGGGTGGTGTGTAACATGCAATTTGGTGCCCGCAATGAATTCGCAATGATTTGATTTTTGTTGTTGTTGTTGCGAAGAACACATTCGAGAACTGAGTTTCCCTTGCTCGTAATGACTGGTTTATCTTGAGCCTTTATCTAGCATCCCATAAATCACATTGATGATTTGTTTGCGCTTGTTAAAAGAAGTTATCTTTTGAGTTGTTTTGAGTCTGTGCAGTAGGTAGTATATTTATACTATGCTGAGCTCCCTCTCTTTCCAAAACCCTGCCCTCTACAGGCTCCACCGCCCAAATCTCCAGGAATTTCCCAACATAGAGTTCGCACATGTAAAGCGCATCCACCATGTTAGTGCATGCTGAGAGCTTAGTGGACCAAACAACAGGTCCTAAGCAGCAGTATGAGAATGCAAAAAGAATTTCTGACTCATTTAGAACACTTGGAGATTCCATGGTAAGGGATAGGGACTATAGGCTAGACTACTGGGCACTGTCTGCTAATGTAGATACATTCCGATTGGATAGTTTGACTTTGCTAACAATGTTGTGTTAACTACTTACTCTTTAAATTCAGAAAGGTTTTCGTCTTTGTTTTCAGCTTTCTGCTGGTTTTTCAAACTTGCGGCTGCCATACCATATTGTATCTGTTTTCGTGGAATGTCCTATTATGTTGTATTTTCGCTCTGTGAATTGTCCTAGTTATTGATAGTATTGTATTCACTTGCAGTATGCAGTCCACCTTGGATCTCAGTGAGATAGGCGAATTATAAATACACAACAATAATAATAAATAACAACTCAGGATTATCTGTGAAGGACCCCTATCACAATCAGTCCTGTAGTTTCCGCAGCTAGAAACAAGGTTTCAGTGAATTGCAGACCTTGTCCTAAAGCACTTTCCAACAAATATAACAGTCTCCTAGGGGACTGGACTCTTGGGAAATGAGGCTCAGGCTTTCTAGCAATGACAAATAGCTAGGGTGTTAAGATCCCACTTGCCGTCTTTTGCCTCCCTCTACAACCACAAGATTTATTTCAGTCGGGCAGAAACTGTGCTCAAAGCGTGGAGGACCCTCCCCTTAGAGACATCTGCTATGGATTTTGCAGTTCATGCTATCCCTGTATGGCTCTTCTGGAGAAAAGAGTGGCATTTAAAATACTTCTGCTTTTTAAAGACAAGCAACAGAACTGCAGGGTTTAGTTTGGGTCAGAGAAATGACAGTGCAGAACTTAAACTCTGAAACTGGAAAGACTGAGTGGGAATCCTAGGCAGAACGCATCGGTGCATTTTATACTGCACCAGACCCGCTCCTATATCTGATTCCCAGTGCAGTCCTAAACAGAGTTATAGCTGTTTAATCCCATTCAGTTCCATGGACTTAGAAGGGTGCAGCTCTGTCCAGGACTGTGCGTCACTGCTGCGTCTCTGGTGGGCAGATTCTCTCCAGGGTCGCAGGCAGAAAAAGGTCCTTCAGAGGACCTTTTCAGTTGAAGTTTACAGTCCTGCTGTACATGCACATATATGCACATATACACATGCGCACACAACATTACAGGTAATACATTGGATTTTTAGAAGTGCAAGGGTGAATCAACCATTATTAACAGGAACAACCAAGTGGTGTTTTAAGATAGGGCTTAAGCACTGCACTGCTAGAATCCTAAATGTAGCTTGGAGAAGAACTTGCTCTGGATTTCTGGGCTGTGTTAAGTTTGTATGCTGTGCCGGTCCTGTCTGTTCACTATCTGTTTACTTCCAAGCTGATCCTGGTTCAGTGGGTTCCAACGTTGTACGTTCCTTTCAAAGTCCTAAGCAATTGCCGGTGACAGGTGGCAGCTGTTTTTTCAAGATGCATTTGTTGTTGTGTGGCAAACAGAGGGTTTTGTTCAAGGAACCTGTATTTCAAAGACTGGGGGATTCCGTTCGTAATTCTTTCTGATTACTAAGCACAGCCATAGGCCGTCTTGCGGAAGAACATCCCCCTTGAGAAGGAGACAGGAACCATTGAGTGTGACCAGAGGCAGGGCTCTTTTAGTGGTGGCTCCTCTTTGCAATGCCCTCTTTCTCAAGGCCTTGACTGGACCATCTACCTTGCTGTCATTTTAGGTGCCAGGCCAAAACTCTTCCTTTAACTCAGGCTTTTACCTGAGGGCTTCCATTTTTCTTAAAGCTACCTTTATGGACTGCTTCTAGCCTGAAGGCTGCTGTATACATATCATTTTAGGCTGCCGAATGTTGTTTTTATGCCCTTGGCAGGGTCTTGGCTTAATATTGATACTCTTATAAATGGCTGTTTTAATGAATTTACTGTATTGTTTTTACTTTGTGAGCTCCCTATGGCCTGTGGAGAGAGTGTATCAATTTTTTAGATGAATAAATGAAAAGCAGCTGGAGTTTCAGAAGTGAGGCTTGCAGAGTGGAGAGAGAGGGAACTGTAAAATCTTCCACAAACATTTCCAGTCAGTCATATCTTGACCAGAAAACATAGTAGAAATTGTAACGTGCCCAGACTGACAGAAAGAATGAGGCTTGGGCCTTGTTTACCCTCCAGCTGTAAAGGTTTCCACAAAGAAATTCTGGGAATTCTATTTCCCTCATGGAGGGAGAGATCACTCCCGCCACTCACAAAACAATTCCCAGGGTTCCTCAGTGAAAGTTACAGCAATTAAACCAAATTTGAACTAATTTATGTTTGTAATTTATCTATGCTCTGGTGTATTTTCCTTGCCTCCTGTTTCACTCCATAATATTACAAATAATTAATAGCAAATGTACATTTGTCAGACATATTTTGGATAGTGCCTCCGATCTCGTGGAACAGCCTGCCTGAGATTATAGAGTAGACCTAGGAAATTCCTGAAAATTTGGGGCAGTGCTTGTGGAAGGGAGAATTCAGGAAGGGGTTTCACCCAGAATTTGTGGAATACCACAGGGCTCGCTCTCTGAAGCTGCTATTGTCTGTAGGATCTTTACCCTGGAGTTCAGATGTAATTCCAGGAGAACCTACTTGGAGGTTGGCAACCCTAGGTGGTGAGGAAGCCCACCCCCAGCCCATCATTTCTGCTGTAGTCTAGCGGTTAAGTCGTTGGGCTGTGAATCAGCACTCTGCTAGTTGGAATCCCACTACTGCCCTGAAATCAGCAGGTGGCCTTGGGTAAGCCACTCCTCTCACCCCCAGCTGTATTGTGACAATAATGATATCACTGACTTTGTTCACCACTCTGAATGGGGCACTCCTCTGTCTAGAAGAATGGTATATAGGCACAGTTATTATTTGTTGTTATTAATATTTCACAGAACAAAATGTTCAGAAAGTCATTCCTATAACGAGAGTTTAACCGTAGTGTAATAGAGCAGCTCGGGAGGTGGGTTTTATCACGGAACAGGCTTGCAGTCTATTGCAGTGCTTAGCATATGCATCTTCTTGCTTTTTTACTGTCTACCTTTTGTAACCCGCTTTCGGCATTATGGTATGTCATGCCTTCAACAGGCCCCCTCTGGGTTTGTTTGTATTGTTTTCCAGTTCTGTAATCTACAGCATCGTTGAATGTCTTTTTGCTGTCTGAACTGTATGCTGAATTTTGTAGTTCACCTGGAGTCTTGGCGAGGAAGGCGGGCTCTCAGTGAAGTAAATAAATAAAAGATCACCCGAGGCTGTCTTATACCAGATCAGAGCACTGGGATATTTCCCAGTACAGTCAAAAGTAACGAGCAGAAGCTCTAATGTAGGAGCTGTTCTTGGTACCTTTATCCAGAGAATGTAGGACGTAAACCCGGGGACTTCCTGTATACGGAGTACATGCTCTACTGCTGAAACACAGTCCCTCCCTCTAGTAGCTCTTCTAATCGAAAATCCCTACAATAATTGTTGCAGTACTTCACAGCATGTAACCATCTCAGCAATAAATCCTTCCTCAGTTTCCATTTCTTTTTGGAAGATGGGTTAAAACGCATTAGCATGTCTATTTTGGTAACAAAACAGAACTTTCCGGAGCCAGTCCATGATAGATGAGGCTCTGTTGGATGTTTCACTGTTCGTCTGTGATCAGTTTAACACCTAGACTGTGCATGAATCTTTGGGTTATGAACCTTGCTGTTCTTGAGAATACTGAACAAACGAGAGTGTCTGGCTAAGACAAGGGCAACCCGAGTTTGAGTCCCCAACTCTGCCATGATGCTCAGGGTCTCCCTGGACATGCAGGTTTTTAAAGAGGTTCCCTAGACACAACTCATATTCCCCACAGCCACACAGCAGCTGTAGGGAATGATTGTTAAAAAATAAAGGAAAGCCCAGTCTCAGAAAACCACCACAATGGGAAGAAGGAAAACCATCACAGGGGGAAGAAGGAAAATAAAGGAAAGCCCAAACAGTCTCGGAAAAAACACCACAGGGGGAAGAAGGGCTCCTGCCTTCTCCCCAAGCATTTCCCTGTGTCAAAATAGCATGGGATGAGGATAGATCCCTGGTTTTACTGTCTCGTGTGTACAGAATATTTTATGTAGAGCAGCAAAAACAGACTCACACAGACACCCAGCTCGCTATTTTGGAAAGTAGCTTGAGGGAAAGGGTGGCATTGTGAGGCTGTTTGGGCTCTCTTTTATTTTTTTAACAGCCATTCCCCACAGCTACTATGTGGCTGCAGGAACTCGAGATGGGTCTGGGAAACTCAGAGCTAAACCACACAAGATGAATTACACGGGGACGCTCAAGTGAAGGGAGACGCTATGTTAGCCGGGAAGTGTGGTTTGAATTTCACCTCTCTCTACAGAGCCGGCTGGATCGCTCTTCAGAGGGTTTGTTAATAATTGACAGAGTCTTCCGGAGGCAAAGAGGAAATTAACAAACCTTCTGAAGAGTGATCTTTGCCGGCTCTGTAGAGAGAGGTGAAATTCAAACTACGATTCCCGACTAACACTGCGTCTCCCTTCACTTGAGCGTCCTCGTGTAATTCGTCTTGTGTGGTTAAACTCTCAGGCACACCTCTTCAAAAACCTGCATGTCTAGACAGACCCTCACTAGGTGGTGTTGGGACCATCTCTCTCAAACTGTCCTGTCTCCCGGAGTTGTGAGGATAAAATGGAGGAGGGGAGAATGAAGTTGCAAGCTGCTTTGGGTCCCCACAGGGGAGAAAAGTATGGTACAGATATCTAAATAAATGCATGAAAATTCTGGCTGCTTAATCCCCTCCTAGGCCATGAGTCTGAGAACCAACAGCAATGCCCTGCCTCTGACTAACCAGATTATCCTGCCCTGCTCTCTGTTGACCGATCGGATTTATGAGTCAGCATTGTCTCTCAGGTCTGACGCTTTGTTTTTAAAAACAGCTTGAGGCTTCAAATTATTATGGCATCAAACACCAATATTTGGCTTGAGGGTTTATCTTTATGGCAGTGCATGCAAGGAGTGGTGACCAGGGGTCATTTCGTCGAAAAAGAGCTGGAGGAACTTATTAGCATAACTCATTAGCATATACCACGCCCCCTTGACATCACCTGAAGTGTGTCATTAGCATAACTGATTTGCACATGCCACACCCCCTGGCATCACCTATCCTGGCTGTTTTGGACCCAATCTTGGCCATTCAGGACCAAAATTGGGCCCAAAATGGCAAAAGGGGGCTGAAAATGGCCGAAAAAGGGCCCAAAATGGTCAGGATTAGGCTGCTGCTGAGCAGGAGAGTGATCCACCACCCGTCAGAGGCCCGATCCTGGCTGTTTCGGCCCAAACCAGCCCAAAATGGCTGAGAGTCAGGTGGGTGGGGCCACCTGTCATGTGACCTCTTTGGGGAACTGCCGGAACTGCGTTCCCACGCGTTTCCCCTCAAAATGAGCCCTGGTGGTGATCAAAGGCAGACTTCTCCGTGTACTGTTGTGTGATTGTGTCTCTCACTAGTCATGACTCCAAGTTGCCCATTTGTGAATTTCTTAGTATGCTAGTTTGTAAAAAAAAAAAAACGGTGAGAAACTTTTGAGTGAGTGTTGGCCTGGGGTGTTAGTGAAGTTGGATGTTTCCTTCTATGGAATTACGTTGGCTCTTGTAGTTCCAGGACAGAATGTGTGTGTCCCAGAATGTCCCAAATTCAGTTCTTTCCTGGGACCCCGGAGGACAGTCGTCAGTCCGAATAGACCAGTCTGAGTTGGGTGGATTAATAATCCAACTTTATATAAGCAGTTTTGTATATTAATGGACTGAGTCCCCCTTATGAAACAGGATTCTGCTGGCACTTTAAAGACTTCGAAAAATCATCCCCAGATTTATTTTTATGATGGATTAAACCTGGTTAGTCTTTAAGGTGCTGCTGGACTCCTGTATTATTCTGCCGCTGCAGACTAACGCAGCTGCTCCATCTGGATATATCTCACTTAATGTAGGTCTTTAATGCCACAAACATTTAACCAGTAAGATAAATTCAGTAATTTATCATTGTGACCTGCATGTCCAGGACAAACAGAGCGCAACTGCCCCACCTCACCATCCAGCAGGGTAGGAGAACTATTTCAGTTTTCGAGTACTAGTAGTTGGGCTAGCATCATCTTTACATCTGTTGTGGTCCCCCTCACCCACCTGACAACTGGAAGATATTTCATTTCTTTTATGTCCAAACTAGTAAATCATTCTACGCTGATCCAATGATCTCATCTATTTAGTTAGCTTTATTGCTCAGATAGCCTTTTAAATCTGGTTGTATTACAATGGTGATTTGCAGTCAAGGATGCTTGCTTCCGTGGATCCCCAGAGGATATTCCCACAATGCATCAGCCAGAAGATGCTGGCAGTGGCTTGTTCTCATGGTAGACTGTCACTTTCTCCATGATTAAGGATCTAATGCTATACCCAGCCAGGGCGATGGTTCATCTAGCTCTTGAGTGGCAGCAGGTCCAAAATCTCAGACTTTGCCAGCTTCAAAACCTAGATTACCTTAATTGGAGATGAATCCAAGGCTCTCTATATGCAAAGCATGTGTTTTTTCTACTGAGTTTTCACAGGCGGGTATGATACCAAACCCAGCAATAAAAATGTGCAAGCAAATAGAGATCCAGGGTCAGTGTAACTTGGTGACCAGAGTTACAGGTTTAGCAATGCAATCCTAAGCAGAGTTACTCCACTCTAAGCCCATTGAAGTCAATGGGCTTTGACTGGAGTTAGTCTGTTTCGGATTGCACTGTAAGCGTAAGAACTTCAGTGGTTATGAAACCTGCCTCCTCCATAGACACCTGACTGGTGTCCTGGCCTGCATCGAGGCAAGGACATTGCGGCGAAAAGTCAGGATTTTGACAGAATGTTTTCACATTGCATGAAACCATAGTTCATACTCACTCTGGTTAATAAAGCAACTCCAAATCCTGGTTTCAGATCCTTGTTCAACATACCCTAGCTAACCATGGTTAATGGTGTAGTCCACAATTGGATCATCACGCCAATAGTTTTAATTAAACTTGGAGCCAAGCCGTACAGTGCCATCATAACCACAGCTACACCCTTCTACGATTACTGGCTCCAGTGGGCCTAGAAGGGCGTACCTCTGCTTAGGAGAGGTCTGCCAGCAAACCTTCAGTGGCACGCTGCTTCTGGAGCTCCATTTCTCTGCCAGAAGTAATAGCCCTTGGTAGACCTTTGCTCTACAGTCTTCTCTAACTCCCATTCCAAGCCATCTAAGCCAGTAACTATCGTATGTCACTGAATTCTATAAATTAAGTGTTATTTGGTCCTCCTGATTTTACTGCCGATCCATTTCACTGGGCGACATCCCCTCCTCCCAGTTCCAAAGTTAGGAGGGAAGGGAAAGCTGGTCTCCACATTTTCTCAGCATCGTGTACTTCACATGAATTGTTGGGAGTACAGATGAATGAGATAAGTAGGGGAGAGCAATTTATATGCCGAAATGTGCTATGGAAGTGATGCATAATGATAATAACATATACAATGGCAGTATTCACCACGGGGAGATAACTGCGGATCCTTTTTGAGGTGGCCGTTAAGAGCTGAAGCCCAGAGGGAGTTCCAGAATTTCTTTCCTTGGAGGTTTTCAACTAGGGAGTAAAGCAGCACATCTGAAGAGGGGGGCGTGGAGGAGAAAAATGATCTCCAGCACATTTCCCTTCCTAATTTGAATTTATTAGCAAACATTCAAATTTATATCTTCTTAATGGCAGTTTTTGTCAGGGTGCCCAGTTTTTTTTTATTTGTTATTTATATTCCACCTTGCTCACTGAGACTCAAGGCGGATTACAGAGTGTGAGATTAGTACAATTAGTGGCAAGGACAAGGGCAGGCATTTCCATACAGTGTCAAGAACATTTCCATAAACAATGTCACGGGGTAAAAGAATATAAGTTTACAAAGATACAGTATAAGCAAGGATCCAGTATGGGGTTGAGGAATTGCTGAAACAGAACGTAATCAGTTCTAGGACTTACACTGAACAACATAAAGCACAGGTAGGATATAGGAGTACATATTTAAAGCAACAGATAATATGTAAGGCAACATAACGGTGAAATCTATGGTTTCTAACTCATTATGACGGTTTTCAGGGCTTTTTTTCTGGGAAAAGAGGTAGTGGAACTCAGTGGGTTGCCCTCAGAGAAAATGGTCACATGGCTGGTGGCCCCGCCCCCTGATCTCCAGACAGAGGTGAGTTCAGATTGAGCAGCGCGGAGGGTGATCTGAATTCCCCTCTGTCTGGAGATCAGGGGGTGGGGCCACCAGCCATGTGACCATTTTCAAGAGGTTCCGGAACTCCATTCCCCCGCATTCCCCCTGAAAAAAAGCCCTGACGGTTTCTAACTCATTATGACTGTTTCTAACTCATTATGACGGCTGTTGGATTTAGGGAGTTTCCAGCAGGGCTGGGGGGGACCAAACCCAAGTGTATTTAGTATTCAGTCCCATACATACATGGTACTACTGTTTCAAGCGTGCTCCATAGTAACTGCTTGCAGAGAACTTGGAAGGGCTGTGATTCAGTGGGAGAGAATCTGCTCAACATCCAGAAGACCCCAGGTTCAGCTGCTGTCACCTCCAGCAAAAAGCATGTGATATGAAAGAACTCTGCCTGAGACCCTGGCTCAGCGGCAGAGCATCAGCTTTGCACGCAGGAGGTCGCAAGTTTGATCCTTGGCATGTCAGCTGCAGAGATCTTGGGAAGCAGATCTTTGGAAAGATCTTCCTCTGCTTGAGACCTTGGAGAATCGCTGCGTTAGATGATCATAGCTCACCGGTACAGCATCCGCTGTGTGTTCCGACAGACCTGAGTTTAGTCTCTGTAGTTAAAAGATCTCAAGTGTTTTGGGATAGGTTTACCAGCTCCTGGTTGGGAGAGTCCTGGAGATTTTGCGGGGCGGAGCCTGGAGAGGAGTTGGGGAGAGGAAGGACCTCATCGGGGTGCAATGCCATAGAATCCACCCCTCGAAGCAGCCGTTTTCTCCAGGGGAACTGGTGTGGCCAAGAGATAAGTTATAATTCTGGGAGATCTCCAGCCACCACCTGGAGGCTGGCAACCCTAGTTGTGGAGGACTCTGCAGAGTTGCTGCCTGACAGAGCAGGCAATACTGAGTTTGGAGGAACAAGGTGGCAGAAAATTTGTCTTACGGTGCTTTATGTGCTGGTCCCAGATTCGTTTCCTGGCAGCTCTAGGTAAAGGATGGTAGGTAACAGATGTTGGGAGAAATGTTTCTTTGTTTCCAAGCTGCTACCAGTTAGAGCAGGAAAAGGTGACGTTGGATGGGCCAGTAGTCTGGCTTGGTATAAGTAGCTGTTTCTCTATAAAAGCTGAGGTTCCATGTCTGACCAGAGGCCATTTATCCTCTCTTTACCTTTTAGAAACACAACACAATGTTACAGTATAAATATTTACACTGTTGAGCTGGAGAAGGAGGTTTGGGGTGAGATTGATGTTCCTCTATCAGGTGACTCTGAATAAATATCTTTGGGTAATTGCACTGTTTAATTTTCTTTTGTAATTTTTAATTGCTCTTTAGGCATGCCGTTGGTTGAACAGAAGTAATGCATAAATAATGTATCGCATAGATTTTTTTAAAAAAAAAATCAGCAAGACTCCAGAAGAAACTATTTAAAAGTTCTTTGAAATGGTGCCCCGGCGCAGTTGCATTTCCAAAGGACAATTTGAAAATGTCCGAAGTTCCGAAAGTAAAAACTGAATTTATTTTTTGCCCAATTTGGGGTTTTTTGTTTTGGGTCTGGTAGAAAGTTGGGTGGGTGTTTATCAAGAGATGTTTGATGTAACTAATGCTATGGGACAGGGAGTTACAGGGCTGCCCCACAATACAGGGAGTTTGAGAACCACTTGTGCCAGCAGGGCTGGACTTCAGGGTAAATGTCTAGGTCTCCAGCTACCCTGGCCTAGCAGAGGGCACCCCAAATAAAATCTCTAGCAAGGGCAGTCCCAATGGGCAACAGGGACGGTTACCCCAGGCCCCACACCAGGAAGGGTGGTATTCTAGGTCCCCCTCCCGGTCTTTTGCTGAGGGCTCCAGAGTTGCTAAGACTACCCCGGCTGTAGCTCTTTCCTATTCGCCTCCAGCTTTATTTTCTCTACTCCCTTCTCCCAATGCATCCTTGAAATTGTTGTTCTATTTATGAGGAAGGGGGCCCCACAGGACCATTAAAACCAGAGTCTAAAATTATCTAACAGCACCCACCACTTGGCGCAGGGAGTTGAGCTAGACAATTCTCCAGGTTTCTTCCAGTTCTGAGAAGTTGTGATTTTCATGACCATCTTAGATTTTCAGATAAAAAATATTTTATAGATCCCCTCTGGAGGGGGTCACATATCTGAATATTCAGGGGGGGGCATGTGGGTAAACAGCTACCATATCAGGGGAAAGGAGATGCTGATACTTCTTTTGTACAGGATAGAAGTAGGTAGATACTCACACATGCACACATTTAATATGTGATCTTTTTTCCTGTCTGCCTTCTGAAGTTGCCGCATCTTAGGAGGGCTGTACCACATCATGATTTGGGCTTTCTTTGTTTTTCCTTAATCTTAATAGATTGAGCAGTGGTTGAACAGTGGCTCTTTCTTTCTTTCTTTCTCTTTCTTTCTCTTTCTTTTTCTTTTCTCTCTTTCTCTCTCTCTCTTTCCTCTCTCTTTCTTCTCTCTTTCTCTCTCCCTCCCTCTCTCCCTCTCTGTCTTTTTTGCATTGATGCTATTTTCTGTGTCGTGTGATCGTGGCCTCTGCAGGGTAAATGCTGCCCCTGGGATTCTGCCTCTCCCTGCCCTAGATGCCTGGGCCGCAGGAGAACTCGGCAAACCCTTCCCCTGTTCCTTTGCCCGTTGCCCCTTGTCTGGAGATCAGTGGAGGAGGCTTACATCCTGTCTTAAAAGAGGTTACATGGAAAGTGATTGACCTGCTGTTCTAATTGCCTGACATTCTGTTTAGTAAACCCTAATTACTGGAGCCAGGAGTTAAATGGGAGGCTGTTAAACCAGGATTGACAGCTGAGGCTGTGGATCTAATTACAGGCATTCCTTATGCAGGGTGCAAGCCAGCGCTGCCACTGTTGCCATGGGAACACACAGGCATAGCATGCGCAGTGCGAGGGATGCTGTCGCCCCGCTAGGCACACGCCGGGCTCCACAAGCTCACGTGACTCTGGTTTCTCAGCAGAGGAAGCCCAAGGCATGGCATGGCGTAGGAAGCCCAGGCAGCCCTCAGGCCCAGGCCTCTGATTGCTCACAGACTGAATTGCATGAACTTCAGAAGCGCGGGATGAATGAGGCCGAGCTCTCTGCCCACAAGATGTGCTGCTTGGTTCTCTGAAGATGCATGAACACATCGCTGCGGGGTTTGGGCCTCGGCACGGTGGAGCTGAGTCAGCCTGCCAGAATGCTAGATCCTCGGTCATTACTGCATAATTCCCTCGGCACCTGTACAGTGCCAGAACTTAAGATCTGTTTCTCCCTCACTTCCTCCATATGTGGAACTCCCTCCATTGTGGCTCGAGTGAAGGCTGGGCTTTATTATCTGCAAAAGGGAAGAGGGAAAAGCTCAGCCTGAGTCTTGTTCAATAGGCTCGGATGTCCCCCCCCCCATCCTTTTTTGCAGGTAATATAAAGCACAGGTGTGGCTAAAGGCAGGGGAGGAAACAGGGAATTGAGCAGGATGAATAAGACCCATTAAGGGAAAACAATTGGATCAGCAGTTGATTCAGGAAGTGTAAAAAAAAAAGTACTTTTCATGCAATGTAATGTTTAATCTGTGGAATTCACTGCCACTAGATATAGTGATGGCCACTAGCTTAGATGGCTTGAAAAGGGGATTGGAGTAATACATAGGAGATAAGTCTGTCAACAGCTATTAATCGTGGCTTAATGGAACCTCCATGTTCAGAGGCAGTGTACCATTGCTTGTTGCTTGGGGGGGGGGGGCGGGAATAGTAGCAGATGATATCAGTTACCTTTCTGCCCTGCTTGTAGGATTCTAAAAGTATCTTGTATCAGGATGCTGAACTCGGTGGTTCTTTGGATTTATCCAGTGGGGCGCTTGTTAGTTTCTGTTCCTCCTAGCGCCAGACAAGCAAGTAGGAGAAAAGAAACTTACCATCTGAAAAGGTGTGCCTGCCAGAATTAGACGTGTTAATTAAAAGATGCATGGAATATTTTCAATTTGTCCATACAAGTGGAGGCTTATGCCCCCTGGAAAATTTCTGTTGAAGAAAGGGGAGCAATTTTTTTTTTTTGCTAATTCCCCCCTCCTGACTCTTGCCTCGTGCTCTTCCTTAGAGTCCCATGTGCCCCAGGAGCAACATTTCAGCAATGGAGGTAGGAAAGTCCCATTCTGTGAACAGAAGTCTCTTCCGTCAGCACGCTCTGAGTCTCCTGTGTGTAGCATGGTAGCACAGGTCATCGTATCCTGGCAATCATGATATATACAGAGAATACTATTTAAGAACGACTGCATTATATTCAGAGTGCCTGCTTCTATAGGATAATGCTGACTTCTCGGACTGGCCCCGGGGATTTCCTGGACGTCTTTTGTTTCTGCATAGGGTCTGTCTGCTTCCAGAGGGTTTTTTGCAACTTTTGAGCATTTACATGAAAAATACAAACTCTTATTTGGTATGGAGCATGAAATAGATATTCTTTTTCACAGAATCACAGTGTTGGAAGGGGCCCTACAGACCTTCTAGTCCAACCCCCTGCCCAATGCAGGATGAGCCTTAAGCAACCCTGACAAATATTCATCCAGCCTCTTCTTGAAAACTGCCAGTGAAGGGGAGCTCACCACCTCCCTAGGCAGCTGATTCCAACTTTGAACTACTCTGACCGTGAAAAAGTTTTTCCTAATATCCAGCCGGTACCTTTCTGCATGTAATTTAAGACCATTGCAATCTAAACTCCCCTCTGTCTGGAGATCAGGGGGTGGGGCCACCAGCCATGTGACCATTTTCAAGAGGTGCCGGAACTCCGTTCCACCGTGTTCCAGCTGGAAAAAAACCCTGATTATAACATTTATGCAAGCTGGGGGGGGGGGTCTTTGAGAGATCTTAGGAAGGGAGGCACAATTTGGAAATCTCTCCTCCATTTCAGAAATCTCCCCCTCTAGGATTCAATCAGTTCCCCTTCTCTTCCTCCTCGCCCCTTTCCTCATCTCATTTGTTCTCAACATTCCCTGCCCCTGATGCATATCCAATCCTCATCAGATTGGTTTTGGATTCTTTTTGTCTTCCACTGACATACAAAGTCATATTTTTCTGCGTATCTGGGGAGTCCCATAAGTATGTAGATCTCCTACCTTGTATGTGGACATCCTGATTTTTTAGGCTTCCTTGATTGACGCAGGGAGGTGGGTCAACCATTTTTGTGCTTAGATGTTTGTGATTCTGCCGGTTGTCGAAGTGGCTCAAGGACACAGACATCGAGTTCTCATTCCCATTCTATCTCCTTAACAATTCTGTGTGCTTGGTCAGGCCGAGAGAGAGAGAGACTTTTATTCTAACGAGCTTCAGAGCTGAACATGGGTTTGAACCCGGTTTCCCCCTTGGTCAATGTGCAATGCTCACCCATTGTGAGTTCCCCTTTTATACAGTGCAGGTCGGTAGGGGAAACACCAGCTTCTGCCTCATTGGCACTACATTGCCCTGCTTTTAAGTGATTTCAATTTAATCTTTTGAAGACATCTGTGAGGTCTCAGGGGGAAAAACCCCTCTCTTAGTGGTTCAGCTGGATTGTGCACGTGCCCTTTTAAGTGTGGGTGTGCGGCTGTGAGCATGTGCAAAGCTGAGAAAATGATGGCGATGACAGAGCAGCCCCGATGCCCCGGCTAAATGCATGCCAGTCCAGGGCTGATGGGAGTGCAGGAGCAAAGGTAGGGCTGGAGAATTCTTACATGCCTGAGAAGTAAGTGAGCTCTCATGCGCTGCCCTTCCCCAGCTTCGGTTGGCTTAGGAGCTGTGGCTTCTTTATGCAAAAAACAAATTTGCATCTGTTCTGCCCTTGCTGTTTACATGTGGAAGTTGGTGTCTTGGAAATCCTGCTTGTCTTTCCCAAGCAAGGCTTTGGTGGCCGGAAATCGACTCTGGAGGAGTGATGTGAGCCTTTACTTGGCTCGTTCCTCACTGTGGCTTTCCCCCTTTGTGCATCTGCCCCTTCTGAGTGGCCCGTTTTGAAGGGCTTTAATGAGGTTAGGGGGAAACCATAGGTGAAGGTGGGGGGGGGAGAGGCAGCAGGCTTGGATTCCTACAATCCTTGTTATTCTGTGTGCTCAGAGGTTGAAACCGCCTTTGCTCATGCCTGGTTCTCCCAGTTGGGTCTCCCAGGGAGCTGTTCTTCAGCACTTCCCCCGACCCGTTTTCTTCCCCACCAAGCGCACCTGTTCTGAAATCTTCTCCAGTGGCTGCCAAGCCCTCCTGCTGATTTTTCAGTAGATGTTTGGATGGGACCCCAGTTCCGTATGTGCTGAGTGCGTGGGCGGAATTAGGCATAACTGGTAAGAAAATGGGAGTAAGAAATCCCTCCGTCTACAAGCTGCAGCTAGCTTGGTGCTTTTGCAACATAATCCCGCAAAATCTTCCCTCTGGGCAGGTGACGAGTCCCCTTCAGCCATTTCCTGGTGTGATCTGTAGGGCGGCTCTTTGCAATGCCCCTTGGCCCGATGACAAAACTATTCCATTCTCTGGGTGCCTCGTTTGGAAGGATCCCGGCATCTCCTACACGCGGAGGCTGATGCCTGCTAAACTGTTTGCTTGCAGGGAGTGTTCCGCGTGAGAAAGAACCACCAAAGTTAGGCTGTGAATGATGGTCGTCCAGCTACCTGTTGCGTCTTTGAAGGCCCTCCTTATATTTCACTGGCCACCTGGTCTCCATGCATATTTACTAGGAAGC
Source organism: Eublepharis macularius (assembly GCF_028583425.1). Lineage (NCBI taxonomy): Eukaryota > Metazoa > Chordata > Lepidosauria > Squamata > Eublepharidae > Eublepharis > Eublepharis macularius. The sequence continues at coordinate 31,573,470 of NC_072807.1, read as the reverse complement.
AAGCCCCATTGAGTTCAGTGGGATTTACTTCCTCCTGATCAGCATCTGTAAAGATTGCAGACCCATTGTGCATGCAATTTGCACGTGCATCGAATAGGACATTCTGCTCCTTGTGCATACAATTTGCACATGCATGGGACTTTCCACTTCTTGTGCATACATTCCTGTGCCCAAAACTCTGTAGGTGTGCCATGCCCCTGTGAGACAATGCTGTGCCTCAGACTTATATTGAGAGAAACCAGTGAGGTGTAGCTGTTAGAGTGGTGCATTAGGGCTAAGGAAGCCCAGGTTCAAATCCCCACACTGCACAATGCTTGGTGGATGACCTTGGGCGGGTCACTTTCCTTCATTATAACCTACCTCAGAGGGTGGTTGTGAGGACAGAACGGAGAAAGGGAAAAATCACATGTGCTGCTCTAGTTGCTGCTTGGAGGAAGTTAAACTGTGATAGAAACCTCTCTCGCCCTGTTTTGGATGACATTAGAAAAGATCCTCTTGCTGCGGTCCGAGAATGCCCTCAGATTTCTTTGCTGTCATCTTCTTGTGGGGACATCTTGCTGACTGTCCGTCTTTGTTGGAAGAATCAACCATTCTGAGTCCAGCAACAGGAAAAGAAGAGGGCGGGCTGGCTGCAGTATCTGATGTTCCTCAAGCTTACCCTCTGCCCTTTCTCCAGGGAGCCTGGAGTGGCATGCCCTTTCCCCGCACTCACAATCTGCTCTTTCTCCAGAGAGCCTGGAGTGTGATGTGCAGTCAAGTTACATCTGGCTTATGGTGACCCCATAGGGTTTTCAAGGCAAGAGATGTTCAGGGGTGGCCTGCCATTGCTTGCCTCTGCGTGGTGACCCTGGACTCCCTTGAAGGTCTCCCATTGAAGCACTAACCAGGGCTGACCCTGCTTAGCTTTCAAGGTCTGACGAGATTGGGCCAGCCTGGCCCATCCAGGTCAGGGTTGGGGCGGCCTAGGCAGATTCCCTTTTTCCTCCTTCAAATAACACTGTGAAGTAGCCTACGTTCAATCCGTTGATCCATTTATTCGGATCGAAATAGATACAAATGTTTAAAACGCATGTTCTAAAGAAACAAGATGGAACCAACCAATGGCCAGTATTTAACATTCAAAATTAGAAACCCACACCTAAAATTTGTCGGCGAATTCTGCAGGCTGCTGAGAAAAATCTAGCACAGCTAATAGTAAGCTGTGGGTTAGCACCCATTAAAAGCTTCATTAAAGTATCGGCATCAGATCAGCTTTAGTCGTTACTGAGCAGAGATTCCAGCTTCTTGGAGTCACATGGGCAGGTTCTCTCCTTCATGGGAGTTTTTTTATATCTCCCCTCTAAGACTGCAGCGCAGGTTGAGAACTAGAAGGGGCCTTGGTCGTGTAGGAAGTTTTTGTACCTGAACAGGAATTTCAAGCCAGGTCTCCCCAGCACCCTAACCACTACACCACACTGGGTCTCGAGAAACAGTAAACTGGAAGAAAGGGGCAGGGGACCAGAAAAGAAGGAGGCTGCCTCTGCGGCCTCATCTCTCCAAGCATTTGGAGCATCCCCTGCTATCATCGGAGTTCTTCAAATCCAATTTAATCCTCAAGACAAGGCAGCATGGTGTAGCGGTTAGTGTTGGATCAGGACCAGGAAGAACCTGTTTCAAATCCCCTCTTAGCCCTAGAAGCTTGCCTAGGGCCACTTACTCTCTCTCAAACTGACCTACCTCCAAGGGTTGTTGTGAAAATAAAAACGAGGAAGGTCAAACTTCCTTTGCTCCTTGAAGGAGTAAATCGCCTTTCCAAGATAAACAGGCGCTGAACTGGCCAGCCTCACTACATATTCTGGTGGCACAAAACCCAGCATAGTGGCTTGCATGGAGTCTTTAGGCAAGTGCTTTACCAGCCTCAGAGGCAAACCGGTCTGCGCTCCTTATGTGGAGCGCTGACCGGTGGCTGCTTTGCAGGATGAGTGGTAAAAGGTAAAGGTAGTCCCCTGTGCAAGCACCTAGTCATTACTGACTCAGGAGGGGACGTCGCATCACAACGTTTTCTTAGAAGACTTTTTATGGGGTGGTTTGCCATTGGTTTCCCCAGTCATCTACACTTTACCCCCAGGAAACTGGGTACTCATTTTACCAACCTCGGAAGCATGGAAGGCTGAGTCAACTTTGAACTGGCTACCTGAACCCAGCTTCCGCCAGGATCGAACTCAGGTCATGAGCAGAGCTGGGGCTGCAGTACTGCCACTTACCACTCTGCGCCACGGGGCAGGATGAGCGAGCTGCCCATAAATAAACCATGGAACATCTCCCTGCCCCTGGGGCTTAGGCTCCAAGCAGACAGCATCTGCTGCTGTCCTTGGAACCATGCTGGCAATTGCTCTCTGTTCCAGAGACCACCCCCCCCCCTTGTGTAGGTACCTGAGTTGGAGCTGCAGCACTGGATGCCACAGGGAAGGGAGCCCTTCTTGCACTGTCTGGCATGATGCATTTTCTGCAGCTCCTTATTGCCAATGCCAACCTCCGTGGATGGCCCTGCCAGAGAGAAAGGCTGCTGGAATTGAGATGGGGCTCATCACTCCAGAAGAGCTGCCTCCTTCCAGATGTACCTATCGAACATCTGTGGTCCTCTGTAGGTCTGTACTTCCAGAAGCAGAGCATGTTTGCACTGCGAACAGAACTTTTTCCCAGTATGAGACATTGGAACTCCTCCTTCCCCATCATCTGACTCTTTTTTTTCCTTTTAAGCACCAGGCAAATATTCTTTTTTTTTTTAGCTTGCCTGGCTTTTTGGTAAGTTATTTATCCTCTCTTGTCCAAACAACCAATCAGCACACTGGACAGTTCTTTTTCAAAGATCCAGAGGAGTTAGCCGTGTTAGTCTGTAGTAGCAAAATCAAAAAGAGTCCAGTAGCACCTTTAAGACTACCCAATTTTATTGTAGCATAAGCTTTTGAGAATCAAGTTCTCTTCGTCAGATGCATGCATCTGACGAAGAGAACTTGATTCTCGAAAGCTTATGCTACAATAAAATTGGTTAGTCTTAAAGGTGCTACTGGACTCTTTTTCTTTTTCAAATAGGACTTTGCTCTAATATTTGTATACAATTTTGGATATTTTATATATATATTTTTAAGTGGTGATTATACTTTAGCAAATAAATAAGGCAATGTTGGGCTGTGATCCCCATCCATATTTACTTTCAAGTAATACACATGGAGCAGAATTGAACCTCTTCTGAGTGCACACGCCCAGGCTCACACTACATGTTTGTGTGTATCTCCATTTCTTCAGTGTCCTCCCAAAAGTTCCTAGTTTGCTGTTTTGGTAACATCCAGCCTTATTTAAACTTAACTGGTTGCAAGACGTACTTTAGAACCTACAGCTTCTACACCGTGACTTGATGTTGTATGGCATTGTATCAAACTGTTGTCAGAAATTGAATTCTCCCTGAAATGTACACCTTGCCAAAGCCGGTTTTCAATCAATAATTCCATCTATCAAGAGGTTCATTCTTTGCCAAATCTACTCTCCTCCTTCTATATGCATCTGACTCTGCGATCTGCTGGGACACAGAAGACTAACAGTGCAATCCTAAGAAGAGTTACTCCAGTCTAAGTCAATTGAAGTCAGTGGGCTTAGACTGGAGTAACTCTTCTGAGGATTGCACTGTTCGTGTGTGAGCAGCCCGGTCACTAACAGACAACAGGCACAGAAGGCATATGCTGTCCCAGAGAGGCTTGCAAAGAGGAGCACTGAGGCACCAAGAGATAACTGTAGACAGCCGAAAGGTTCAGGATCAAATCACATCAAGCCAAAGCCAGTCAGAGTAGACAGAGTTGCTGCCAGTCAGGGTAGACAATGTGCTGGCCTTGACAGGCCAGAGGGCTGGTTGAGTATGACGGCTTCATGGGAGATGCTGAATAAAGCCCGTGAGGTGTGGGTGTGGAACACAAAACCTTGCACACAGTTTATGACATACATGCTTTTGTTTTTAGTTGGTCCAAAGAGGTTATTAGACAACTTTTGGGGGGGACCGAGCCTAAAGCTGTGAGGTACAGGGAAATGTCATCATCTGTAAAGATACTGAGACCGTAGACTTTACTACTATGTACTATATGTTACTTAATGTATGATCCTACTGGGTAATTCTATGTTGTTCAACATGTCATTCTTAGAATTGCTTATACTCTTTTTCAGCATTTCTTCGGCTCTGTATAGGATTTCTACTGATTTTAAATCTTTGCAAGTTTGCATTATATATACCCTATTATGTTGAAATGGACTGTACTAATTCGCACTCTGTAATCTGCCTTGAGTCTCAGGGAGAAAGGCAGACTATAATTAATATAAATATAAATAATAAATAAGAGGGGGGCCCTGAATATCCCTTTTAAAAATAATATAGAAGATGAGAAATAGCAGGGGCTAAGACCCTGTAAGTATATTTGAGACAAACACCCTACGGTTGCCCCCCTCTGCAGCTGGTTTTAAAACAACCTGCCTATTTTGTTCGTCTGGTAACAACTCCTCCATATTTTTAGCTCTGTTTCCATGCTAAGCAATTGGCAATTTTCAATTAGCATACACATAAGTGAATCCTCACGTATACTAATGAACCCCGCTCATTGTTTCTTTCCTCTGGGAGAGCTGGCATCCTTAATTTGTGCATACATTTTAAAGTTAAGCATTTGCTTAAGAGCTTTGCTGAGCTGTGGCCGTTTTCGTAAAATCAAGACAGTTCTTGAAAATTAGGGTTGCTTCCCCCACCCCATCTTTACTGGCAGCATTTCCAGAACAGGGTATTTTCTAAGGGGCAGGGGTCTGGTGTCTTCGTTCTTGTAGGTTCTACAGTTTGTGGGTTTTTTTCTTTTATAGGAATCTTTGGGGTCTGCTGTTCTGTGTTAAATTTGCAAAGTAAGGGTGCATACTCAGTCTCTCTACACGAGACATCTGACACGTGAAGAATACGTGTCTGGAGATGCAATTTAGTTGGGAAGGGTAGTTTAAAAAGACAGAGCTGGCAGCAGGGCAAAGGCTTTGCTATACACTGGAGCTGTGCAAAGGGGCTGTGGAATGCCAGAAGGGAAACTTCAGCCCATTATAACCTCTCCGGGTCCAAGCCCAGGTCTGGAAGGCAGCTCCAGCCCGTCTCCATTCCATTCCTCGCTCCCCTCTGATTGAGATCCCACACCATTTTAGACTGCAGAGGTGAAATTGACAGAGCCTTGGGAGAGCCAAAGATGAAATTAAACCCTTTGAGGAGCAATCTCTGCTGGCTCTATCTTTTAAAACTAAGCTTCCTGGCTAACATTGCATCTCTTTACACTTGACGAACATGCGCCGAGGCGTCTTGTATAGAGAGAGACTCTCAGAATCTCTGAAAGGTTAAGGAATAACTAACCAGACATTAAATGATCAGATTGGGGGAGGTCTCCAAGCCCAGCACTCTTTCTGTAAAAGAAATCTCTTACCACCAGAATGTCCCAGAATTTACCCAAGACCCTCTTGTGCCCATTTGGTCAACCAAGCAGCTGCAGAATATGGGAACTAGGCCAAATCTTAGCATAGCAGGGTTTGTGTCCAGTGGCTCTGACTCTTGAAAGCTTACGCTCTGAAAATCTTGTTGGTCTCTAAGGTGCCACTGGACTCAAATCCTGCTGTTCTCCTGAAGACCAGACCAGCCACCCATCTAAGCAAACCTTAGCATGAGTTTCAAATCTGAAAACTTGAGAATTTAAATGAAAATGTCTTTCCTTTAAGCCGTAAGTAGAATGTAGCCCTGGTCTGAATCATCCCCCTGTGAGTATGCTCTGAGATTGAACTGCACATCGTTGTTCACAACCCTGACTTTCCACATTGACTACTAGTATGCTGTAGGTATGCTGTAGTATGCTGTAGTATGCTAGTAGGCCGGTACGCTCCCATAGAGAGGGCCTCCTCAGGGTGCCGTCGGTCAAACAGTGTCGGCTGGTGACCCCCAGGGGGAGAGAGCCTTCTCTGTCGGGGCACCTGCCCTCTGGAATGAATTGCCCCCGGAGATACGTATGGTCCCTGACCTACACACCTTTCGCCGTGCCCTTAAGACGCTATTATTCCAACAAGCGGGGCTGGCCTAAATGTGTTTTAATTGAGTTGTCCTGAGTTAAATTATCCAATATGTTTATATTTTATATTCTTACTGTTTTATATTTGTATGTTTTATTTTGGCTGTACACCGTCCTGAGTCCTTCGGGAGATGGGCGGTATAAAAATTCAATTAAAGTTAGTTAAATTAAAGCTGGACAGGCCTGATTGTCATGAAAGAGTTGGGCAGAGTTCCGCTTGCACTCGCTGGCCTCCTTGCTGTTGATGCACAAAAGCTGGCGAAATTCCTTCCCTGAAAACTAGGGAGTCTGGGAAAGCTACTGGCCCCATTGTGCCCTTGGCAGCATGCCCAGAATCCAGATATACTTGGACAACTGGCCATATGGCAACTCCTGGCCATATGGCTACTTTTTGGTCTGCGCAGGCGAGTTCGTTTTATTAGTCTGGCGAATCTCAAGCTGGCAGTTTTTTGATGCAGTCTTAAGGGTTGTGGTAGAATAAGAAAGTTGGTTCCTAAAATATACACAACGTGCATCACTTGAAGCTACTTCACCGGGTAAAGGTCACTCTTGTCTACCCTGACTGGCAGCGACATCTCTGACATCATCCCACAACCTGTTCCTTTTAACTAGAGGAGGTGGGGATTGAACCGGTGTCCTTCTGCATGCAAAGTGGATGCTTTACTGCTGAGCCACAGCACCTCTCTAAATAAAGCACTGCCCTACGGATCTCTAGGAAACTTTCCAAGCCAT